>NC_060141.1:398143050-398452157 GCF_021461385.2 Schistocerca piceifrons | reverse complement strand
GATTCGGCGAAGAAAGTGGGTGGTTGAAATTTCGTGAAAAGATCTCATCGCAACGGAACACGTCTATGTTTTAATGATTGCCACCACAACTCGAATATCATATCCGTGACTTCCTTTTGTACAGAGCATTTCACAAAACTATGTAAACTGAAGGAGGAGGGGAGCGACAAAGGAAAGGAAAGGAAAGGAAAGGAACTGATGATATCAACTGCATCGGGAGTAATGCGGAATCCGCGGCGCCTAGAGAAAATGTGTGCCGGATATCGACTCGAACCTGGGGTCTGTTTATCGCAAATGCACGGACTATCTCGGCACACTTCCCGGCCGACCAACACTCCCACCCAGCGCCATTATCTGCAATCCCCGACCATGTCCTCCATGCCTGCTAATTTTAGATTCCCGCCGGAGGTCGACCGATATTGTGCATCTCCACTGAAGGGTGTGGATTCATTGCCCATCGAGGCGAATCAGTTACATGAATGTGTGGTGTCTGTCTTTCAGATCTGTCGGAAAGAACAGACACCACGTATTCATACAGTTTCACAAAATATTGTATTCCTACAAATGTTCTGCTAACTTTGTAGAGGACTTTTTTGCCCTTGCCTCTGATATTCATCATGATGACCTTGCTTGCCAGTGTGCTTTGTGTTATCGGTTCACCGCAGCCTTGTAGACACGCCGTTCCTGATGAGGCCGCAGTACACCGAATACAAAGCAGGAGTCCCATTCACATAACACAGGGATACGATAGGAAGGGAGACGTAATTCTCGCGCGGCTGCGCGCGGTCGGGCCGTGTCCTTATCTGAGCGCTACCGCGGCGCGTCGCGACGCCGTAGCAGAAGTCTCGGCGTAGGCAAACACCGTCTGTACGCGTGTCGCAGCTTCGATAGCGCCTGCTGCGAGCGCAGCCCCTGTGCACCAGCCTCGGCTATCGCAGCACGCTGCCTCGCAGGTGTTTGCCGCGCGCCCTTATTCCGTATTAAAACTTGGTTGTTTCGGCAGTTCCGCGCTGCTCTCGCTTATCCCGCGATTCATAATTAATTCGCCTCCTCGGGGAAACTTCGCAGGCCGCCTCAGTTTTGCCGTGAAGGGCTCTTCTGCCGGCAGACTCGCGGCCGTTTAATGTTGGCCGCCTCCCCGCTCCTCTGCCCCGCCTCTCTTCCTTGTTAACTCTTCTCAGTTACGCCGGGAAGCTGTCTCATAATTTAAACATTCCTCCGACGAAACAATACGCCGTTCTGATTGGCCGTCCGACTGAACGCCTAAAGGAAGACCACCGCGCTTAACACCGCGGGCCCGCGAGGCGACGAGAATTCCAGCCAGCTCCCAAGTTTCTCTGCTATCGCACGCTCCCCATATTATTCCACGAGACGGCGCCTTAAATAATTTGTACTACTTATCCGCTCCTTTATTGAGTGTTCCCAGCTACTGCTGGAATTTTTACTGGCTCACGTGCGTTCTCCAATCTCTTTGCCACGATCTCGACTTTCCGTGCTTTTAATTGTGTAGGATCTCGTTGTCTCTCGGAGTACTGAACTCATACAAAGTTCTCGGGTTTCTAGGTGGGTGAGTTCGTCGAAATAGAGCAATGTTTCGATGAGTGTCACTACAATCATCATCTGGCCAAGTGCCGAGGCAGCATTCTACAGGGTGATATTTTTCACCGTGTACAAACTTTGGGTGATTGATCGATGAGGGGATACTGACCAAAAATGTCTAGTGACCTTATGTCCGGAAATACATGGTTTCCATGCTAGAGAACATTTATTCAATCATACTTTGTTACAGAGACTGCGGTCTAATACGCGCGGCACCGTGCAGCCACAGTTACAGTATGTGATGAAAATGGTTTCTGTGTGCCTCAACGCATTCGTGTACGGACCGTAGCATGTTCTGTCTCACACATTCACATCGACCAGGCTCCATCCGAACATGAATCGCTGCTTCAGTGTCTCCACATCGGGAATGGGCTCTGCACACACGATACTTTGGAGCTGGCCCAGTAACCAGAAATCGCATGGGTTGAGATCCGGTTCGACGCGCAAGTCGCCGAAGTGGCGTCAGATCGAAAGCCTTGCACCAGGCGACCGGTCTACCCGACGGGAGGCCCTCGTCACACGCCATTATTTAGATCCGGTGAACGAGCAGGCCATGCAACTGGACCTCCTCGTCCGATCCATCGACCAGGAAGACACGATTGAGACAGCTCTGGACGTTAACGGCGAAGAGGGTTGGAGAACCACCATGTATCAGCCACATACCCTTCGAATCATCAATGGCACTTCTTCCAGCAAGGAAGGCAAAGTCACCCACAAGAAATCCCAGTATTTCCGGTCTGTTAGCCGACGTGGAAAGAAGACTGGTACAAATATACGATCGTCAATTATCCTGGTCCACAGATTCCGGCTGCACCTATGCTGATGATTCGCTTTCACCATACGTTGGGGGTTCTGCATACTATCTCACAGATGACTGTTATGAAAGTCGTTGATACCACTCCGCGTAAATGATGATGATGATGATGATGATGTTTGGATTGTGGGGCGCTCGACTGCGCGGTTATCAGCGCCCGTTCAAATTCCCAACCTAATCTCAGTCCAGTCTTCCACTTGCATGAATGATGATGAAATGATGAGGGCAACACAGTCACCCAGTCATCTCGAGGCAGCCGAAAATCCCTGACCCCGCCGGGAATCGAACCCGGGACCCCGTGCTCGAGAAGCGAGAACGCGACCGCGAGACCACGAGCTGCGGACACTCCGTGTAAAGGTGGCCGCATTTGTGAATAAGATGGCTGACAGAAATATCGTAATCGTGGTTGCCTGGTGAGCAAACCAACAAACTGCTCCCGATGTGGAAGGTTTGTCACCAGTAAGCCCTGCATATAATGATTTCCTGCTTCTTGAAACGTCTCTGTCTCAGACAAACGTCGTATCGCTGTTGCAGACACTGAATGCTGTGGTTGTTGTCGGCGGAAACTTTTGGTAAGTTCCTGTGGAACCAAACTGCAGAGGTCGTCGGTCCCTAGGCTTAAACACTACTTAAACTAACTTCAACTAACTCACGCTAAGGACAACACACACACCCATGCCCGAGGGAGGACTCGAACCTCCGACGGGGATGCCGCATGGACCGGGGCAATGCGCCTCAGACCGCACGGCTACCCCACGCGGCTTCTCGGCTGAGATACGTCTTCTGATACAATCTTGCTGCCCGCCACCCGTTGCCATTAGCCTTTCCGTAAGTGAACACCATGTTGACAAGCTCTCGATTCGAATACGGAACCATTGTGTATAACGCTGTATCACATCTACTACAAGGTGAGTCAGCAAGAGAAGTGAATCTGTCACGACACTACCACCTACTATGGCAGGAGAGGGCGCTAGGGCGTATGAAGAGCAGTCCCACCCTCTAGGAGGAAACAATGGATACTGTCATAGTGGCTGTATGGTACAGTGCATATTAGACCGCAGTATGTGTAACAATGTATGAGTTAATAAATGGTTTCTACCATGGAAACCATGCATTTCCGGACATAAGCTCATTAGACCTTTATGTTCCGTATCCTCACATCGGTCAATCCCTAGAGTTTGTATGCGGCGGAGAAAATCACCCTGTATAAACATAAAAAACATTTCAGTGACGAGAAAGGCCTGTATATGGCTTTAGAGAACGAGACCGAAGCCCGATTGCACTACTATCACTTGGTCAACTAAAGGGAGAATGAAGGGATGTAGCCGCTTGCGTATCTAAGAAAAAATGAGAAGAATCAGTGAGATGTAAGCGATGCACCCTGATCGGTCGCTATGCTGGCTGAAGGCAAAAAAAATGTCGCTGGTCCCGACGGAGTGGCCGTTCTCGTACGGAACGTACAGACAAGCTAGATTTATCGTTGGGAGTAGAATGATGGGAACGAGGTTACGAGAGACGATGCCTTGAACAGTTCCAACAAAAACGTCAAACTCGAAAGCCAAATCGCGAGTATATCATCGAACATTTATATTGTCAAGGTAAGCTGTCATCTACGACTTCGTTAACTTGGCCGTGGCACGTAAATTCATTGATTCCTCTCAGCCATTGCGGAGCTAGTGCCACCAGTTAACAACAGTCCTTTTTCGTCCTCAGTTGATATGCTGCCTACTGCAGTGGCATAGAGAAAATTTTCCCCGTGTATCCCCTGTGACTTGTACCTCTCAGGTACCAAAAGCTTTTGGACGCTGGACCTGCTTTGTATAACAGTAGTTGTCTTGATCGTTGCGTTGTAAACATGCAGCCTTCACAGTTACGTTGTACACACGCGCTACTTACGTTTGTGCGTTCACAACCCAACGGGCAACTGGTAACACAGTGTACTGCAAAAGCATTTCGTTTGAAAACGCCTAGCGTACAAAGGTAGCGCTGCAGGTCGCAGAAACACCTGCCAGCGACATTTCTGCCCTACACGAACTGGTGCTGCGCCGCCCACGCGGGACGGAGAAGTCCGGACGCCGTGGGCCGCGGGCAGTGGGCAGTGGGTTGTCCGTATATGCGGACCCATGGGGGCGGCGTCGCCCACGGCAGCTGCGGCAGGATGCCCTAAACGGTGCAGTGCCGGCTTCACTTTCGATGGCACGTATTTACGTCAGCACCGGAAGCCTCAGCTAAACAAGTGTGGCGCGTGAGAAACGTGTACGACCATGTAAACAATCCGACTGTGCCTTCATCGTTAACGTGCCGTTAGTGGCAAACTTTTAACTTCTCTGTTAGGAGTGCTGCTCGTGTGTTCTTGACTCGAAGGCGTTGTTTTATCGCTAGGAGGACATAGAGCGAACGTTCCAGAGTCAGTAAGCCGAATGGCATCGCTTAAGGTCAGGACCAGTTTCGGCTGAAGTCATATTGACAACTTTTTTGTGTGATTGTCGTTTTTGCAACGGCTGATTTTCGTCAACAGCGTGCGGCGGTGAAATCCTGCTTTTTACTCGGAAAATATCGAACAAAAACTCTTGAAATGTGAAAATCGGCTTACAGGACGGTGCTATGGGGAAAACTCAAGTATCTGAGTGGTTTTCCCATTTCAAAATGATGGTTTGTCAATTGATGGCAAACCTCGTTCTGCTCGTCCTACCACGGTCAAAACACATGAAAATAGTGGAAACATTCGTTCAATGAGCAACGAAGATCAACGACGGGCCATTGAAGAAATTGTGGAGCTGTCGGGAGTGACTCGGAGTTCAGTGCGGCGAACGGTCGCAGTAAATTTGGGATGAAAAGGGTGGCCAAATTCGTGCCACGAATGCTGACTGCCGAAACAAAACCTTGATGACTTTTCAACACAAAACTTTACGCCTCGCCTGGGCCTGTCAATACCGACATTGGACTGTTGGTGACTGGAAACATCGTCTTGAGGGGATGGACGCGTACGGGTGTGGAGACAACCTCATCAATCCGAGTACCCTGGCATGTTATCAGGGGACTGTTCAAGCTGGCGGAGGCTCTGTAATGGGGTAGGGCGTGTGCAGTTGGAGTGAAATGGGACCCCTGATACGTCTAGATACAACTATGACAGGTGGCACGTATGTAAAGCATCCTGTCTGATCACCTGCATCCATTCATGTCCATTGTGCGTTCCGACAGACTTTGGCAGTTCCAGCAGGACAATGCGACACTTCACACGTCCAGAATTGCTACAGAGTGGCTCCAGGAACACTTTTCTGAGTTTAAACACGTCCGCTGGCCACCAAACTGCCTAGACAAGAACATTATTGAGCATATCTGGAATGCCTTGCAACTTGCTGTTCCGAAGAGGTCTCTACCCCCTCGTACTCTTATGTATTTATGGACGCCCTGCACGATTCATGGTCTCAGTTCCCTCTAGCATTACTTCCGCCCTTAGTAGACTCCAACCCATGTGGTGTTGCGGCACTTCTGCGCGCTCGTTGGGGCCCTACACTACTATATTAGGCAGTTGTACCAGTTTCATTGGCTCTTCATTGTAGTTTCACACACTTCATCACATGTGAAATCTGATAATGACTACTAGTGCACTGTTCCGATCCAGTTTGAGTGGTTGGTATTCGTTTGCCTAATCCAGAATACATGTTTTTATTTAATGAGTCGAATTTCGGGCCCTCACGTGCTAAGATTGTGGTACAGTCCGTCCTTTCGACCTGTATCCGCACGTGAAGCTTTGAATAATCGATATTGAAATTTACCGGTTGTTCACGAGTGTAAGTAGGACCGAGACAGATGCTTCGAAAGCCATATGGCATGACATCCCCGTTTTTAAGTTGCACTTCTTAGAGGAATTGATGGGTAGCTTGAGTGCGCCACCTCAAGGTATCGTAATAGTTACTACACTAGGCCCGCATTCGGGGAGACAATAATTCAAATTTGCATTCGACCATTGTAACAAGCCAGTTTCAATAAAAGGCCAAACCACCTTAGTAAATTTTAACTGCAGGTGGACGTCAAATTGTGCGATTTTAAAAGTGTAGAGGCTCACATTAAACAGTTTTTGTATCGTGCTTACGTTAGTTGGTTTTCACTGTTGTACTTGGTACGATCTGATGTTATCTGCAGAGGCATAGCTGCACCACTAACTGGACTACACTCGTCTGTATAGATTAACAATTTTGCGTCCACATATCAACACCTGACCTGTTGACGAGGGGAAAACAAGAATTAACGCTTGCTCTTGCCACATGCACTTGGATGTACTACCCAGCCTAAAATCATGCTACTCGTAGTAGCTGTTATAATTATTATCCTGCAGATGACGTAAATAGTGACGTAATGTTGTTCAGTACACCGTCCTCAGTCACCAGTAGAAATACTTGCACTTACACCCGTTACACCCTATATTTATTTTACGTCAAGATTAATAACATTTATTAGAAATGATGTAATAATGTAAATAACGTCAAGTTTACAGTTATGTTTCTAAAAATATCGAACGTAAGAAGTAATGTATAAAATATGACTTTTACGTACCAATAGTTTTGTATGAGGCCATTGTCTTACAAATGAAGTTATCGATACCCAACGATATCAGAAGTTAATAACGTGGATTAGGTAAGCATACATTACACTATTTCTTTAAATGTTTTAAGGCTAACAGCGGTTTTGCAGGCCTCATTGACCTATGTCTACATCTTCATCTTTATCGATACTCCGCAAGGCACCGTAAGGTATGAGGCGCAGGGTACCCCGTACAACTACTTGTCGTTTCTCCTCCTGTTCCATTCGTATATAGAGCTAGGGTAAATCGACTGTCTGTACGCCTCCGTATGAGCCCTAATTTCTCGTATCTTACCTTCGTTGTCCTTACGCGCGATGGGTGTGGGGGGGAGTAGAATCGTTCGGGAGTCAGCTTCAAATGCCGGTTCTCTAAATTTTCTCAATAGTGTTTCCCGAAAAGAAGGCCGCCTTCTCTGCAGGGATTCCCATTTGAGTTTCCGAAGCATCTCCGTAACACTTAAGTTTTGATCGAACCTACCGGTAAAAAATCTAACAGTCCTCCTCTGAATTTCTTCATGTCTTCCTTCAATAAGACCTGGTAAAGATCCCAAACACTCGAGCAGTACTCAAGAATAGGTCGCACCAGCGTCCTATATACGGTCTCCTTTACAGGTGAACCATTCTTTCCTAAAATCCTCCCAATAAACCGAAGTCGACCATTTGCCTTTCCTACCACAGTTTTCACTTCCTCGTTCCACCTCATGTCGCTTTGCAATGTTACGCCCAGATATGTAAACGGCTTGACTGTGTCAATCTGGACATTAGTAATACTGTATCCGAACATTACACATTTGTTCTCCTTAACCATCCGCGATAACTTACATTTTCCCACATTTAGGGCTAGCTGCCGTTCATCACACCAACTGGGAGTTTTGTCTAAGTCGTCTTCTGTCTTCCTACAGTGAATCAACTTCGCCACCTTACCGTACACCACGGCATGATCAGCAAACAACCGCAGGCTGCTCCCCACCCTGTCCACCAAATCGTTTTTGTATATAGAGAGCACCAGCGGTCCTGTCACACTACCCTGTGGCCCTCCTTGTCTCTGATGAACACTCGCCGTCGAGGACAACATACTGAGTTCTATTATTTACGAAGTTTTCAAGCCACTCACATATCTGTGAACTTAGTCCATATATTCCTCCGCTCCCGCCCTATTGTGCTCCGTTCCTGATGACCTCGTCGTCGATGAGACGCTGAACGCTAAACTTCTTTTTTTTTTTTTTTTTTTTTTTTTTTTTTTTTTTTTTTTTTTTTCTGCATTCTTGAACGATTCCATTCATTCAGGGTGGGGACTGCTTAACTACGCGGAAAAGACAAATAACGAAAATTTACGGAATTGCAGTGCTTGGCATTAATTGCCAGTTGGTAGCTTTCCCACGAGGCTAGAGATTTATGTAAATGAGACGGACTGCTGTTACAAGCGTCTCCCGACTACAGTTCGCTGTAGATGGCAGTACCACCGCTTAGCCATCCAAACATACGTCGCACACGCGGGGCTCTCGCTGCAGACTGCAAGCAGGCCCTGGCGTGTCTCGCAGCTGAATGGCTGGCCTGGGTGGTAAGGTAAGTCTCGCACGGCCAGAGTTTGGGAAGTCGGCCACTTGTAGCAGGCGGCGAACCTGTCGCAGCCAAGTTGCCGGCGGGCGGGCACAATGGTCGGCTCCGCTCCTACAAACTAGCCTTATTTCAGCGCAGCCGCCGGCGTGGCGCGCCGCCCAGAAAGGGAACCGGTAAACTCCTCGACGGAGCCAGCACGCCGCGCACACAGCTCGCTCCCACACGCCCGCCGGCCCAACTCCGACAGAGGGGAAGCCAATTCTGCCGTAGTGAAGGCTCCAGATTTCCTGGGCGACGCGGCCTCCCTTCTGCTAGGACCCGCATGGGCTGTGACCGAACGTAAACCTTCTCCTCTATTTAATTTGAGGTTACTAGCTGCATCATGATATACCTAGCTCACCTTATTTTTATTTGACAATCGATTTCGATCATAACCTGATTATTCTCGGGCCATTTCATAAAATAAAAAAAACTGTGTTAGGTGCATACCGTGTCTGGCCCATCATCTCATAAAACGTTCTTCAAGTTGTCGATGCGGTTTGACCTATTGATACCACGAATGTGGACCCGCCAACATTTAACGAGGCTGGCGGCGGTCTATAGGGCAAAACAATCAGCGCACGACCGAGGGGGAGGCCCGAGTATGACAAGCGAAATCCCAGACAATATATGTTGTCGAGACCTACGGCCACGTAATGGCGAAACCAATGCAAACGATATTCCGCGGGAAAAGAGGACGACGATAATACTAAATTAGCGCTATAAGCATATAGTATCTACGTTTTCAATGGTTCTCTCAGACTTACATACTACTTCATAACCTTAATTATCGCTTTCGCGAGAACGCAGCATTGTAAATAACATCGTTGGCCTGTTAGCATTCCTTGATTTTTAACACACTTGTCTATTCCGTGACTTTACTAATGATTTTTCTTTCTTTTTTTTTGGGGGGGGGGGGGATAGTAGACTTGACTATGGAAGGACTTATTTTCAAAGGAGGTGTACTTCTATTGTTAAAAAAGAAACGACAGCCGCCATTGCTGCGAGATACGGAGAAAATATTAATTTTTGTCAGTATATGCTCTTGTAAGAAGCCGGCCGGAGTGGCCGTGTGGTTCTAGGCGCTACAGTCTGGATCCGAGCGACCGCTGCGGTCGCAGGTTCGAATCCTGCCTCGGGCATGGATGTGTGTGATGTCCTTAGGTTAGTTAGGTTTAATTAGTTCTAAGTTCTAGGCGACTGATGACCTCAGAAGTTAAGTCGCATAGCGCTCAGAGCCTCTTGTAAGAAACTGAATATGCACTGTAATAGTTGAGCGCTGAGAAGATAGTTTTTATGAAATAATAGTTCTTATCTTAAAAGGTAAAATTTTTCTCATTTTTGAAGTGAACATTATGCTCATCTCTCCTCTCCTAGTCATTATGATACAAAGTGCAAGCAAGCAGAAGACTTACGATTATGAAAGCTAGGTAGTACTTTGCGATCCCTGTTTAATATCACGGTTCTTTGGAATGAACATATTCTGTTTTGTGAAAAGCGAAAATTTATTGAACTTGCCGTACCGACACAGACCACCAAAGTTGTTCAGAATCATATCCGTCTGACTCACTCTTCAATAACAGCGTCCAGAATTTTTCAGAGCTGCATTACGACGCAGAACTTGGGAAAGCTATTTCTCACGCTGGCTGCTAAGAAGAACTTTAACCTTGAGTGCGCTCGATTGCACTCCGGAGACGCCACACATTACTGAAAAATTAATAATTTACTCGTTTCAGCCAAGAAGACAGTAATTAAAAGCCACAGTTTTACATTTTTGTTTTTTATTTTTTTATTTTATTTTTGATGAAAAGGTCAGTTTCAATTTTCAAATTAAAAAGTAACATCAAAGGACAGATTTATTTAAATCATTTAATAGCAGGAAGGAAAGAGGACCTGGTAAAAGTAGAGAAAAGTAGTTACAATTAATTTTGCAGCTAAAAGTTTCGAGGCTGTCTGTCTACTTGTTCTTTTTGCTCTTACGAGGAATACTTAACATTTTTTCTAGTGGCCAAGGGAGGGTCATTAGAGACAGCAAGGTGAATACCGGAACTGCCCCCAACAATACCTTCCATATGAATTACCCGTTGGGAGACATGTCTTACGGACTCCCCCTCCCCGTTGTACACACTTCGTGGGTGTAATGTATGGCAAAATAAGAGTAAAATGTTAAGTAGTATCGTCCGCAACTGCTGTATTTCCGAGTTATGATACATAACGTCGTTCATGGTAGGCATTACATCATGTTCGAGTACAGACTTTTGACGTGTCGTGTTCACCTGCACATCAACCGATGTTGCTTTTCTGTCGGTGCCCCTGACAGGCCGCGCAGGACAAGTTTCTCGACGCGCCAGGTCTACAGATCTTAACCCCTGGACTTCTACCTCTGGGTCTGTGTCAATGAGCTTGTGTATGGCATTGATACTGAGAATGTAACACAACTACAGCAGCGAATTGGAAATAACTGTGCAGAATGAGATGAACGGAGCGTGCAACATTGCGAGAGCGGTAAGAAGACGATGACGATGACGATGATGATGATGATTATGATGATGATTATGATGATGGTGATGTTTGGTTTTTGGGGCGCTCAGCTGCGCGATTATCAGCGCCCGTACACATTCCCAATCTGTACGCAGTCCAAACTAGTCACGGTCATGAATGATGATGGAATGAAGAGGACAACACAAACACCCAGTCCCCGAGCAGAGAAAATCCCCAACCCGGCGGGGAATCGAACCCGGAACACCGTGATCCAGAGGTAGCAACGCTAGCCACTAGACCACGAGCTGCGAACGGTAAGAAGTCGAACACGTCACTTTCTTCGTCAACACGAAAATCATGTCCTGGAGTAAATGTACGGTATATAGCTCAGATGAATTTCGGGTCCCTTCGTGTCGTAGCTTTCTAAGAAGAATTTTTTTTTTTTTTGCACTTGTGATCCCTACTCTAATGTAAAACTCTGAAATAAAGCGATTTCAGGCACAACTTGATTTAACGTTGTATTCTATTTCAGTGCATACATTACACGCACGAAGTGTGTACATTTACTTTTGAGTCACCTTGTATGTATGTAGGTGCATTGTAATTAATAGCATAGAGACATACAGTTTAAAGTACGCGACACTAGAAACAAAAAAGTCTGAGTAAATATAGGCTCAAAAACGCATACGTAAAGAGCTATGACCTCTTCTTCACCTTCGATACTGTGTAACAAATCTCTTCTAATGCACCCTCTCTGCTATCCATATTGTGGGAGGAATTAGTGAAAACAAAAACGGCTCTGAGCACTATGGTACTTATCTCCTGAGGTCATCAGGCCCCTAGAACGTAGAACTACTTAAACCTAACTAACCTAAGGACGCGACACACATTCATGCCCGAGGCAGGATTCGAACCTGCGCTGCTTCCGTAGCGGTCGCGCGATTCCAGACTGTAGCACCTAGAACCGGACGGCCACCACGGCCGGCATAAAAAAAAAAAAAAAAAAAAAAAAAAAGGGGCCAAGTAAACAAGGGCTCTAAAGGGCGTATCTTAAAAACTATGAGTATTTCTTCAGTAAAATATATGTTTTACAGAAGGGGAGATGAACAAGTGCTCAAAGCTATTAAGGGCCTCCGGAAAGGCTCAAAATCATGAAAAGTTCAATTTTTACTTTTTTGGGTTTTCTGAATCTGCAGACTATTACCTTTTAATAGATATATAATTTATTCAATTCCGAAGACTACAACTGTTTTTAATTTTTTTTTGAAATGTGTTCTACATGGGCGTGATCCACTGTGGCGCTGTTAAACTGCTGTCAAATGGTGTTATTATTAACGTCCGTGTTCATCAGGTACATTTTAGTGATGTGAGATAAAGTAAGTGTTGTGGCTAACCTGTGATGGTTAAATATATATCGCTGGTGTGATTGTCGATTGTTTCATGTATATTTACTCTGTCGTTATCTCGAAAATATTCGTAATTATTTCTGTTTCTTGAGTCTCTGTTTTGTTGAAGTATAATAATGAGTAAAAGTAAAGTTATTAGAAATCCTCTGAAGGCTATTAAGAAAAGGAGAAATGTTGGAAAGCCAAAGGTAAGTGTTATTACTGTAAACAATAAAGACGATAACCAAATGAGTGAACCTAACCTCTCAAGTACACCTGCCCATAGCAGTCAAAGTGGGAAAGAAAATACTTCACAGAAGAAGCTTGGTTCAATGAGTGAAAACTATGAATGTTTTATGGGCGAATCGGATGTGAATGAAATATTTGATATATCGGTTCTCAAAGGAATTTTTTCAAACTGTGTAAGATGTATTCATTGTAGTGAAGTTGGTCTGGAACTCTCCATAATAAAGCACGTAGGACTTGCTAGTGAAATACAACTGAAATGTGATAAGTGTTCATACATGACCGCCTTTGGGAACAGTGTTGCAGTAACTGCAACTGAAGAAAATGGTAGCAAAATCTACGAACACAACAACGAGCGATGCTTGCTTTAGACAAGGAACGCCTTCGGGCTGCAGACAGGGCTGTAAAAAGTCTAGAAATACAAGCAAGAGTAAACAGGAGTAGGAACAAGAGGAAGCTGGAGGAGGAGTTTGCAGAGGATGAAGATAATCCATCCTATGGACCTGGCATGCACTAAAAAGTTAATCCAATCTTTGTCGCTCGATTCCCAAAACTTTTATTTTCCCATACTAATTACACGTTTTCTAAGGATCTTCCAAACATATTTGTTTCAGACTTTCAGTAAATGTTACACAGTACCTTCTGCATAATTTAACACAGCCTTTTTCCAAAAAAACTGTATATTTTTTAATATAAAAATAAAAAATTGCAAAAAAATGTTGTGAATTTTCGTTAAAATTGAAAAAAAAAATAATCTTTAATAACTGAACTAAAATTTTGTAAAATCCCTGTGTTAAGTTGTAGCCCATATTCCAATAAATAATCTGTAAAAAGTTCAACTTCCTACCTCAAATACTTTATGAGGAAAGATGTAATTTATAAGCGTTATTTTAACATTGCAAGTATAGGGCGTTCCGGAGCCCCTTAAGGTATGCAGACGCATGCAGGTATGCGCTTGGGAGCCCATGTTTACTAGACTTCCTTTGGTCCATACCACCACCGCTGGAAGTCTCTCGGTGGAGTATTACTTCACCTTATATGTATATATTTGTACGCGGGCAAATCTGTGGGCAAAACATAATGCAGAAAAAATATTTGTCTTTCATTTATTTGGTAGATGTAAATTTGTCTGCTTTCCTCATGTGTACCTACTTAGAAAGAAAAAGAGGAGACAGCTAGTATTCGTATAATAAAATCGGAGGTAGCAGTAACAATCTATCGGGAACGTTGCTCTGCGCGCGTCCGCACTTCAGGTCGCATACAGCGACGTTGACATTGAGGCTGAGAGCAGGGAGGTCATTACAGTGAGACGCAAGGTCCAAATCGGATGTCTCTCGTTCGACAAATCCGCCGCCACTACCAGCTCCCCTCCGTCGTCAGCTCTAATTCGACAAACAAGGTTACCACTAATTTAACGCCAACGACGCGAACGGGGCAGGAGGGGGAAATCAGAGGGTGCGCAATGCGCGGCGCGGAATTTTTTAATAAGCTGCCACTGGATCCGGCCTGTTAACGGAGGGAGGGAGGGGCGCGGAGTTACCCCGCAGTCACTCAGCGTAATCAGATGTAAATGTTTTCCGCTGCGGCCGTGATGGCCGGGTCGCCATCTGTTTAGCACCGGCAGGACCGCATTACGGCACTCAAACTTTCCTCGCAACCGCCGCCAGCACCGCACAGCTAATGCTATTATGCAATAATTGTTCGAGAATAACCATTGTCTGGCGGCCTGCAAGCCACCATTTTAATGAAATGAAACATTCCGCCCTTTTTTTTACCGATCTTCTGGTACAGCGCTACTGTACCCTTTCTCTTTTTTCATCTCTTTTTTTTTTTTTTTTTTTTTTTTACGGGGCGTTTCAGTGCACCCTGCTCTCCTCTCTCACACTCATCCAGTGGCACATTTTTTACCTCCCCGTCCCCCTCTTCTCTCTCTCTCTCTCCCTCTCTCTCTCCCCCCCCCCCCTCCCACCTCCCTCCCTCTCTCTCGTCAACGACCGGCATCAGCTTCCCTTTGATCGTCGTGCGCGTGATGACATTACGGAGACTTAAATTACGTTGCGGCGGGCGTCCTTCTATGTTTTTGTTAAATAATACTAAACCCATTATGCACTACGCAATTAGACCTGCACTGAATTATAAATCGACTGCGACCGTCCCTTGACAGATGTGCTTCTCCCTTCTCGATGCTCAAATCAATCGCGTTACGGCGAAATTCGTCCCCGGAGGAGGCGAACGCACCAGCGAACTCCAGTGAAAAGTACACAGATGGCTGTCGTGACACATTTATAACGTACTTAGTGAATTACACTTATCAAGACACAAAGAAATCAAAGACATTAGCTGTCATGGGCATTGGTTTATATCAATGGGACAAGTTGACATTTGTACCGGGTCGGGATTCGAACCCGGGCCTCCTGCTTACTAGGCGGATGTACCCACCACTACGCCATTCAGAGGCAAGGGAGATCACCACTGCGCAGACTGCCCATAGCACGCCTCCCATCAGGTCAGAATTCTCAACTTGCGCCACACACTACTGATGTAGTGTCCCTGCTCATTAGCCTCATTACTCGCCGGAAGCCACCTATGCGTTTAGGAGTTCAAGCTTAGCATCTGCATCCATTGACGGAATCATTGTCCGTCATCTCCTTCAATGTATGGTGTCCTTTCGGACATGTCGAAGGAACAGACACCATATATGTAACTGCATTTATGTCTAAGCAATAGTAATGCACAAAAAAGTTTGCTAGGAAGAGCAGAAAAGGCAGGAGATCAATTATCTCACATTATTCGACATACGCATTACAAATTTATTCTCATTTGATCTTTAAAGAACAACGAAATGAACTGGGTTGTCGTTCGTGACTCTAGGAAGATATTAAACACGGACAAGCTCTCTCTTCGTCTTCTTTCTGTACTGAGCGTTAATTCTGTCTAGTAAGAGGTCCGCTGTACTCAAGTTTTGCCAAATTTATTTTATTGAACTACGTGGTCAGATGCTCGTGCTCTAACCGTCGTCGCAGCCATCATCATCATCATCATCATTATTTAAGACTGATTTTGCCTTTCAGCGTTCAGTCTGGAGCATAGTCCCCCTTATAAAATTCCTCCATGATCCCCTATTCAGTGCTAACATTGATGCCTCTTCTGATGTTAAGCCTATTACTTCAAAATCATTCTTAACCGAATCCAGGTACCTTCTCCTTGGTCTGCCTCGACTCCTCTTACCTTCTACTGCTGAACCCGTGAGTCTCTTGGGAACCTTGCTTCTCCCATGCGTGTAACATGACCCCACCATCTAAGCCTGTTCGCCCTGACTGCTACATCTATAGAGTTCATTCCCAGTTTTTCTTTGATTTCCTCATTGTGGACACCCTCCTGCCATTGTTCCCATCTACTAGTACCTGCAATCATCCTAGCTACTTTCATATCCGTAACCTCAACCTTGTTGATAAGGTAACCTGAATCCACCCAGCTTTCGCTCCCATACAACAAAGTTGGTCGAAAGATTGAACGGTGCACAGATAACTTAGTCTTGGTACTGACTTCCTTCTTGCAGAAGAGAGTAGATCGTAGCTGAGCGCTCATGCATTAGCTTTGCTACACCTCGCTTCCAGTTCTTTCACTATGTTGCCATCCTGTGAGAATATGCATCCTAAGTACTTGAAGCCGTCCACCTGTTCTAACTTTGTTCCTCCTATTTGGCACTCAATCCGTTTATATCTCTTTCCCACTGACATTACTTTCGTTTTGGAGATGCTAATCTTCATACCATAGTCCTTACATTTCTGATCTAGCTCTGAAATATTACTTTGCAAACTTTCAGTCGAATCTGCCATCACAACTAAGTCATCCGCATATGCAAGACTGCTTATTGTGTGTTCACATATCTTAATCTCACCCAGCCAGTCTATTGTTTTCAACATATGATCCATAAATAATATGAACAACAGTGGAGCCAGGTTGCAACCTTGTCTTACCCCTGAAACTACTCTGAACCATGAACTCAATTTACCGTCAACTCTAACTCCTGCCTGACTATCCATGTAAAGACCTTTAATTGCTTGCAAAAGTTTGCCTCCTATTCCATAATCCCGTAGAACAGACAATAACTTCCTCCTAGGAACCCGGTTCAAATGGTTCAAATGGCTCTGAGCACTATGGGACTCAACTGTTGAGGTCATTAGTCCCCTAGAACTTAGAACTAGTTAAACCTAACTAACCTAAGGACAACGTAGCGGTCTTGCGGTTCCAGACTGCAGCGCCTTTAACCACACGGCCACTTCGGCCGGCTAGGAACCCGGTCATATGCCTTTTCTAGATCTATAAAGCGTAGATACAATTCCCTGTACCACTCATAACACTTCTCCATTATTTGCCGTAAGCTAAAGATCTGGTCCTGACAACCTCTAAGAGGCCTAAACCCACACTGATTTTCGTCCAATTGGTCCTCAACTAATACTCGCACTTTCCTTTCAACAATACCTGAGAAGATTTTACCCACAACGCTGATTAAAGAGATGCCTCTGTAGTTGTTACAATCTTTTCTGTTTCTATGTTTAAAGATTGGTGTGATTACTGCTTTCGTCCAGTGTGATCGAACGTGTCCCGACTCCCAGGCCATTTCAATTATCCTGTGTAGCCATTTAAGACCTGACATTCCACTGTATTTGATGAGTTCCGACTTAATTTCATCCACCCCAGCTGCTTTATTGCACTGCAATCTATTGACCATTTTCTCCACTTCCTCAAATGTGATCGTCGCAGACGTCTCCGTGAATTTCGGGAACTTTATTTTGTGTGTTATCCTATTGTAACTATTTGTGTATCGTGTTTTCTTAGATGGGAGGTGAGGACCAGCCCAACATTTGCCTAAGCGAGCGTGGGAAATCGCCTAAAAAACGCGGACAGTCTGGGCCACGATCGTTAATCTGACACGTGGATTCGATTCCAGAGGTAGACCGAAAAATTTGCTACACGCTAATGGCTATCACTGTTTTGCCAACGAAGGAGCATTACGGAAACATTGGAAAATATTTAATGGCACAGGACTGAAGAAAGACATTGGGTATGTATGAAAAATCTAGTTTTTAATATTTATAATTGTTAAAGTAAGATAACTGGCTTTGTAGCGTGCTCTCGTGAACAAGACGTTCTGCCCGCCAAATACTCCGTTGAGTAAATAGCACCGTGGACGTTCAGTAAGTAATGAAGAATTTTTTTTCTGGAAGCAGGGTGGCGTTTTTCAGGATTCCAGTACACCATGCTATTCCCCATTCTTTTGACTACAAAATCTTCTTTCTCAACATAATTTCCGTTAAATGTGACGGCCTTACGCTATCTTACTGGGAGGTGCTGTATGCCGGCATGATACCGTGCTATCGGTCGACGTCGGAGCCAACGTCGTCTGCGTCAGTAAACTCCCCATCATCGACGTAGTGGTTCTCGAGCAGTGCACCCTTCATTGGGCCAAACAGATGGAAGCTCTTTATGGTCTTCTGTTAGGGGGTGAGGAACCCAGCGCTCACACATCTCTCAGTATCCCAATTGACGGCCGCATGTCTCAGTATTATCAACAGAGACGTCCAGTTGAGCGGCGACGTGTTTAATTGTGATACGTACTTCACCTCGAATGAGAGTGTCCGCACGTTCCAACACTGCACGAGTCACAGCTGTGTGCGGCCTGCCGGCAAGCGAGAGACCGGACAGATCTGCGCAGCCTTGTTGCGACGATGATAGATGCCTCGCCCAACGACTTACCGTGCTTTTGTGCATTTCGCCAAGAGAAACTAATTGATAGTCTCTGCTTGAACGCACCTCCGCTACTGACGCCATTTTGAAGGCTAGTCTACATATAGCGCCACCACCTATCGGACCTTTATGAAACTACAGGGGCTGAGGTGGGAATATCCCACCATGCCCCACAACATATTCCACATTTGACAACCAAAAAGGCCGAGAAATGAAAAGTGTTGCCTTACTTATTAAACACCCCTCCTATATTATCAACCGATTTTTAATGAGGAACGCCTTCAAAACCTCAGATCCTCCCTTCAGGGCCGACTACCATGCGAGGGCTGCTAGCTGACTCCCGATTTCCCGAGGTGCCAAACACGCGGCACTAAATTATTTCAACATGCAGACCTTTCGGCCAATCAGACTTTAGGACGGAATGTCGGCACTTTAATTGACCAAAAAAATGGTTCAAAGGGCTCTGAGCACTATGGGACGTAACGTCTGTGGTCATCAGTCCCCTAGAACTTAGAACTACTTAAACCTAACTAATCTAAGGACATCACACACATCCATGCCCGAGGCAGGATTCGAACCTGCGAGCGTAGCAGACACGCGGTTCCAGACTGAAGCGCCTAGAACCGCACGGCCACACCGGCGGGCTTAATTGACCATTTACTGCTATTAGTCATAGTACTTGCTGTTAGGTGCTAATCTTTGCCAACCCTGTCAGAAGCTTCGTTTCGGAAATATGCTACCTGTCCTGTGAAAATCATTCGCCTTGGGAATAGCATGGTGCGGCCACACCACTACCATTGAGCCGAATTAAGGGAAGACCAGCCCATTATTTACAGGCTAGAGAACAGGACCCTTCCCCCGTAACTGAAAAACCAGCACTGGCTTTCACAGTAGCGACAAGCGGTACCCGACAGACTCGGATGGGAGTGATATGTTACAGTCCGAACTTCAAGTTTTGAGTCAACATCTTTCAGAACGTATCCCATCTGGAAAAATCTTACAGATTCCTCTCGCCGTCACACTTGGTTTCGGAGTTCTGGATCCTGATACGGAACATAAAACGAGACTCGTACATATGTATAACGCAGACCGGCCACTATTACAATTTTATGTCCACCGCTCCGCTTTCTTGCGGGCTAAATGGCTTCTAAATTCAGCTGGGAGTAGCAATAACCTCCTTGCCTTCTTCCTGTAAACTATAAACGCCTCGAACTACTTGTTCTCACGAGGGAGGGATGGAAGGAAGCTATGAAATCTGGGCGCTCGCCGAATGGAAGAAGAATGTGGCTGGCGCGTTCGCCGAGACGACGGACAGTAAAAACTGGCGCGGTACGGCTGCCCGCCCTCCGCGTCCAAGTTTTACCGTCACAGTTTCTCTGTTGACTCGCCGATTGAGTGATTGGCTGAGTCGTTCAATCAGTCGACGCTCCGTCCCGCTTGGTGGGAAAATTCTATCTTTGCTCCGGTTACGGGCGACGAATGCTGTCTGTGCAGCTTTGGCTTCTCCTTTCATCCGATTTTCTTTCGTGCCGCGTGTGTTATCTTCTGTTGTCTGTGTTTATTAACTTTGTAGACTATGCTGTCCACGATCTGGAATTACGGTGAAGTCCGCAGTATCGCGAAGGACCAGGACGTTATGTGTGAAACAGTTTGTTCACACCTCGTCGTTTCAAAGTAATTGTGTTAAATAGGTAATATACCTTGACTATGCAGTGTATACAGTGTGTGTAACAAAAAGGTAAGACCAAACTTTGCTCACATGTAGAGGCTGAAAATATGTTATACGGACACGGGTCCAGAAACGCTTTCTTTCCGTGTTGGAGCTCTGTTTCTACAATTCTTCAACACATTAATTATGGGAAACACACAGGAAAAGAATCTATCAGCACGTTATGAAACACTTCCCTAAATAAAATGTTCAAAATGCCCTCCATTAACAGGGATACATGCATTAATCCGCCGTCGCATTGACTCCCTGAAACTCTGAGTGGATTTGAATCTGGAGAGCGTGGAGGTCAAGGAATTGGTCCACTTCTCCCTTTCCACGTGCCATGGAATGTGTTATTTAGAAGCCTACGAACATCAACACCGAAATGAGGAGGAGCTCCATCGTGCATGAAGTACATGTTTTGTCGCAGATGTTCTAACAGAACAGGTAAACTATTAGCCAAGAAAGAATGGTAAGTGTCACCGATGAGTCAGCGCGGAATAACATGAGGCCCTAAGAAACAGCCCAACACTGGCGGCCCCAACTTATACAGAAAAACTTTGTTCATGAGGTGGCTGCACAATTTCATGAGGATTCTCGACAACCCATACTAGCTGCTTGTGAATATTTACAATAGGATCACGCTGAAACGAAACGTCGTCCGTGAACAGAATATTGGGACTAAAGCCATGGCTGACACATCACTGCGTCATGGCTGACACATTACTGCATAAACCATTCGCAGAATTTCATGTCAGAAAACATTTCTTGTAATGCTGGTATGTTCTATTTCTGTGTGATTTCCATGATTAGGGTTATAAGCAGGAGAAATAGAAAATAAACTCTAACATGAAAATTAATCGTTTCCGGACCCATGTCCTTGTAACACCTTTTCTTCCTGTATGTGCGAGTAATGTTTCCTGAAACTTTGGCCGTACCTTTTTCTTACATCCTCTGTATCTGGTTGATGCTTCACGTTAATACGTCCTGAAAGACGACATCAAAACACTTTATTTATTTTAGGTATACAGTATAGTAGGAAGCAACCACGATTACAATTTGTAAGTGATCTGGGGGGTGCGGTAGCAACAAGGGTTGTAACTTAACTCGGTATCGAGTCGAACTGAGTTTGGATGAGAGATGAGGTTACGTAAATCGATACCTTTACAACTCAGCGGCAGAATTCTTTAATTGTGGCTTGCGAGTGGTACCGTAAAAGTCTCTCGACCCCTCAAGACCAGATGCTTTCAGTGGGTTACAGATCTGCATAATGTGCTGGCCAGAGCAACAGTCGATCATTCTCGGTATCGAAGTACGTCAGCACAGCACAGGCAGAAATCGGTCTTACGTTATCTCGTTAAAAGATAATGTCAAGGAGACCAGTCTCTGGTAAAAAAAACGTCAGAAATATAGTGGGTGCTATCCAAATTACTGAATATCAGAAACAATGTGTGGATTTTGTTTCCCCATTGGCATCCTATACCATTCACGCCAGGTCCTTTGTCCGTGCGACTACGATGAAGGCAGTGTGGCAACGTTCGTGAAGGGCACAGCGTTACACTTCTCAACATTAAGAGCTAGTCGACAGTTTTTTCAGCAGGTTAATGTTTTGTCGATATAACTGGATATTGCAACGACTTCTGGTGTATAAAATTTTATCGTAGAAACTGCGTTATACGCGAAAAGCTTACGACCTGTTACCTGTACAATAGTGATAATGTTACACCGCCGTGTGACAAACCACATAGTATTTCAAGGGCTGTAAATGACTCGCTTTCCAGGACAGCGTGCGGCGTCACACACGCTAAGATTTGTCTCGATCCACTTAGAAGCTTACTTTGATATCCTGTGGCCGCGTTGTTTTATCTCCACCAAGTAGCGACGAGACTATTCTTCCAGCTTGGGAGCGGCACGGAGGTGGAATCGATTAGTCGCCTCGATAAGGAACAGAGCGTAACAATTGTGCGCCGCAACAGCAGAAAGCGCCAGAAGGCGCAACTCAAATGGACAAGCACTTTGGCTCTCGGCCGCTTTAAATAAGCGCGCACCGCGTCCGGAAAACAGTTCCCGTACTTCATGGTTCAAATGGCTCTGAGCAGTGTGGGACTTAACATCAGTGGTCATCAGTCCCCTAGACTTATAACTACTTAAACCTAACTAACCTAAGGACATCACATACATCAAAGCCCGAGGCAGGATTCGAACCTGCGACCGTAGCGATCACGCGGTTCCAGACTGAAGCGCCTAGAACCGCACGGCCACACCGGCCGGCCCCGTACTTCATGAAGCATACCTTTAACGTACCATTACAGTACACGATGTCCATAAGGTCCAGCTATCATTTTAAAAGATCATAACTTCGGAACTACTAGAGATAGAGCGTAGTGGTTTGTCGTAAAACGTTTAGCAGCTCTCAAAGTTTTTTTCTGTTATGGCAGAATTTCCTTCTGTGCCCCTCCCATTGCTTGTAGAACAACATGGCGATATTCGAGTTCTGCCCTTACGTTGGTCAGATCTTCAGCGCCAACATTTCTGATTATTTCTTTCACCTGTGGGCGAGTGTCACTAACTGGTGTTGTGTACACGCCATTGACGTACCCCACAGAAAGAAGTTTAGTGGCGCGACACAGGGAGAGTGCCGGGGACCATCCACTTCTCAGGAAATATATCAAATTCATCACATCCCACGCGTTAAGAGGTTAATGCGAGGGTACACAATCATGCTGGGGGATAATGGACAGCTGCAGATCTTAGACCTGGGGCAGCAGAAATTGTTCCAGCATCATGCTGAGCCGGCCGGTGTGGCCGTGCGGTTCTAGGCGCTTCAGTCTGGAACCGCGTGACAGCTACGGTCGCAGGTTCGAATCCTGCCGCGGACATGGATGTGTGTGATGTCCTTAGCTTAGTTAGGTTTAAGTAGTTCTAAGTTCTAGGGGACTGATGACCCCAGATGTTAAGTCCCATAGTGCTCAGAGCCATTTTGAACCATGTGAAAGGTCCAGGTCCCCTTAGAAAAATTAATGAATGACGGTGCTTAAACTGACACACAGTAATTTTAGCGCAATGCAATATGACTTTTAATAATCCCTACAAAAGAATGGCCCTGACTAACAATAACCTATACCTTTCATGAATCACTTACAAAAATCTTCGTTACTCAAACTACTGCAATACAGCGTGCGCCAATACTGCCAGCTGAATAAAAGATTCTAACTACTGAAGGCACTAACTAATGATAGGTATAGTTAGCAAATGAAAGATTTTGATAGAGAACGGACAATGTATTTACCTTAATAGTGTTCAAAAGTCATTATATATATATATATATATATATATATATATATATATATATATATATATATATATATATATATATATCTCAGTTCATGACATCCAGTCTTACAAATGTTACTGTCTCTAAAGGACCCACGTCCAGATCATCCGCTCTCAAAACTGCGCCATCTCTCTCCCCACATCCAACACTGCTGGCGGCTCACCTCCAACTGCGCAACGCTACGCGCTCGTAACAGCCAACTGCCCAACGCTACAATAGCATATAATCCAACAATGCAAACCAACCACAGCCTTCACACAGCACACGCAGTGATTTTCATATAGAGCGCTACGTGGCGTTACCAACATAAAAACCTAAACAGCCTACTTACACATGCTAGGCTGAACATTTCACGTTATGGTTTACTCTGTGAAGAAAGTCCGCCCCCGGTAGCTGAGTGGTCAGCGCGACAGACTGTCAATCCAAAGGCCCCGGGTTCGATTCCCGGCTTGGTCGGAGATTTTCTCCGCTCAGGGACTGGGTGTTGTGTTGTCCTAATCATCATCATTTCATCCCCATCGACGCGCAAGTCGCCGAATTGGCGTCAAATCGAAAGACTTGCACCAGGCGAACGGTCTACCCGACGGGAGGCCCTCGTCACACGACATTTCATTTCATTTCTGTGAAGAAAAATGGACCTGTTACCCAATCGTGAATTATTCTACACCAAACATTAACACGTGTGTTGTGCGGATTACTGGAGCCCAATATCCTAGTGTTGCGGCGATTCGCATGTCCAGGAATGTGGAGCATTGATTCATCTGAAGACAGGCACTATTTCGGGTAGTCATTGTCAGCATCTTCGGAGACCAGCAAGGAACACGTGAATGCATAGAGCAGATAACGATCGTTTGGCTGCAATGCTTGGATCATTTTGTACGAAAAAAAGGCGCAATCCCATATGTAAAACTTAATGGGCAGTTGATCTTTCCTTCTGCAATTCGCTTGATGCACGTCAGACAGCCTTCTGGGGAATGCGTTGAACTTTGGCTTGCACTCTGGTCATCACTTGCTTGAGACACGGGGGAACGCCCACTTCGCCGGCCGAAGTGGCCGAGCGGTTCTAGGCGCTTCAGTCTGGAACCGCACGACCGCTACGATCGCGGGTTCGAATCGTGCCTCGGGCATGGATGTGTGTGATGTCCTTAGGTTAGTTAGGTTTAAGTAGTTCTAAGTTGTAGGGGACTGATGACCTCAGATGGTAAGTCCCAGAGTGCTCAGAGCCATTTGCACCATTTTGCGTTACTGGACGAAAGGTTGTTCAAAAGTGTAGTGACAACGAATGAACTTGGTTTTCTCTATCCACAGAAATCGTGAGTCAACGTAGAGAGTCAGTTTCCTGATGACACATATATTCGGAACCCATGATAATTTCCGTTTGTCTTATGCTAAAAATAAATAATAAATGTCGTGTGACTAGGGTCTCCCGTCGGGTAGACCGTTTGCTGGGTGCAAGTCTTTCGATTTGACACCCTTCGGCGAGTTAAGCGTCGATGGGGATGAAATGATCATGATTAGGAAATGATGATGATTAGGACAACAGAACACCCAGTCCCTGAGCGGAGAAAATCTCCGACCCAGCCGGGAATCGAATGCGGGCCCTTAGGATTGACATTCTACCGGGGGCCGACATGCTAAAAATGAGCGGATCTGTTTCAGATTCACGAAAATTCGATATTCGCTATCGGTTTGTGCATCGCACAGATCCAGTTGGTAGTGTACGTATTGATGGTCGACGTACCCTTTGTAGTTCATAGAACGGAGGAACCCAACCCGGTTGCTGAAAGGTTTAATTTTAACTGAGTTTAGTTAAGTAGCTGGGTAAGGGATTATATTCACTCACATTTTTTTCATCTGAGCTTTACATTTTGCTTGCGCACTTAATTGTGTAACAGAGTCACGGCTGCCGGAAAAATAAGCGTACAATTAGCGTAACGTAATAACACGTGCCGGAGACGGGAACCACTGTTGCGCTGAAGTTCCCTCTCCGGAAGAGTTACGCCGAGACCCAGAAGTGGCCACTGCTCGGCAGCCGACAGTTTTTCCCGAAGAACCAAAGCAGACCGCAGGGACGGAAAAGGCCTGTTAAAGCTTGTTTTCTCAGTTTCGTTCCGTATTCCACTCGCCTTTTCGCGGAATTGCATTGCGGCCGCGAGAATGCTTTCGCCAGTTGTTCTAAACAGTACTTGTTGTCCTATGTTTTTAATTAACTCTTTATTAAAAAAAGAGGAGGAGGCTCCCGTGTCCGTCCGCAATTAATTTTGTCAATTTGCATTTTAATTTGGATTCAAATGAGGTGACGGGCGGCGGTAGTTTCGGCGACCGCCGTACGCTGCGCGCACTTAAGAGGGAAGCGTAAAACGGAAGCGCCTCTATAAAGAAAATTACAATGATTCGCAAATGGTCTATCAGTGACAGTATTAACGGTGGGAGTTCCACGGCGCCAACTTTATTTCGACGGCCGCCGCCGAGAGAGCGTGAGAGGGTTGGAGAAAGGGTGAGTGGAGGGGGAAGAAATTATGGTCCGGTCTTCGGAACTGAAATGAAATTGTGTGGTGTCCGCGTTCCCTGTGGAGTATTATTAATATATTTTCCTTCTTCCTGGCACCGTTAAGAGGGAAATGTGCAGTGTTTGGCGGCGGCCCTTACGTGAGGCATATATAAAAATGATAGGTATAACCAGGAAGGTGCACTTGGGAGGGAAGCGGCTAAGCCGTTTTCTAATTGGCGGCGAGGGAGATGGGAAGAGAGAGACGGAGATATAGGCCGTGCAATTAGTTCCAATTGCGTCGTCAGTCAGCGGCAGCAAGCAGACTTACGTCTCTTTTTTAGACTGCACGGAAGGTAGGGGGATAGAGGGGTGGATTTCCGCTGCTCCCCCTCCCCCCCTCCTCACCCCCCCTCCTCCCCTGCTGTGTTTTCGTTTCTCCTCCGTGCGCCGTTTGCACCAAACTGCCACACGTCTGGGGGGACGCGGCGTCGCTCATTTCTTTCGTTCCTCGTCCCGTCGGAAAACAAAAGATTGCTGCTTCAGCCCTCCCGGGGAATTGCACCCTACGCACCAGTCCGTGTCTGATTCCTACTGCAAGGACGATCTGCTGGCCCTTGCGACACTGAACGGTATCTCTGTATTAGCAGGCGTACGGCAAGAAACATGGAAGGTACGCTGTTACCACATTGTGTTTGGGAGACTGGCTGCAGGAAAAGACATAGTGGATCAGCTTCTGAAACTCATGAATGCCATCAGAGGACTCGGTGGAGCAGCTTTCAAGCCATTAGGCCGCTATTCAAGAGGAGCGGTTTCAAATACTAGTCTAGCCCACCAACATCAGCTTTAGTGTGGCCATGATCACTCTTGTCCAGTGTGGCCATGACCATTCTTTCCAGAAGACTTTAGCATATATGCACTGGCGGAAAAGAAATCGCAACACCAAGAAGGAGTTGTGTGACGTAAACGAAAGTAGGTAGGCGTGTTTCTACATCTGAAAGGTGATGTCTGTAACGGTTTCAGCCGGTCGCACAAGAGTGGCGTTAGTAGCGCCGCTATGACGATGCAGACTAAGTTTGGTTTAAATATACGTTGTGACGGTGGTCAGCGTTATTTACATCTACATCTACATACATACTCCGCAATCCACCATACAGTGCGTGGCGGAGGGTACCTCGTACCACAACTAGCGTCTTCTCTCCCTGTTCCACTCCCGAACAGAACGAGGGAAAAATAACTGCCTATATGCCTCTGTACGAGCCCTAATCTATGTTATCTTATCTATGTGGTCTTTCCACGAAATATAAGTTGGCGGCAGTAAAATTGTACTGCAGTCAGCCTCAAATGCTGGTTCTGTAAATTTCCTCAGTAGCGATTCACGAAACGAACGCCTCCTATCTTCTAGAGACTCCCACCCGAGTTCCTGAAGCATTTCCGTAACACTCGCGTGATGATCAAACCTACCAGTAACAAATCTAGCAGCTCGCCTTTGAATTGCTTCTATTTCCTCCCTCAATCCGACCTGATAGGGATTACCTTTGAGATCCGACGTGGTGGATTGATGTTAGTCAAGAAGGCCTTTCAGACGGCAAAGACGCAACACCCAACTGAGGTTGAATGAGGTCGTGTAATGCGGCTACAAGAAGCTGGATTTTCCTTCTGTGATACTGCAGAAAGACTTGGCAGGAATGTAGCCACCGTGCATGACTGCTGGCAGTGGTGGTCTCGAGAATGTACAGTTACAAGAAGACCGCGTTCCGGACGATCACGAGGCGCTACCGAGAGGGAAGACCGTCGTGTTCGGCGTATGGCTCTGCCGCATCGAACTGCATCTGCAGCAGTAATCTGAGCAGCAGCTGGCACCATCGTGGCACAACGAACTGTTACAAATCGGTTACTTCAGGGACAGCTCCGAGCCACACGTGATGTAGCGAGCATTCCACCTACCCCAAACTAAAGCCATTTGCGACTTCAGTGTTATGAAGCGAGAGATTATTGGAGGGCAGGATGGAGGTCTGTTGTGATTTATGATGAAATGTGGCTCTTCCTCATCGCCAGTGATGGCCGTGTGTTGATTAGAAGGAGGCCAGCTTAGGGCCTGCAACTAACCTGCCTGCGTGCGAGACAAACAAACCTGGAGTTATCGTGTAGGGTGCAATTTCTTCTGACAGGAGAAGCTCGTGATTATCCCACGTAGATCTGTGCATCAGTCTGGTGATTCGACATGTTGTGGTGCCATTCATGAATAGCATTCCAAGGGGTCTTTTCCAACAGAATAGTGCTGGCCGACACATCGCTGTTGTAGCCAAACATAGTTTAGAGAGTGTCGACATTTTGCCTTGGCCTGCTAGATCACCAGATCTGTCTCCTTTCGAGTACATATGGGACAACATCGAACGACAACTCCAGCGTCAGCTAGAAACAGCATTAACCGTCCCTATGTTGGCCAACCAAGTGCAGCAGGCATGGTGCTCCATATCCAGCACATGTACAATACAATGCATGTACGTTTGCATGCTTGCATTCAACATTCTGGCACTTACACTGACTACTATAACATACCAGCATTTCACATTTTCAATGGCTTATCTCGCGCCTACATTAACCTGTGATCATGTAATGTTAATCGCTTAAATATGTTCCTAGACAAATGTATTCCCGACATGCGATTGCATTAATTATTATATGGTGTCTCTAATTTTTTCTGTCGATGTATATTCGGAGATGAAGGGGTTTATACAAGATAGAGTAGCATGGACAGCTGCATCAGACCAGTATTCGGAGCGCGTATTACGCGGCATAGAGCTAACTAATGGAGGATCAGACACAACTGCGAGCGGGATAAGACCTGCAACAGCCCGAATATTGTAGAACTGATGACAAACGAACGGCTTAAGTGCGCTGACCATGTCGCTGAAATCCGTGGATTTTATTTCCCGCGGAATAAAACCACTAGATAGACGGAATAAAAGATTCAAAAGATTCTATACGGACTTGTAGCAGATCAGCATAGAAAATGACTGGCGGCAAACAGGTGGAAGTAGAACCTAGTAGATGAGTAGCCGTGTAGGTGAGAGCGGATCAGTAGGTCCGATCGCGTAAAATGAAGCAAAGTAAGTTTGCGGAAAAGTGTCGCCTTAAGCTCCAACCATAGGAGCGCAGATATCTTCACATCTGGAGTGCCGCCTCTCCGGCCCTGTTTACTACGGGAGATGCTGTGTAACTTGTTCAAGTACGTATGGCTGTTTACGGAAGTTAGTCTGAATTATAATTAAGTTTCGTATTATTTTACTAGCTCCTTATCTTTCTTGTTAAACAGATTGCCTGTTGCCATCGTGCCTGGTGGTCTAGCGGTAAAAGCGCCTGGCAAAAAAATGGTTCAAATGGCTCTGAGCACTATGGGACTCAACTGCTGTGGTTATCAGTCCCCTAGAACTTAGAACTACTTAAACCTAACTAACCTAAGGACATCACACACATCCATGCCCGAGGCAGGATTCGGACCCGCGACCGTGGCGGTCGCGCGGTTGCAGACTGTAGCGCCTAGAACTGCTCGGCCACCCCGGCCGGCCCACGGAAAAGGCCTTGGCCGTTGGTGCAGTATGTACATATAATTTGTGGTCGCGAGCTCGACTCCAGTCCACCACCAGCAATGGCGAGAGAAGTTTTGACAATACCAACTCACTCGTACTGGCGAAACGTCAGACAAAAAATCAAACAAACGTCGGCCGGAGAACTCGAGACAGAAGAAGTGGAAACAACTAGGCGCCTCACGTGTACTGCATGCACAGAACAAATCTGCTCAGTGACACGTTGAAACCTCCCCTTAGAAAATTTTTATAAATGACAGTGCTGGAAAACCTCTACGTTATTTGGTTTTCAAACAGCTGAGCAGAACTGAACGTACTCTGAAATTTCGCTCTTTACTTATTCTGATCAACACTAAACTGACACAAAATACTTTTTTAGCGCAACGCAATCTGACTTTCAATAATCCCTACAAAAGAATGGTCCTGACTAACAATAACCTATACCTTTCATGAATCACTTACCTCACAAAAATCTTCGTTACTCGAACTACTGCAATACAGCGAGCGCCAATACTGCCAGCTAAATAAAAGATTCTAACTACTGAAGGCACTAACTACTGATAGCCATAGTTAGTGAATGAAAGATTTTGATAGAGAACAAACAATGTATTTACCTTAATAGTGTTCAAAAGTCATAATAAACTGGGTGTTACGAAAAGGTACGGTCAAACTTTCAGGAACCATTCCTCACGCACAAAGAAAGAAAATGTGTTATGTGGACATGTGTCCGGAAACGCTTACTTTCCATGTTAGAGCTCATTTTATTACTTCTGTTCAAATCAAATTAATCATGGAATGGAAACACACAGCAACAGAACGTACCAGCGTGACTTCAAACACTTTGTTACATGAAATGTTCAAAATGTCCGTTAGCGAGGATACATGCATCCACCCTCCGTCGCATGGAATCCCTGATGCGCTGATGCAGCCCTGGAGAATGGCGTATTGTATCACAGCCGTCCGCAATACGAGCACGAAGAGTCTCTAGATTTGGTACCGGGGTTGCGTTGACAACAGCTTTCAAATGCCCCCATAAATGAAAGTCAAGAGGGTTGAGGTCAGGAGAGCGTGGAGCCCATGGAATTGGTCCGCCTCTACCAATCCATCGGTCACCGAATCTGTTGTCGAGAAGCGTACGAACACTTCGACTGAAATGTGCAGGAGCTCCATCGTGCATGAACCACATGTTGTGTCGTACTTGTAAAGGCACATGTTCTAGCAGCACAGGTAGAGTACCCCGTATGAAATCATGAGCGTAGGTGGAAGAAACTAAAATGAGCTCTAACATGGAAATTAAGCGTTTCCGGACACATCTCCACATAACATCTTTTCTTTATTTGTGTGTGAGGAATGTTTCTTGAGTTGGCCGTACCTTTTTGTAACACCCTGTATACATCAGTTCATGACATCCAGTCTTACAGATTTACTCTTTCTGATGGACACACGTCCAGATCGTCCGCTCTCAAAACTCCGCCATCTCTCTCCCCACGTCCTCCGCTGCTGGCGGCTCACCTCCAACTGCACAACGCTACGCGCTGTTCACATCCAACTGCCCAACACTACAACAGCAAATATTCCAACAATGCAAACCAGCCACAGACTTCACACAGCACAGTCAGTGATTTTCATACAGAGCGCTGCGTGGCGTTACCAACATAAAAACCTAAACAGCCTACTTACACTATGTAACCCTCTGCGTCGACATCGTGCGCCATCACCGCGTACGTAAATCAGTGGCCCGTTATTTACGAGAATTACATGATCTGTGAGTAGACATCTACTGCCACATACCCCCACAATCCTACCAATAAAATGTCGGATCCCTGATATAGAGAGTCAGTGATGTATTTCATTCCGAAGACGGACAAACAAGCAATTAAGCAGGTGGCCGTAATGTTTTGGCTCATCAGTGTACATTCTCAGAATTAAAAACCTCTCAACCCCCCCCCCCACCCTCTAATGATATTTGGCGAGATTCTACGAGACCTTCTCCCCCGTCCCTCGTCTCATGTTGATCCTGCGCAACTGATGGACGTCCCCTAAGCTGATCAGTGAGTTATGCCTCATAAGATTTTGCATCCTTCCAGAGAAAGGAGCTGCGGTTTGTGTAGATTCTGGCTGCGGCTCCAGGGCTGCAGAAAGCTCTCCGTGGTTCCCGCAGCAGTGCGAGACGCACGAGGCGGCAGCCGAAAATGAGCTACGACGACGACGTTCCAACATAAAAACCTAAACAGCCTACTTACAACGTCACCTGCAGTAATGCAGAGGAGGTAAAGGAGGATGATCGTTATCAACACCAACAATCAATACATTCTTCCTTTCTTGCCGTAGTAAGAATGCACGAGTGTTCAACACGCTGACTCCAGAAGCGAACAGGCGCGAGGCACTTCCCCAGCGGCCTGCGCCGTCAGTTAGCGGACGGCTCGGTCCCCCACGCCTGCGGAACGCACTGCGTAACGCCGGTTTAATTATCCGGAGTTGGTACTTTTCTCGCTAAGAGGCGCGCTGTGTGCGTGCGTGCGTGTGTGTTTATGACTCGGGAGGCGGGGGGCGGCAGTTGTGAAGTTTTGCGGCGCGGCGCGGCGCCCCTCTTGTGTGGCGGCGGTTGAGTTGGAGAGGCTCTGTCTGGAGGGCGCGCGAGTGGCGCAGAGGGGCGCAGCCGAGTTTCAGTTTTAGTTTCGCCCACAGAGCGCGCCGGCGCCGGCGGCGTTTGCCGGCAGCGCCAAAGCCCTGGCTGCCCTGAATGCTCTTATTGTCGCCGCCGCCGTCGTAGCTCATCTTCGGCTGCCGCCTCGTGCGTCCCGGAGCCACGGAGAGCCTTTGCAGCCCTGGAGCCGCAGCCAGAATCTACGGAAACCGCAGCTCCTTTCTCTGGAGGGATGCAAAATGTTACCGGCGACAAAGCACTGATCAGCTTAGGGGACGTCCATCAGTTGCGTAAGCTCAACGTAGGACGAGGGACAAACGAGAAGGTCTGGCAGAATCTCACCAAATCTCATTACAAGGGTGGGGGTGGGGGTGGGGGGGGGGGGAGGGGGAAAGATTTTTAATTCAGAGAATTTACAAAAATGGTTCAAATCGCTCTGAGCACTATGGGACTTAACTGCTGAGGTCATCAGTCCCCTAGAACTTAGAACTAAAACCTAACTAACCTAAGGACATCACACACATCCATTGCCGAGGCAGGATTCGAATCTGCGACCGTAGCGGTCGCGCGGTTCCAGGCTGTAGCACCTAGAACCGCTAGGCCACTCCGGCCGGCAGAGAATTTACACTGATGAGCCAAAACATTATGGCCACCTGCTTAATAGCTTGTTTGTCCGTCAGCAGAATGAAATACATCACTGACTCTCTATATCAGGGATCCGACGTTTTTTGGTAGATCATGTAATTCTCGTAAACAACGGGCCACTGATTTACGTACGCGCTGATGGCGCACGCTGTCGGCGCAGAGGGTTACATAGTGTAAGTAGGCTGTTTAGGTTTTTATGTTGGTAAAGCCACGCAGCGCTCTGTATGAAAATCACTGACTGTCCTGTGTGCAAACTGGTTCAAATGGCTCTGAGCACTATGGGACTTAACATCTGAGGTCATCAGTCCCCTAGAACTTAGAACTATTTAAACTTAACTAAGCTAAGGACATCACACACAACCATGCCCGAGGCAGGATTCGAACCTGCGACCATAGCGGTCGTGCGGTTCCAGACTGAAGCGCCTAGAAGCGCTCGGCCACATCGGCCGGCTGCTGTGTGCGGTCTGTGGCTGATTTTCATTGTTGGAATATTTGCTATTGTAGTGTTGGGCAGTCGGATGTGTACACGCGTAGCGTTGCGAAGCTGGGGGTGAGCCGCCAGCAATGGTGGATGTGAGGAGAGAGGCAGGATTTTGAGAGCGGACGATCTGGACGTGTGTCCGCCAGAAAAACGAAATTTGTGAGACAGGATATCATGAACTATATATAATGACTTTTGAACACTATTAAGGTAATTACATTGTTTGTTCTCTACCAAAATATTTCATTCACTAACTATCAGTAGTTAGTGCCACCAGCAGTTAGAATCTTTTATTTAGCTGGCAATATTGGTGCTCGCTGTATTGCAGTAGTTCGAGTAACGAAGACTTTTGTGAGGTAAGTGATTCATGAAAGGTATACGTTATTGTTAGTCACGGCCATTCTTTTGTAGGGATTATTGAAAGTCAGATTGCGTTGTGCTGAAAATATTGTGTGTCAGTTTAGTGATGATAGGAATAAGTAAAGAGAGAAATGTCTAAGTACGTTCAATTTTGCTCAGATGTTTGAAAATCAAATAACGTAAGAGGTTTACCAGCACAGTAATTTATAAATTTTTCTAAGGGGATGTTTCAATAGGAATTACTTCAGGCGAATTTGGTCGCCGAGATACCAACGTTAGTTTACTATAATGCTCCTCAAACCAATGTACCATACTGGCTCCGAGACACGGACCATTATACTGCTGAAAGATGAAAATGCCGTCGGGAAAGACAAGTATGAAGGGATGCAGGTGGTTTGCAGTTCTCAGCGCGTTTTCGTTTACTACCAAAGATCCCATGCAAGTGCAGGAGAACGTCTCCCACAGCATAATACTGCTCCCACCAGCCTGCGATCCTGGCGCGCTATACGTTTCGAGCCGCCGTTCACCTCGATGACGGCTTTTGTGGAGACGATTGGCGACCTAGGATAGCAAAAATGTGATCCACGCCAAGAGCCGAACGTTTCCATTGATCGACGGTGGAATCCCGATGGTCCCGTGCCCACTGCAATCGTAATTGATGTTGCCGTTGGGTCAACATGTGAACACGTAGGGGTTGTCTGCTGCACAGTTCCGTGTTCAACAATGTACAATGAACGGTGTGCTCCGAAACACCTGTACGGGCACAAGCATTGTGTTCATTCGGTGAGATGCTGCACCCTGAACTCCACGTTCTGGGAAGAGTCGTGGACGTCCAACGATTTAGCACCTAGTGGTAGTTTCACTGCTCTTCTTCTTCTTCTTCCATAGATACTCTCGACAGTAGCACGTGGACATGCGACTACCGTCACCGTTTTCGAAATACTCGGTGGCTCTGAGCACTATGGGACTCAACTGCTGAGGTCATTAGTCCCCTAGAACTTAGAACTAGTTAAACCTAACTAACCTAAGGACATCACAAACATCCATGCCCGAGGCAGGATTCGAACCTGCGACCGTAGCGGTCTTGCGGTTCCAGACTGCAGCGCCTTTAACCACACGGCCACTTCGGCCGGCTCGAAATACTCGTTCACAGGCTCTGCTTAATAATAATCTGCCTTTCGTCAACGTCGCTTATCTCAATGGATTTCCCCATTTGCAGCCCATATCTTCACTAAGGTGATGCACCGTCCCAGTCTGCTCCGCTTGCATACATTTGTTACCGCGTCACGTGCCTGCAACGCTACCAGGCGGCATCCAAAGTCGCAGTGGCCATTGTATTTTGCCTTATCAGTGTACATTATTAAGATGGACAACATCTTACTTTATATAATTAATCCTGCAGAAAAACAGTATTAAATGCGCTGAACTGAACTGAATGCTTTTACATGTGTGCATGCCTAGGAGTCTCCGATTTGAAACAAGTGCCGCACAAGTATCAGATTTCATTCGGGGAGTTTTCTGCCGTGTGGTCTAAATCTCCGTGTGTCAGTCGTGATACCCTGCAAAGCATATAAAGCCAATGTTATTGTGTTCAGCATGAATTTGTATCAAAACTTTTACAATGAGTCTGCTAAGCGGAAAGCCGACAAGTCGAAAGCGGTTAATCGTTTCTCGAAGCTAAGCCGAAGTTCACCGACAAGAATTCTCTTAGTGATCATACTGGTGTAAGTCACGTGACTGAAAAGCTACGTAATCGTACAGTTCACAGGAAGTTCTTAGGGATCCGTTTAAACGGTTAGTACTATTTTTGAGGAGCCTTTTTGTCTGTGTCTGAATGTCCGTCCTAATACTACTCAGGTTTGGCACGTTGAAAGTAGTGTTTTCAATCACGTTTTAAAAAATCTGTTTAATACACTTTATAAATAAAAATGATTTTATTGAAGTGTTTTAATCAGTGTTTTTGAAACAAATATAAAAATTTAGTTTTGCCCAGTTACAGCGTAAACCTCATTTTTGACGTGGGGTGCGGAGTGGGGTGTCGCACCACATCTTAACGAGTCTCATGAAGGAGGGAGGGGCTACAATTTTTGTAAAAAAACGCTCACGTATTTCCCCTTACGAGGGCAGGAGCTGGAAGCGGCTCATCGAGGCCACTTTAGAGCTAACGTTTATCTTTTTAAATACGTGATGATTCTGATCAAATGGTTTTCAGCGTTACTTAGATAATAATAAGTTAAAGGAATATTTATACAGACAGGTGAACGTAAGTGACTTACGGTGTACTCCAAGGGAATGTTTAGCGCCATTACTTTCTCAATACATACAATATGTTAAAAAATGTGCTAAATATTCCTACAGCAGGCAGTAATGGTCAATATTAGAAGAAAAGTTTCTATAACTTTATGTCTGGAAACCAATATCTGTTGGAATATGAGCCAGTCTGTCCCCCCATCCCCGCCTGTCTGTTCTGGAGATAAGGTTAAAAGCTGAACTATGAGTTATATTTAGCCGTACACTTTAACCTAAAAGACGGATTATCCGTTTTAAACAAGAACTGAGTCATCCGGGTATTTTCAGTTGCTCAGTTTGTGTAGGTCTTTCTCTACGAAATTGTTATGATTTGTTTGTCTGTACATGTATATCGCACCTGCCGATTTCTGCCCCATTGGGATAATTACTATTATTATTATTATTTAGTGTACGATGTTTCAATAGAACTACCGAAGGGTCTTCCCCGAATATCGGGTCTCAGTGTACCAAGTAGGGTTTTGGTGAGAACGATGTCACCTTATCTTAGGAAAATAATAGTATTTCTCAGTTGTTTCCGATAATATTGAGTTTTCTTGCTTATTGATACCACGAGGTTCTTGCATAATCGTCCCATTCGACCTTTCCGTACAATGTGTAGCCAGCTCATGGGAGAAGGCCTTAGTAATTTTATTAACGAGGTCGTTGAACGGTAAAATGTAGCCAGTAGCTGCCCAGACATATTTGCGTGCAGGCCAGAGGTTTATGCACAGACATCACACATTCTATACTTCCTATTATCCATGTGCTGCGGCTTTAAGTACACGGAACACATCAGAGAACAGTCGAAAGGGCCACAAGTCGTTTCACCATTGAAGAGGTTACATTCTGATGTGAGAAGTTGAGCCGCAAACGACATTGCATCGCATACGTTAACGGATCTTTGGTTGTGGCAAGCGTCGGCACTCTTTAGTCGTCTCACATTTGCCGCCATTCCTGTGACGTCAGCAGTTTGTATTTTGGCCGTTCATATGTTGTCGTACTCGACAGGAAAAACATCCACGTGGCAGGATATACTTCGTAGACAAATTACCGTGCACTAATTTCAAATACAGTTTTCTTTGTTTAGTAGTTTCCACTGCTTTATTTTATCAACAGCAAAGCGAGGTTAGTATAAGGATTATGCCGTGGCGTTAGTTTTTGTCCTTTTTGGTTTTCAAAAATTCATATACCTGAGCAGTGAGAGTAAGCTTTATAAAATGTTCCACATTATTCAGAGGTTAAGTGTAATGCAGCTAGCAAATTTGTGAAAAGTTTTCGAAATGAAGTTATGGAAATGTAATGTCTGTTAATGACACTCAGAAAATGCGTTGCGTACAATTTTTTCAACAGCTTGTAAATGGGTGTTACGTTCTGGTTGACTTACCCTGTTACGCCAAATGAATCGGCTTGAAGCTTTCATCTGCTTCAATACTTTTTTAATGAAATGAATAAGTTGCAGTCTATAATTTCAGAAAGGACACTATCACATCTACCTCTGTTCTCGGACCACTGTAAAAAGGACGCAAGAGAGATTATTAAGTGTAATTTTTTGATCATAGCTGCCCTTTTCATCAGAAGGACTTCTTCCCGAGAAAGCCAGTGTCTGTCCGCCTCTCTCTCTCTCTCTCTCTCTCTCTCTCTCTCTCTCTCTCTCTGTGTGTGTGTGTGTGTGTGTGTGTGTGTGTGTGAACTCGCCCTCGCCCGCTCGCTCGCCCCTTGATGTTTGTTTGAGTGCCTTCGTTTACACTGTACAACGTGATACGCCTGACGCGAGCTCAGATTTCGTGTGTGACTCTCCCTCTTCGCAGAGCATCAGGCAGAATGAGGCCAAGCAGAACAAAGCGTCGAGAAGATAAACCCGGAGCTGCACTTGCATTCGGCTGCCGGAAACTGCTAGTAGGAAAGTGTGATACATCTGTTCGCATAGACACCGTAGACTGGACTGCAGCAAGTAAAGATGTGCGAAATATTTCAAAGTATTTTTCAGGTGTATCTGTATTGAAGACAGATATGTCGTGGCCGCAGTTGTCGTTCTCAGACTGTTTGTCAATGATCTGAATGATTGAATCCCTTGGGTTTTCTTGTGAGAACGGTAGTTTCTGTGACAGCACACAACATTTGGTGTTATTATATAAACTTTAGCAAATGATTCCTACTTACAAAAGCAATTCAAAAATACACTGATGAGCAAGAGAATTACGACCATCTGCTTAATAGGGTGTTTATCTAACTTTGAACGCAAGATGGTAGCAATTCTGCGTGACATGGAGTCAGCAAATTCTTGTTAGATATGTGGATCAGATGTTTACGGACAGATTACGCAATTCCCTCCGTAAACCATTGTAGCAAGATTCTGATCATATCACACGGTCAGTTATCTATCTGGAAGATTCCATCGCCGTCGAGGAAGACACCAACTATGAAGGGATGCAGGTGGTTCGTAATAATATTTATGTAGTGCATAGCTGACATGATGCCTTCGAATACTATCACGGTTGCCGTGCAAGCCCAGGCGGATATCCCCAATACCATATTACTGCCCTCGTCAGCTTGCATCCATGGCACAGTGCATGTTCCGAACAACCATTCCTGTGAGTGAAGTCGTGTCCGGACTCGATCATCGACCTGATGTAACAAGAAACGTGGTTCATCTGATTAGACATCACGTTTCCACTGATGTATGCTCCAATCTCGATGATGCCGAACCCTGTCAAATTATGTCGTTTGGTCAACATGGGAACACTTTGGAGTCGTCTATTGTGGAACCCTGTGTTTGACAATACGCCCTGAACTGTGTGTTCTGAAACACTTGCATCTGCACCAGCAATGAACTATGTCATCAGATCTGCCACAGACCGCAGTCTACCCTACTTTACACAGCAGGCAAGCCTTCGCCCTCCACTTTCTGTGATGAGGCGTGGACTTCCAACGCCTATTCCAGGTGCCATCATCCTTCGACCAATTTACGTAGATGCTCACGATAGCAGCAGATGAACAAAATTATGGTTCAAATGGCTCTGAGCACTATGGGACTTAACATCTGAGGTAATCAGTCCCCTAGAACTTAGAACTATTTAAACCTAACTAACCTAAGGACATCACACACGTCCATGCCCGAGGCAGGATTCGAACCTGCGACCGTAGCGGTCAAGCGGTTCCAGACTGAAGCGCCTAGAACCACTCGGCTACAACGGCCGGCTTGCAAATGAACAGCCTACCTGCTTCACTGTTTCCGAGATAATTGGTTTATCAAAGCCGCTTATGTGAGTGAATTTCATTTACGGTCTGTATAATCATTAAAATGATTCCCCCATCATCTCTGCTCAACTTAGAGAGGGTGATTAGTTGCCCCTACCTATGGGATTTATGTAACCAGCAGCGCCTTGAAATACCACACACACACACACACACACAAGATTTTCGCATTATCTTGCTCGCAATGTGCAAACTTCTAGACCTACAGAAAAAAGGAATAGGACCACTTTTTAGGAAATTTTATGTAGTTGAGTTTTGTACCTGGATACGCTTTCGCTAGAGGCTGTAGTTTGCGAATTATTCAAGAAAAAAGTGTAAAAGTGACCTTCAAATTCGGTTTTCGTGAATAGCTCGAAAGCTGTGGGCTCCAGTGAAAACGTATCCCAGTAAAAATTTTAATTATACTAAATTTCATACCAAGTAGTCCAGTTCATTTTTTCTGTAGACTAATAGTTTGCTTATAGCGAGCGAAAATCTCGCTCATGGTTTTTGAATGTGTTGCAGGTTGCATGGAGCCCGTAGTTAGGGGCAACTGAATCGCCCTGTACACTTCCCTCACGCACCATGCGGCCGCAGTGCTACCAGGATGCATTCGGTCTCGCAGTGGATTGCGGTCATAGTGTTATGGATCTCGAATCAGTGAGGGAAAAGAGGTTTAATAAGAAAGAAAAAGAAAATGACGGGGCTTAGAGTGGTGGTATGGGGTTATTGAGGACCGTAGTATTCTGTCACCAGCCTGCTTACCTGGTAAAGTAGAAAATCTGTCGGCGTGTCCTCCACTCTTGGTCGGAGCAGTCTCGGCGCGACGGCGTGTAGCATCGTCAGCAGCGATTCGGCGCGCTGTAAGAGCGTTCCGGCTGAGCGCTGTCTGAAACATTCAGGCCGAAAGCTGCTGCCGCCGCTGCCCGCGCCCGCGGGTTAAGCACGCGGCTCAATAATTCAAGAGGGGCGCTGATACCGGCAGACAGACAGGCAGCCGCCGCCACGCCGGCGCGGCCGACGCTCCCACGCTTCTCATTCCTCGCAATTTATCATTTAGCATCTCCATTAGCGTCCGCCTGTTTCCGTGACTTGAAGAATAAACGAAAGATGAAACGATAACTTCACCGTCGGCCCTCGCACCCTCCCTCCACACACCACCTCTCTCTCTCCCTCTCTCTCCTCTCTCTCTCTCCTGTCTCTCTCTCTCTCCTGTCTCTCTCTCTCTCTCTCTCTCTCTCTCTCCCCCCTCACTCCATTCCTCCTTCCCTACTCCCTCCCTCCCTCCCTCCCCCTTCCCCTCCCCCTCCCCCCTCACCTTCACCGTTTCCGTTACAAGCTTCAACTGCCGTCAGACATGCGACGCTAAAGTAAATATTCAAAAAAGTTTATTTCCTTTCTCTTTGTGTAACAGAGAACCGCCGGAGTCGTAATTCTGCTTACGTGCTATTGTTTCGACAGCGTCCTTATGGCGACGAACATGCAAAGATCCAAGGCCCTCGTCTACACGACTTTATGTCGTAGGCAGGTGGTGAATACCTCAAGCTCTAAGTCAGAGTCTTCCTTGATACTCACTGCACACGCTGGTGTCATACCCTCATATACGGGGATCATCATCATCATCAGTTACCTGCTATATTAGCAGGTCCTTTGCCTCTCCATTTTCTGCGATCCATTGCTTCCTTCTTAAGGTTGCTGTATGTTGTACCGTCCATCATGTCATCCAGTATCTGGAATCTCTTCCTTCCTCGCTTCCTTTTACCTTCTACATAACCTTCTAAAACTGTTTTTATCAGTCTGTCATTCTTGCTTAATATATGTCCAATCCAATTTCTTTTTCTTCTCTTTATTACGTCTAGTAACTGTCTTTTCTCTCCCACTCTTCTCCGTACCTCTTCATTTTTTACTTTGTCCATCCAACTTATTATTTCCATCCTCCGTCATGTCCAGATTTCAAAAGCCTCCAGCCTTTCTCTGTCTTTTTTCCTCATAGTCCATGTTTCAGCGCCATAGCCGGCCGTTGTGGCCGTGCGGTTCTAGGCGCTTCAGTCTGGAACCGCGTGACCGCTACGGTCGCAGGTTCGAATCCTGCCTCGGGCATGGATGTGTGTGATGTCCTTAGGTTAGTTAGGTTTAAGTAGTTCTAAGTTCTAGGAGACTGATGACCATTGATGTTAAGTCCCATAGTGCTCAGAGCCATTTGAACCATTTTTCAGCGCCATATAGAAGAACACTCCATACAAGACATTTTATGAGTCTCTTTCTGAGTATTCTATCCAGACCGCTTTTCTTATAAAACGCCTCTTTTGCCATTGCTATCCTCGTTAATTTCTGTGGTGCACTTCCAGTCGGTATCTATCCTGCTTTCAAGATACTTAAAATTTTGCACCTGTTCTAGTATTTCCCCATTCAGCATAATTTTTATTTCCTTATTTCCTCCTAGTGTCAATGTTTTATTTGTGTTAATTTTCATTCCATATTTTTTTCCGTTAGTTCCAATAGTGTCCACCAAATCCTGTAATTCTTTTTCCCCTGTGGCTAGAAGGACCAACTCTTAAATACGGAGTAACTCCTACCCTCTCTAAGCGCCATCGACGCTTTTGTTGGACAAACCAGGGACGTACTTATGAGCAGTAGACCCCTACGCTGATCCTCTAGTGTGCTACATACCAGAGAAAATTTTTCTGATGATTAACTCACACAAATAGCGTTTTAGACCAGTTAACGTTAATTATTTAATTTTGTAAAATCTTTCTGTAATGTTCCTTAAACCACTGTAGCACGGTTCTGGCTCCGAGACACGGACAATTATACTGTTGAAAGATGACATCGCTGTCAAGAAAGACATCAAGCGTGAAGGTTCAAATGGCTCTGAGCACTATGGGACTTAACATCTATGGTCATCAGTCCCCTAGAACTTAGAACTACTTAAACCTAACTAACCTAAGGACATCACACAACACCCAGCCATCACGAGGCAGAGAAAATCCCTAACCCCGCCGGGAATCGAACCCGGGAAAGCGTGAAGGGAAGCTGGTAGTTCGCAGCTGTCAGCGTGTCATCGATGACTATACCTGGTCCCATGCAAGGGCAGGAGAATATGTCCCATAGCATAATACTGCTCTCACCAATCTGCGTCCGTGGCGCGCTGCACGTTTCGAGCCGCCAATCACGTCGATGACGGCTTTTGTGGAGTCGACCAACGACCTACCGTAGCAAAAATGTGATTCATCCGAAGAGCCGACTCGTTTCCATTGATCGACGATGGAATCCCAATGGTACCGTGCGCACTGCAATCATTACCTGACGATATCGTTGGGTCAAGATGTGAACATGTATGAGTGGTCTGCTACGGAGCTCCATGTTCAACAGTCTACGATGAACGGTGTCCTCCGAAACACTAGTGCGTGCACCAGCATTGTGTTCTTTCGGCAGGGATGCCACAGATCGCCATTATCCTACTTTACAGAAGAACCGTGGACGTCCGACCATTTCGCCTAGTCCGCCACTAAAGGCATTTCGTTTGTAACTCTTGTTCCTTTATTTTCTGAAACTTTTCAGACACATCTCACAAAATGTGTATTATTTGATTTTTGTAACTCTAAAATGTATTTACATTATTTGCTTCCTGCAGCTCTAAAATATATTTACTGCTACGACGAAACAAACGATCCTGCTTCCACGATGAGATGCGTCACACAACAGTAACTTGCCTTGCAGTGTATTCCACTGACAGCGGAAGAGCGCACCTGTAGCGAAGCTGGAGAAGGCTTTGTCTTGCCACGTATTGCCGAAAATAGGGAGCACTGCTACATTGGATGGGTTCACACAGGACGCGTCTGACGAAATACTGTAAAATTACCTACACTGCGAAATTACCTCCTCTTAGTTTACCTCAGGGGCTCTCCTTTGAATTTTTTTTAAAGAAATCCTCGTAAAAACATTTATTTTCTTGCATCTGGTTATGAAGTAAAGCTTGTCCTTCCGTAAGAGGCACATGTGATTTACAACATCGTTCGGAAACGCAGTGTGGTTGATGCTGACACGATCTCGGTGCTGGGCTTGGGCTTCGACCCGTACGTAGCCGTGGCCGTACAGAGACGGACAGTGGGCGGTTGGCGGCCCTGACCGCACAGCGCAAACGCGGGGCACGCCGGGATTGTGACGCGGCTTGGCCTCCAGGTGCGCAAACATTTGCCAATTAGGCGCGCGTCGCTCCACCGCGGTGCCGATTGGCGGCCCTGTCGGCTGCCCGGCACAGTGAGTGTAAACACCAGCACCGGCTTATCCTGGGATTCCCCGCGTAACCCACTGCTGCCAGCCGTCGCAAGCGTATCGCTGGCAAGACAGCTAATTACATTCTCAGTACTACCGTAAAGTGAAACACAGAAGCCGAGGCCACAGAGATAATTTCAGAGGTTGTTTCCTCGGTATATAGGTGTTATAGAAGCAGTGTCTCTGATGGCTTGTTACAGAGTGATTGCATTTTGTTTGTAAAAGACATCAAATGTTCAAATGTGTGTGAAATCTTATGGAACTTAATTGCTAAGGTCATCAGTCCCTAAGCTTACACACTACTTAACCTAAATTATCCTAAGGACGAACACACACACCCATGCCCGAGGGAGGACTCGAACCACCGCCGGGACCAGCCCCAGACCACTCGGCTCATCCCGCGCGGCAAAAGACATCATATTTACGCCAGTGACTATAAAAGTTTCTTTATTTCACGATTGCAATTTCGACCTTAAGCCATTATCAAGTGAAGATGTTATGGCTATTAGGTCATGTCAACCTAAAATGAACTGACACATTTATATAATAATGACAACGACATATAAATGTGTCAGCTCATTTTAGGTTGACATGGCCTAATAGCCATAACATCTTCGCTTGATAATGCCTAAGGTCGACATTGCAATCGTGAAATAAGGAAACTATTACAGTCACTGGCGTAAATATGATGTTTTTTATAAAATTCTACATGACTGTGAATTCCTGGTATAAAAAGTTAAAAAAAGCATTTTGTTTGATTTCTTAGCCCCATATACACTCCTGGAAATTGAAATAAGAACACCGTGAATTCATTGTCCCAGGAAGGGGAAACTTTATTGACACATTCCTGGGGTCAGATACATCACATGATCACACTGACAGAACCACAGGCACATAGACACAGGCAACAGAGCATGCACAATGTCGGCACTAGTACAGTGTATATCCACCTTTCGCAGCAATGCAGGCTGCTATTCTCCCATGGAGACGATCGTAGAGATGCTGGATGTAGTCCTGTGGAACGGCTTGCCATGCCATTTCCACCTGGCGCCTCAGTTGGACCAGCGTTCGTGCTGGACGTGCAGACCGCGTGAGACGACGCTTCATCCAGTCCCAAACATGCTCAATGGGGGACAGATCCGGAGATCTTGCTGGCCAGGGTGGTTGATTTTCACCTTCTAGAGCACGTTGGGTGGCACGGAATACATGCGGACGTGCATTGTCCTGTTGGAACAGCAAGTTTCCTTGCCGGTCTAGGAATGGTAGAACGATGGGTTCAATGACGGTTTGGATGTACCGTGCACTATTCAGTGTCCCCTCGACGATCACCAGTGGTGTACGGCCAGTGTAGGAGATCGCTCCCCACACCATGATGCCGGGTGTTGGCCCTGTATGCCTCGGTCGTATGCAGTCCTGATTGTGGCGCTCACCTGCACGGCGCCAAACACGCATACGACCATCATTGGCACCAAGGCAGAAGCGACTCTCATCGCTGAAGACGACACGTCTCCATTCGTCCCTCCATTCACGCCTGTCGCGACACCACTGGAGGCGGGCTGCACGATGTTGGGGCGTGAGCGGAAGACGGCCTAACGGTGTGCGGGACCGTAGCCCAGCTTCATGGAGACGGTTGCGAATGGTCCTCGCCGATACCCCAGGAGCAACAGTGTCCCTAATTTGCTGGGAAGTGGCGGTGCGGTCCCCTACGGCACTGCGTAGGATCCTACGGTCTTGGCGTGCATCCGTGCGTCACTGTGGTCCGGTCCCAGGTCGACGGGCACGTGCACCTTCCGCCGACCACTGGCGACAACATCGATGTACTGTGGAGACCTCACGCCCCACGTGTTGAGCAATTCGGCGGTACGTCCACCCGGCCTCCCGCATGCCCACTATACGCCCTCGCTCAAAGTCCGTCAACTGCACATACGGTTCACGTCCACGCTGTCGCGGCATGCTACCAGTGTTAAAGACTGCGATGGAGCTCCGTATGCCACGGCAAACTGGCTGACACTGACGGCGGCGGTGCACAAATGCTGCGCAGCTAGCGCCATTCGACGGCCAACACCGCGGTTCCTGGTGTGTCCGCTGTGCCGTGCGTGTGATCATTGCTTGTACAGCCCTCTCACAGTGTCCGGAGCAAGTATGGTGGGTCTGACACACCGGTGTCAATGTGTTCTTTTTTCCATTTCCAGGAGTGTATATTGCACTGGAGCTATCGGTGCTACAGTGAAAATGTCGACGATATGCGCTGCGTGTATTGATTGGAAACCAACTTGTTCCATTCACTCACGTCACTTGCTGTTGAAAACATTAAAGCCCACTTCACTCATCGCCCTCAACCATTCAATACTGGTCGGTTCTGTTTCGGCAGTGTTTTTCCGGCAATGTCAGCTCTACCCAGGAGTGTGGTTAGATTTACTAGTAAAGAGTATCTCAGTGCACACCTTGTTTATGGGTTGATTCAATGCATTGGAACAGCTGCACCATGATGCTTTGCTGAGCTTGCCTACAGCGACAGCAACGACATCGCATCTGAAGGTTTTTGCATTGGTCTGTATTTTGTGTTGTACTTTTTGATGTTTACTTTTTCAAACAAAAGTAATTACACTATTACTCCACTTAAGACTACGGGTCTCTTATACCAAAATATTTAGAAAATATCCATGAACAATTTCTGAAATTTTGTCGGTGGAGATCGCGTTCACCCTGTATATTGCGAGCATTATATCTAAGAAATCCAGTTCCCAACCTGCATTTGAGTCCAGCATGACGTCACGTAGTACGATGTGGTAGAGAAATCGCAAGTTGATTAAATATGTGGTTTTCTACCCTAGTGTAACCTGTGTGATTCCTCTTGATTGTTACGGTTTATTTCGGAAAAACCGGCCGCGGTGGCCGAGCGTTTCTAGGCGCTTCAGTCCGGAACCGCGCGACTGCTACGGTCGCAGGTTCGAATCCTGCCACGGGCATGGTTGTATGTGATCTCCTTAGGTTAGTTAGGTTTAAGTAGTTCTAAGTTCTAGGGGACTGATGCCCTCAGATGTTAAGTCCCATAGTGCTCAGAGCAATTCGAACCATTTCGCAAAATCTAGCACGTGGGCAAATTTTCATTCCTTTCCTGTTGGGTCTTAAGACGGAACCGGGTGGTATAGTGCGTCAGACACGACTGGTATTCATCAGAAGCGATGCAAAACCACACAAATTAGATTTTTCTTTATTTGCATAATTCACAAAAGGCCGTGGAACGGGGAGTCTACTTTCCGGTTTTCCGTGGAGTGTCTAAAATATATTTGGTGAAAGCAATGATGACCCCATCAACTGTCGTGATGTCTCAATTTTTTACACGTCTTTGTCCAATTAAAGTTCCAAATACTTATTTTTAGACATCGCTTTAAAATATTCTTCTTGTAAGTAGAGCTGAAAGGTTACAATCTCAGTTGCTTCAAGAGACAATAAGGAACATGAAATTTTAGTCAATATTGTTCAGTAAATGAAAAAGATCAATAAAATTTGAGAGGAAAAAATCTAGAAATATCTGCTTCCTACGTTAGTTTGCAAACTATCTTTTCCTGTCAGAACAAGTATATTCCTACTGCTGCTGCAGCTTGTAACACAGCTGATTTTAAGGTCGTGCATTGGTATATCACTTTGCCTAATGACACACATACACATACACACACACACACACACACACACACACAATGAGTTGTGAAATAGTTAACTGCTGGTCGCGATCGACGACGTGCATTTTAGGAATAGAACTGATTTTACACTGAGGGACGATAGTGTGGCATACACAAGGTATAAAAGCTCAGTGCATTGGCGAATCTGTCATTTGGTCTCAGATGATTCATGTGAAAAGCTTTATGACGTTGTTATGGCCGCATGAAGGGAATTAATAGACATGGGGCATTCCATTTCGTAAATAGTTAGAGATTTAAGTATTCCGAGAGCCACAGTGTCAAGAGTATGCCGAGAATATCAAATTTCAGCCATTACCTCTCACCACGGGTTATACGGTGGTCAACAGCCTTTACTTCAAATGGTTCAAATGGCTCTGAGCACTCTGGGACTTAACTTATGAGGTCATCAGTCCCCCAGAACTTAGAACTACTTAAACCTAACTAACCTAAGTACATTACACACATCCATGCCCGAGGAAGGATTCGAACCTGCGACCGTAGCGGACGTGCGGTTCCAGACTGTAGCGCCTAGAACCGCTCGGCCACTCCGGCAGGCACAGCCTTTACTCAACGACTGAGTGCAGCGGCTTTTGCCTGGAGTTGTCAGTGTTAACAGACAAGCAACACTGAGTGAAATAACAGCAGAAATCAATTTAGGACGCACGACGCACGTATCCGTTAAGAGAGTACGGCGAAATTTGGCGTTAATGGGCTATGGCAGCAGGCGACCGACGCGGGTGCCTTTTCTAACAACACGATATCGCCTGCACTGCCTCTCCTGGGCTCGTGACCATATCGGTTGGATCCTATCCGGCTGGAAAACCATAGCCTGATCAGATGAGTCATGATTTCAGTTGGTAAAAGATGATGGTAGGGTTTGAGTGTGACGCAGACCCAACGAAGCCATGGAGCCATGTTGCGAACAAAACACTGTGCAAGCTAGTGATGGCTCCATAATGGTGTGGACTGTGTCTACGTGGAATGGACTGGGTTCTCTGCTCCAACTGAACCGGTCACTGACTAGAAATGATTACGTTCAGCTACTTGGAGACCATTTCCGGCCATTCAAGGACAAAATTTTTACGGATGACATTGTACCATGTCACAGGACCAATCCTGTTCATGACTGGTTGAAGAACATTCTGGATAGTTCTAGCGAATGATTTGGCCACCCAATCGCCTGACATGAATTTCATCGAACATTTATGGGACATAATCACGAGATCAGTTCGTGCAAAAATTCTGTAAAGGCAACACTTTCGCTATTATGGGCGGCTATAGAGATAGCATGGCTCAGTATTATTCGATAGGACTTCTAACAGATTGTTCAGTCCATACCACGTTGAGATTCTGCACTACGCCGGGCAATAGAAGGTCCGACACGATACTATGAGGTATCCCGTGACTTTTGTCATCTCGGTGTACTTCCGACCAGGAAATGCAGTTTTTCTGAGCGTGTCATTGATGTGTTACCTGCGTGTATTCGCAGCATCTTGGATATCTAAGTCGATAATGATTTCTATAAATCTGTATAATTAAAAATCGAAGTACAGCGTTACTAAGTACGTATAGAATTTGATGGTGTAAAACATATAATAATACATTTAAATTCTTTCTCGTGATTAGTCATAGTTAATACATCGGAACTGTTCTTTCAGTGTTACCAAACCTGTTACTGCAATTTCCAAAATCTAAATAAAGCCAGGAAACTTAAGCTGTAACCTTAGCATCTTCATTACGTTATCCACCGATGCAACGTCTTAGCGAGTGGTAACACGGTTTCACGTAAGCTAGATATCGTTGATAGATTTATTTCCTCAGGGGCTTTGCTCACCGATAAGGCAGCGGCAGGCGTTAAGTACCGTGTTACCTTATGCCGTCACACTACGTGGCTGTCAAGATTATTATCTAATGACTTACATAACGGCGGTTGATTACGGTATCCGCATGCACGAAGCCTGTGTACAAAGTAACCCTTCATACGGTAACACTTTAACTCCTGTGGTCCTTTTCAATTACGGCTGGCAGCTGATAAACACTCCAGTACTTCAACTTCTAATTTGAGCTATTATTTCTTCCAAAGATATTATCACAGCGAACACCTCAGTACAAAAGCACGCACTGATGAATACAGAATGGGGCTTCTTCAGTACTGTAGTTCGAGTATGCTCGTCAAAGTACGAATGTTAATTGTGTTTAGTGTCTTACGTTATCATGGAATTGTGTGTTAAATGGTAGCTTAACGATCGCAATTGAAAGAGAATTTGATTGTCTTATGATTTTAGATTCTTGTAGCTTGTGAAACTGTTCGCAGTACGCCAGACATCACAGAGTGAGTACGCCAATGGATATTGCTTAGGAATCGAGTGTGCTTCAAACACTGAAAGTAACTTTACTTGTTTATTTTTAGCATTATCGTAATAATTGTACCTACTGTTTCAAACTTATTTATTGGTTCCGTAAGCGATTCTTGATTCCTTTCATTTTACCGCTGTGTTGGTTTTTCCCCCTTTTCTTTGTGAAACTCGTATTGCTGGTCACCCATCTGATACGCAACATTGTTTTGTAGTATCAGATTTCAAAAGCTTCTAGTGCCTTCTTGTCCGAAGTGCTTATCGTCCACATTTCACTTCCTTATAAGGCTGTACATGATATGAATGCCTTCAGAAGGAACATCTGATCACTTAAGTTTATGTTAGATTTTAACAAATAACTCTTTTTCAGACACGCTTTTCTTTGCTATTGCCAGTTTGCCCTTTATATGCTCCTTACTTCGGCCGTCGTCAGTTATTTTGTTGGCCCAAAAAGAAAACTCATCTACTACACTTAGTGTCTCATTTCCTAACCTAATTCTGTCAACATCGCCTGATTAAATTCCTCTAAATTATATTACCGTTGTTTTAATTTAGTTTGTATTCATCTTATAACATTCATTAACCTTTCGTTTGTATTCATTAGCATTTATTATACTGTTCAGCTGGAATTTTAATGGCACATTTTGTCACCCACTTTTACTTAATCTGTGACTACATATAAATGGATAAATGGATAAGCGAACGTTAGTGAAGATGGGAGAGTTGTGGCTCAAGTGAGTTTGTTTTCTTTGTTTTCCTTTTTCTTTTTATTTATTTATTTTACTACCTTATCTAACAACTTTCAAATCACACTAGGTTAGCAAGGATACTAATAACACTACTGTTGGGCGCTCTAAGTACACACACACACACACACACACACACACACACACACACACACACACACACACACACTGGTTTCTGTATTGTTCAGTGGCAACGATGTCGGGTTGAAATAGCGTTAGGCGTCATGATGGTTTCGGCTGCGTACTGTGGCTCATTCTAGTGTCTTGTTTGCTAAGATTAATAACTAACCAGTGGATTAATGCAAAATATGTTGCTGTCATTGAATTTCTGAACCAGTTACTCTTTCTCCTTTTGCTGAGACAATATGCTAAGTGTTGACTTGGAAGTGTTACTAATTTCACCTGATACTGACCGTCCCTCTGTTTTATGTTGCAGGTGAGGCTGGCCTTGGCGAGTTCTTGGTGTGTTCAGCGTCTGGTAAGAAAAGCATACACCGTATATTTCCTTCGTGAGAGAAATAGCGCTCACTGCGAATCACTTCTCACAGGCGTTGCCAGCGTCGTTTTTCTGACTGCGAGTCCAGCCACGAACAAACTGTGTGTTGGGTTACGAGGTGGAGCGATACAGGCGCATACCGAAATAGTAGAAGCACCTAAATGGGAGTAACTGATACGCCACCGACGCATAACTGCGCAATTTATTCGTATGGCAGGTGAATTGTCAATGGTAAGGTGAAAAGAAGTGAGAAAAACCAAGGCAGGGTGTGATCGGGTAGTTGTTGCAGAACACTTGAGTACCAATCCTATGAGAGAAGGAAGAGAAGTACCTGTAACTGAAGTTTATGGTTGCTGTTGCTCAATGATGGAGTTCACATGCAATCGAGACGTGGAAAAGGATGAAATAAGGAAAAAAAGTAGTACGTACGATGTGGGAATGATCGAATTATTAGTCGTGAACACAGGCGTCCACAAGGAGGTGGGTACATGGCTTTATTATGAACAAAACTCTGTGAGTGTGCTTAATCTAGTTTATTGGCTTATGTTCATAAAAGTATGAAATATACCTGGTAGCTCGCAGTAAATTTATCGTTAGGACTAATGGGAACGCGCCACAAAACCTCACTGACACACCAAACAGCAACAACATCAGACTTAGCGGAAACGTAATCAGAATAATTGATAATTAGTAGACAGTCATCTGATGGTGGTAGCATGCTGCCGAAACATGTCCTACCATACTAAATATTGGTACAGAAATTTGAATGTAGTAGAAAAATGTGTTGATTATAAAATGTTTAGATCATTCTTAGATCTCATCCGTTTCTATAAAACACGGAAAAATATTCTATAGGATGTTCGAAAATTCCATTACAAACTCCTTGGACTTGTAGAGGGGAGTGGATACGCAATATTTTGAACAGGAACCCTTTCCCGGAAACGTCACACAACGACGCTACAGTCAAAGATACAGGTGCCTGACCCTGTAATTGTTTATATATACTGGGTGATTCCATGACGATATTTCAAATTTGCAAGGATGTTGCAGCCGGATAAATGTATCAACCTGATGTAATGGTTCCTGGTTCGGATAGGAACGAGTCGAAATTTGCAACCGAAAATCATCTGATACTTCTGACTGTGAAATAAATGTACGGGTACTGTTGTTGCTAAACATGTAGGGAACGCAACTTTCAGAGAACCAAGACAAAAAAAAGTCTCGTAAACATGGGCTGTAAAGTGCATGCCTGAGAATCTATGAGCACTTGTTCATCTTCGCTAGTGTGAAACACATTTCCCCCTATTGAACAAGTGTTCATCGCTGTTAAGGTATGCCCTCTAGAGGCTATGTTTAATGGACAGTTTTTTTCCCTTTTTGGTCCATACCGCCACCTCTGAAAGTTGCCTACCCTACCAACTTAGCAACAACAGTACCAGTACATGTATTCCAATGTCATAGATGTCAGAACGGTTATCGTTTGTAACTTTAGACTCGCTGGTTTCTGGTACATGGACTCTTACTTTAGATTGATACATTTATCCTACTCCGCCGTCCTAGAAAATTTCTAATATCGCCACGGAATTACCATGTCTGTATATACTTACCATTTATAGCCGCCGTATTGTGAAACGTCCCCCTTTGAACAATTATACAGGACTGTGCTTAACCTGACACACAATATTTTTAGCGCAACGCAATCTGACTTTCAAAATTCCCTACTAAAGAATGGCCCTGACAAACATTAAACTATACCTTTCACAAATCACTTACCTCACAAAAATCTTCGCTGCTCAAGCTACTGCAATACAGCGAGCGCCACTACTGCCAGCTAAATAAAAGATTCAAACTACTGAAGGCACTAACTACTGATAGGGGTAGTTAGCAAATGAAAGATATTAATAGAGAGCAAACAATGTATTTACCTTAATATCATCACAAGTCATAATATATATATCAGTTCATGACAAATTACAAACCTCCGCCATCTCTCTCCCCACATCCACCACTGCTGGCGGCTCACCTCCAATTGCGCAACGCTACGCGCTGTTCACAGCCAGCTGCCTAACACTACAATGGCGAGTATTACAACAATGCAAAGCAGCCACAGACTGCACACAGCACAGCCAGTGATTTTCATATTGAGCGCTACGTAACGTTGCCAGTAAGAAAACATAAACAGCCTACTTACATAGCCCCCATGCTCCCCACAAAAAATTTTACAAATTTTTTTTTGGGCAGTGGCCAATAATGATTTGATAAAATTTTTCATAATTACAATAACAAAGAAATCAAATGCACACACTTATTGATATTATGTTGGTCAAAAGCTCAAATTTTCTCACAGTCCATAAGGACAGTCCTAATCGTACATAACAGGAGAATAGCAGTGTTTTTCTCAAAGTCTGAGCAGTAAAAGAAAATGCACACAGAAGTAGTGGATTTCCATGCAGTCTTGAAGAAGTAGTGTTGTCCTTCCAACGGAAAGACAGTGCTGACTCTCGACATGCAGACAAGTATTGGTCCACAACAGAGCAAACCCACAGCAGAGTCAGTCGAAGTTTTGATGAATATTGGTAGGTAGGTCATCACAGAGCAGACCCACTGTAGTCCTGGTAGAGATTACGGTATTGGTGGGCCATCAAAGATGTAGACCCACTGTAGTCCTTGTAGAGATGGCCAGCAGCCATCTGTTGCAAATGTGCAGGTGCACAATCACCATCGAAGAGTCTTGCAGAGAATATAGCAAGTCCATAAACCACCACTTGTGCACTAAGAAAGTTTTTCTTTTAATTGTCCTTAGAACCAGCAATGCTGTTATCCAGTCCCTTGCTGAATTACCAACACACGTGCAAACACTATCAGTCCCTACTTCTCACATATTGTCCATATACTATGACCAACAGAAACGTGTGCAGTGAAATGTAACTTAATTGGAAGAACTGGTGTCTGTACAATTATAAATTTACAACATGAAAATACAATTACAAAGGTACAAAATACATCATTAAAAACATAATAATACAGATAACATTTGTAGTACAGGCTTTACAAAAGAATAGAAATAAACATATACATGAGTGTTACAAAAATAGTGACATAAGTACATACATAAAATAATGAGAATAGTTTTCGAAACATTAATTTCACACATGAACATTGAAACAGAACAGAATTGTAAACAACTTTACAAAGAAAATAACATATTATTAATGCAACTTATATTTGAGGATAACAGTATTCCTCCTCATAGTGAATATAGCTTAGTATTAGAAGAGAAAAAAATTCTATGAAACAGTACACAGAGACAGGAAGAAAACAAATACTCAAGGGTACACAAAGACATAGTGGGATAACACCAATAGGAAAGGACAGGGTTCGTTTTCAGTGTAACATTTGGTACTGCAGTCCAACCCAAAACTTCATATATCTTTCCTCTTATTTCATCCTTTGTTTCCACCAAAAAAAATTCTAACTAAGCATGCTTTCTGTGTTTATATGTTCACACATTTCTTACCTCATTTTTATTTTCCATTATCTTACCTCATCATTTATTTCCAAGAAAATCCTACCTAAACCTGTTTTCTCAATGCATTTCTTCCAATTCATCGCAACTCATTCTCTTAGAGGCTACCCCCTCTTAAGCTAACTTAAATCTACTGAGCTCAGATGCTAAACTAAGGAACGAGGCAATGCAGCAGCACAAAACAATTAACACAAGCAGCAATGACAAAAAATACAGATTGGCAAAGCTAGCAGCAGCAAATGTAATAACTTATATCAAAATATGACATAGCTCAAGCAGAAAAAATAGTACACTAAAGATAACAATGCAGATAAGGCAAATGTATAATCACATCTTAATGTCTAAGTAATTAAAGTGGTGCACCACAACAACTTATTGTAAAAGAAATATTACCATGTTTTATATCTGCACAGTTTTCTGAATTCTTCTGGAAATCAAAACATGTTTTATTAGTAACTTTTGTGGTATAGCTACAAGGAGACAGCCTTTTCCATAGCACAACAATACGTTACAGCACAGTACTTTCCTCATCACGGCAATAAGCGTAATAACTAAGATATCTCTACGAAAAGCATTTCACTTTTGTTTATCATGAGGTAAGTACATTGGCTTCTGCAGAACTTAGCTTTCAGAGGACGATAACTACGACACTTCCACACAGATTATGTTGCAACAAGACGCACATTTAGCGCTACAGTACACGTATTTGAGTGATTAATTTTGTACTTGAAACATTTATTTTTAAAGATTTTTTAATTACAAAGAAAGTTTTCCGTGATACATTTCATTCCATTGCTGTAATTTGTAACACCTGAGGGCATAATTACATTTATCCTCAGGGGGGTACACGCTTACTTTGTGTACCATGTGTTTGGCAAGCACAAGGAGCCCTAGCTAATATGGTATTTGCTTATACAACTTTACACATCGGTACCATATTTCTCTAACACACAAATTACACAGCTATCTGATCATTTAACTGAGAGAGACAAACATTTATTTTACTACATCAGTGACACATGTTTACGCAATCACACATTTGGATAACTTCACACTTATGAAACTGTATTTTGTCTGTACTTTGTAAATTGTTCAAAGGGGACGTTTCATTATGAAACGTCCCCTTTTTTGTACTGTTTATGCATGACTGTGCTTAAACTGACACACAATATTTTGTTAGCGCAACGCAATCTGACTTTTAAAATTCCCTACAAAAGAATGGCCCTGACTAACATTAAACTATACCTTTCACAAATCACTAAATCGCACTAACTACTGATAGGGGTAGTTAGCAAATGAAAGATATTAATAGAGAGCAAACAATGTATTTACCTTAATATCATCACAAGTCATAATATATATATCAGTTCATGACAAATTACAAACCTCCGCCATCTCTCTCCCCACATCCACCACTGCTGGCGGCTCACCTCCAACTGCGCAACGCTACGCGCTGTTCACAGCCAGCTGCCTAACACTACAATGGCGAGTATTACAACAATGCAAAGCAGCCACAGACTGCACACAGCACAGCCAGTGATTTTCATATTGAGCGCTACGTAACGTTGCCAATAAGAAAACATAAACAGCCTACTTACAATTGTAACGTCGTTGGATGACGTTTCCGGACATAGGTTATAATGTAAAACTTGATAAGTCCCCTCTACAATCTGTAGAAGTGTGTAACATGTATTGTGAAACGGCCTGTATATTGTAGTGTACCTACTGCACTGTATGAAAGCAGTTTCAACTGAGCTTATCTTTATTGTCGCTACACTAATTTTCGCAATATTAGAATATATTTGGACGGTGATATTAGGTGTCAGGCCGTTGCGTCCGCACTCGTAAGCAGCGTTGAGAGAGCCCGCTGGCTGTGTGGCACCGTGCCTCCGGCGTCCACCGACCTGCTGGCAACTCGCCAGGCGCCCGCCGTATCTGCCGGCGCCTCAGCTCGGCTGACAGCAGGCGAGACCAGACGGGACACGCCTGCATCTCAGCGGCTGCCTGCCTGCCTCATTTACGAGCGCAACAGTCTGCGGCACTGCCAAAACATAGATACCGGCCGGCACTGTAAAGGCTCGTTTCTTCTCTGGAACGTTTCCTAGCACTACTTCACACTTTCGTCTGCATTACATATTTCTTCCCCTGAGTTTAACAACTATCACTCCTGAAACTGATTTCAGACCATCTTGTACGGAGTGTCTCAAAAGGTATTGCACCACTTCAAGGTATCATCAGAATTAAGTAACATACACGGTTTTTGTCTTATATAAATCACAAACTCTTAAAAGTTTATAATTTATTTATAAAAGTCAGTCAACTGTCTGTTATTTATAGGGAGGGTTTGGGAGAAGAGGGAAGTCAGAGAAGAGGAGGTGTAAAGTGATGTGTAGAGAGGTAAAGAGAGGAGAGGTGAAGAGAGGAAATATGAAGAAAGGTGAATAGAAGAGAAGAAAGATGAAGAGAGCTGAAACCGACAAGAGAAAATGAAGAGAGTTGAAGTGGAGAAGAGAGATAAAGAGGCGTGAAGAGGAGAAGAGACATGACGAGAGGTGAAGAAGAGAGATGACGAGAGGTGAAGAGGAGAGGAGACATGAGGGGGGGGGGGTGAAGGGAAGAGGAGAAATGAAGAGTGGTGAAGAGGAGAGGAAAGGTGAAGGGTGATGAAAGTGGTGAAGAGAGCTGAAGAGAGGTTCAAAGATGTGAAGAGAGGTGAAGGGAGGAGATGTGAAGAGAGATGAAGAGAGGAGAAGAGTGGAGAAGAGAGGAGAGGAGTGGATATGAGATGAGATGAGATGAGATGAGATGAAACGTGAAGCTAGGTGAAGAGAGGAGAAAACGGATGAAGAGAGATGAGGAGAGAGTAGGAGAGGAGAGGTGATGTGAGGTAGGATTAGGGATAGAGGAGAGGAGAGGCGAGGAAACGTGAGGGAAGGAACAGAGAGGAGAGGAGTGGAGAGGATAGGTGAAGTGACGTGAGAAGACAGTTTAATACAACGATTCTCACACGAAACACGTTCATAGCAGTGTGTTCTGTCTATTCTGTCAGTCTACAATGTATTAGTGTGACCTCATACACAAGGTACATACTGGTCAACTTTCAGTAAATCTAGCTATTCTACTGTCTATCACTGTTATGGCACAACTTTTTTGCTTTTGGACTGGACGTCACGCAGCCATCAATCAGAGTTTTAGATATTTTCGAGGATTTTAGGGGGTATGGCTACGCTTTAAAAGTCATTGTTAGATTCAAAATTAATGTCTTATTTTAATGAAGAACAGTTGCCAAATCAATTGGTAATTGTTAATGAGATCCGTTCAACTGTCGTATGAAATTGATTTGCTGGTATGCATATAGTTTACATTCGAGAAAAATTTGGTTGCTATCTTCCACTGCTGCTCCATCACATTCACGGTAAGGTTTATTTGGAACTGTATTCGGGTATTTGGTGAAGATGGCTGTTTGGTTTGTTGATTCTGGGGAGGGACCAAACAGCGGGCCATCGACCCCATCGGATTAGGGAAGGAAGTCGGCTATGCCGTTTCGAAGGAACCATTTGCCTGAAGCGATTTACGTAAATCACGGAAAAGCTAAATCAGGATGGCCAGACGCGGATTTGTACCGCCGACGTCCAGAATGCAAGTCCAGTGTTCTATCCACTGCAGATCTTGGTGCCTCTCGCGCCCATCTAGAAAAGATAACCTGAAGATGCCTAAATAAGGCGAAACGGGTCGTTGAAAAATAAAAAAATAAAATTGCAACCAAGACTGTTTTTAACCAATACTGTCAAGCAGTGGTTTGCTGTGTGCCACAAATGGATTGCAAGTACTTCAAAAAGCCTTTCTAAAAATTTGTAAAAATTAAGATGAGCAGTGTTCGCATATCAGGCTTTGCAGCGTTAGCTGGAAAGATATCCCTATCATGTCACTGCAAATAAGAGGTGGCTCTGGCTTCCAGTGTACGTAGTAATTTGACAGTAATTTCTAAAAGAAATGCCAAGTATGAAAACCTTAGCCACACGAATCAATCTCGCATTTGCGGAAAGAGCGAAGAGTTGCACAGAATTATATCACAACTCAAGTTGTATCTAAGTTTGTCGTATTCAGTCTGTTGGTACTACACTACTGGCTATTAAAATTGCTACACCACGAAGATGACGTGCTACAGTTGCGAAATTTAAACGACAGAAAGAAGATGGTGTGACATGCAAATGATTAGCTTTTCAGAGCATTCACACAAGATTGGCGCCGGTGGCGACACCTACAACGTGCTGACGTGAGGAAAGTTTCCAACCGATTTCTCATACACTAACAGCAGTTGACCGGCGTTGCCTGGTGAAACGTTGTTGTGATGCCTCGTGTAAGGAGGAGAAATGTGTACCATCATGTTCCCGACTTTGATAAAGATCGGAATGTAGCCTATCGCGATTATTGTTCATCGTATCGCGACATTGCTGCTCGCGTTGGTCGATATCCAATGACTGTTAGCAGAATATGGAATCGGTGGGTTCAGGAGGGTAATACGGAACGCCGTGCTGGATCCCAACGGCCTCGTATCACTAGCAGTCGAGATGACAGGCATCTTATCGGCATGGCTGTAACGGATCGTGCAGCCACGTCTCGATCCCTGAGTCAACAGATGGGGACGTTTGCAAGACAACAACAATCTGCAAGAACAGTTCGACTACGTTTGCTGCAGCATGGACTATCAGCTCGGAGACCATGGCTGCGGTTACCCTTGACGCTGCATCACAGACAGGAGCGCCTGCGATGATGTACTCAACGACGAACATGGGTGCACGAATGGCAAAACGTCATTTTTCGGATGAATTCAGGTTCTGTTTACAGCACTATGATGGTCGCATCCGTGTTTGGCGACATCGGGGTGAACTCACATTGGAAGCGTGTATTCGTCATCGCCAAACTGGCGTATCACCCTGCGTGATGGTATGGGGTACCATTGGCTACACACCTCGGTCACCTCATATTCGCATTGACGGCACTTTGAACAGTGGACGTTACATTTCAGATTTGTTACGACCCGTGGCTCTACCCTTCATTCGATCCCTGCGAAACCCTACATTTCAGCAGGATAATGCACGACTGCATATTGCAGGTCCTGTACGGGCCTTTCTGTATACAGAAAATGTTCGATTGCTGCCCTGGCCAGCACATTCTCCAGATCTCTCACCAATTGAAAACGTCTGGTCAATGGTGGCCGAGCAACTGGCTCGTCACAATACGCCAGTCACTACTCTCGATGAACTGTGGTATCGTGTTGAAGCTGCATGATCAGCTGTGCCTGTACACGCCATCCAAGCTCTGTTTGACTCAATGCCCAGGAGTATCAAGGCCGTTATTATGGCCAAAGGTGGTTGTTCTGGGTACTGATTTCTCAGGATCTATGCACCCAAACTGCGTGAAAATGTAATCAGATGTCAGTTCTAGTATAATATATTTGTCCAATGAATACCCGTTAATCATCTGCATTTCTTCTTGGTGTAGCAATTTTAATGGCCAGTAATGTATTTCAGTTCTTAAGATGTCTAACGCTTTGCCTGTGTTTCTGCACTGGGGCAAAACTTAAGGTCGTATTGAACGAAGATTTGTTTTTACGGCTGATGTGTGTTCCTTCCAACAAATAAGTGGGCCGAGGGTCACAGTGCGGAGTGCAGGTTGTGGCGGAAAATAGGGAGCGGGTTCCCACTCTGGGAGACGGCGGCAGCTGGCGAGTATTTTCCGCGAGGCGAGACGCCAGCAGCCACGGGAGCGGTGCGCCACCTCGCGCAGCCGCGTTCCTTTCCGTTCGGGGCGGCGCCTCCGGAAAGGAGCGAGAAATAGGACGGCGCGATCCGTTCCGTCGCAGTTAATTAACCTCCGAGCTGCCTTAATTAAAAGCTGTCGTTTCCGCGCGGAGCTCTCGGCGGTGCCAGCTCCTCGCGTCTGGACGCTGTGCGGTGAATGCGCCACACCTCCGTCCCGCCCCGCCCCGTCGCAGCGCGTCCCTCGTCACCATTCACGGGGGCGTCATAAACTCAGGGGGATCCCCGCTCTGCAGCCGTCCTGCTTCCATTGTGCCCTACTCTGGGGTAATAACTCGCACAAAATGAAGAAATCTAGCCTTGATGAACACGTGGATGCCTACAGTTGATGTCACAATAGGACAAGTGCGAGAGAGTTGGACAACTTTTCTTCTTCAGCTTAAAATTTGTGAGTTTATTCACTTTTTTTTTTTACTTCTGCCATCAAGTTCAAATCGAGTGTCACATAATCTAAACTACACTACAGGGTGAAAAGTATTTAAACCGACAAACTCTGGGAGGTTGTAGGGGACATCAAAACAAAAATTTTACCCTAATGTCATTTTTTCCTATGAGGAGTATTTAAACCGGTAGAGGAAGATTTCTCTGGCGGCAAATTAATTAAACCAACAAAAAAGTTCAGAGGGGACATATCTGGGCATCGAGCAGGCCATGGTACAGGACCACCTCTGCCAATCCACATTTCTGGGAACCGTCGGTCCTGGAATCGACACACACGACGACTGAAATGTGCCGGCGCCCCGTCATGTTGGAACCACATGCGTTGTCTTGTAGGGAGCGAGACGTTTTCCAGCAATTCTGGCAATGCTCTGGCGAGAAAATTGTATTAGTGACTGCCATTTAACGGCCTAGGTAGCAGATACGGTCCCCAACAACACCGACCCACACGTTAACGAAGAACCGCACTTGATGAGCGCTAGTAACTGTGGCATGTGGGTTATCCTTACTCCAAACATGCGAATTGTGCATGTTGAAGACTCCATCACGCCCGAACGTTGCTTCATCGGTAAACAACACAGAGGATGGAAATGTAGGATGCATTTCACAGTGTCCCAGGTACCACTACGAAACTTGTGCTCTGGGTGGATAATCAACTGGTTCCAGGTTGTGGACACGCTGTAAGTGAAATGGACGTAACAATTGCTCTCGAATGACTGTTCTTACATTCGTCTGATTCGTCCCCATGTTACGTGTAGTTGCACGAGTCCTGATTGAAGGATCTCGCTCCACATGCTGCAAGACAGCTTCCTCAAATTGCACATTCTGAGGAGAAAATTGGTGATTGGAATTTCGTGAGAAGATTCCGTCGCAACGAAAAACGCCTTTCTTTTAATGATTTTCAGTCCCAATCCCGTATCATTTCTGTGGCACTCTCTCCCGTATTTCGCGATAATACAAAACGTGCTGCCTTTATTTGAACTTTTTCGATGTACTCCGTCACTCCTATCTGGTAAGGATCACACATCACGCAGCAGTATTCTAAAAGTGGACGGACAAGCGTAGTGTAGGCAGTCTCCTTAGTAGGTCTGTTATATTTTCTAAGTGTCCTGCCAATAAAACGCAGCCTTTGGTTAGCCTTCCCCACAACATTTTCCATGTGTTCTTTCCAATTTAAGTTGTTCGTAATTCTAATACCTAGGTATTTAGTTGAATTTACGGCTTTTAGATTAGACTGATTTATCGTGTAACCGAAGTTTAACGAGTTCCTTTTAGTACTCATTTGGATGACCTCACACTTTTAGTTATTTAGAGTCAACTGCCACTTTTTGCACCATTCAGATATTTTCTCTAAATCGTTTTGTAGTTTGTTTTGATCTTCCGATGACTTTATTAGTCGATAAACGACAGAGTCATCTGCAAACAACCGAAGACGGCCGCTCAGATTGTCTCCCAAATCTTTTATATAGATAAGGAACAGCAAACGACCTGTGACACTACCTTGGGGAACGCTTGAAATCACTTCTGTTTTACTCGATGAGGCCGGCCGGTGTGGCCGTGCGGTTCTAGGCGCTTCAGTCTGGAACCGCGTGACCGCTACGGTAGCAGGTTCGAATCCTGCCTCGGGCATGGATGTGTGTGATGTCCTTAGGTTAGTTAGGTTTAAGTAGTTGTAAGTTCTAGGGGACTGATGACCATAGATGTTAAGTCCCATAGTGCTCAGAGCCATTTGAACCATTACTCGATGACTTTCCGTCAATTACTACGAGCTCTGACCTCTCCAACAGGAAATCGCAAATCCAGTCACACAACTGAGACGATATTCCATAAGCACGCAATTTTAATACGAGCCGCTTGTGTGGTACAGTGTCAAAAGCCTTACGGAAATCCAGGAATACGGAATCGACCTGAAATCCCTTGTCAATAGCACTCAGCACATCATGTGAATAAAGAGCTAGTTGTGTTTCACAGGCACGATGTTTTCTAATCCCATGTTGACTGTGTGTCAATAGACCGTTTCCTTTGAGGTAATTCATAATGCTCGAACACAACATATGTTCTAAAGTCCTGCTGCATATCGACGTTAACGATATGGGCCTGTAATTTAGTGGATTACTCCTACTACTTTCTTGAATATTGGTGTGAGCTGTGCAACTTTCCAGTCTTTGGGTACGGATCTTTCGTCGAGCGAACGGTTGTATATGGTTGTGAAGTATGGAGCTAATGCATCAGCATACTCCGAAAGGCACCTAATTGGTATACAGTCTGCACCAGAAGACTTGCTTTCATTAAGTGATTTGAGTTGCTTCACTATTCCGAGGATATTTACTTCTACGTTACTCATGTTGGCAGCTGTTCTCGATTCGAATTCTGCACAGCAGTGAGTGGCAGATTTTATATCGGCAAGCACTCTATCCATATCATCTCCAGAGAGTGCAAGCCGTCAGCAATGCAGACTTCCCTCCTAGAGAGAATTTCTGCCAATAGGCGCAACGACAGTGTACACTGAATCCCCTGTTTGTAAGCAGTACTCTGTTCACAGATGAGGCTGTATTTGCAACTGACGGTATTTTTAACTACCATAACTGTCACATTTGGGCCGAGGTCAATCCTAATGCAATACACGTATCACTACATCAGCAGCGTTATTCGTTGAACGTCTGGGCAGGATTGCTCGAAGTCCGCATAACTGGACCACTCTCCCTAACGCAGAGACTAACAGGATTGCAGTACATGCAATTTCAGATATACACTCCTGGAAATGGAAAAAAGAACGCATTGACACCGGTGTGTCAGACCCACCATACTTGCTCCGGACACTGCGAGAGGGCTGTACAAGCAACGATCACACGCACGGCACAGCGGACACACCAGGAACCGCGGTGTTGGCCGTCGAATGGCGCTAGCTGCGCAGCATTTGTGCACCGCCGCCGTCAGTGTCAGCCAGTTTGCCGTGGCATACGGAGCTCCATCGCAGTCTTTAACACTGGTAGCATGCCGCGACAGCGTGGACGTGAACCGTATGTGCACTTGACGGACTTTGAGCGAGGGCGTATAGTGGGCATGCGGGAGGCCGGGTGGACGTACCGCCGAATTGCTCAACACGTGGGGCGTGAGGTCTCCACAGTACATCGATGTTGTCGCCAGTGGTCGGCGGAAGGTGCACGTGCCCGTCGACCTGGGACCGGACCGCAGCGACGCACGGATGCACGCCAAGACCGTAGGATCCTACGCAGTGCCGTAGGGGACTGCACCGCCACGTCCCAGCAAATTAGGGACACTGTTGCTCCTGGGGTATCGGCGAGGACCATTCGCAACCGTCTCCATGAAGCTGGGCTACGGTCCCGCACACCGTTAGGCCGTCTTCCGCTCACGCCCCAACATCGTGCAGCCCGCCTCCAGTGGTGTCGCGACAGGCGTGAATGGAGGGACGAATGGAGACGTGTCGTCTTCAGCGATGAGAGTCGCTTCTGCCTTGGTGCCAATGATGGTCGTATGCGTGTTTGGCGCCGTGCAGGTGAGCGCCACAATCAGGACTGCATACGACCGAGGCACACAGGGCCAACACCCGGCATCATGGTGTGGGGAGCGATCTCCTACACTGGCCGTACACCACTGGTGATCGTCGAGGGGACACTGAATAGTGCACGGTACATCCAAACCGTCATCGAACCCATCGTTCTACCATTCCTAGACCGGCAAGGGAACTTGCTGTTCCAACAGGACAATGCACGTCCGCATGTATCCCGTGCCACCCAACGTGCTCTAGAAGGTGTAAGTCAACTACCCTGGCCAGCAAGATCTCCGGATCTGTCCCCCATTGAGCATGTTTGGGACTGGATGAAGCGTCGTCTCACGCGGTCTGCACGTCCAGCACGAACGCTGGTCCAACTGAGGCGCCAGGTGGAAATGGCATGGCAAGCCGTTCCACAGGACTACATCCAGCATCTCTACGATCGTCTCCATGGGAGAATAGCAGCCTGCATTGCTGCGAAAGGTGGATATACACTGTACTAGTGCCGACATTGTGCATGCTCTGTTGCTTGTGTCTATGTGCCTGTGGTTCTGTCAGAGTGATCATGTGATGTATCTGACCCCAGGAATGTGTCAATAAAGTTTCCCCTTCCTGGGACTATGAATTCACGGTGTTCTTATTTCAATTTCCAGGAGTGTACATGACGATGTCCCGCTGAACCAACGCCTGAACATGTGGTTCATGCATGACAGCTCTCCAGCTTATTTTCATTTAAGGGTGCGTTGGCTTCTAGTTTGGACAAATGGTCAACAGTGGATAGATAGATAGGGCCTGTGCCATGGCCTGGAAGGTCTCCGGATTTAAATCCCATGTACTTCTGCGTGTGGGTTAGTGTCAAAAGCCTGGTCTACGCTAACATGGTCAACTATCTTGAGGAATTACCCTTGCATATTGAAGCAGCCTTCCAACATTTACGGAATTCCCCAAGACTGCCTGAGAGAATTCGCAACTCATTTTTGAGATGAGTTTAATGTTACATTCAGACGCATGGACGACATTTCGAACATCTACGTCAACGTTTAGTAATGCCATGTGTTTCTACGCACTGATGAACCGCAACAGAAAATGTGTTGTAACCCGACAACGGTTGATTTGTCGACCCATGTTTATTGGAGCTTTACAGCTACTTTTGGCCTGTACTTTCCATGTGTGAATTATTGACCATCACTTCTGAAGCACACTGTATTATTGAGGTGCTGCCACTTTGTGGACAGAACTGCCGAAAACACGTATTTTAAAACATAAATGCAGGGTACAAAAACTGGATAGAACTATCCGGCAAATGAGAATCCGACCACATTGGTAACCGATTCACAGCCTTCCCCAGTATGAACACCGCGAGCCTTGACTGATCTCTCTCGGAGCTAAGTTTCTACTGATTCCTTACTGAGTCGTCACATTTAGTTATACCGGCACAAATTGCCGACGCATGTGACAATTCAGTTTACGCGAACCTAGTAAGTACACCGTGCGCATATTGGTAACACGTCCGTCTTGACTAGTGTCTGTCTATTCATCTCGTTTCACAGCGGAATCAAAAACAAGTTCTGAAAATTATGGACCGGCTCACAGCTGGTGTCGCGACGTTTGTTTTTCCCTTCGCGCTCCGTGGGCCACGAGAGTGAAAGTACACACACACACACACACACACACACACACACACACACACACACAGCGCGCTGTGAGCTGTTGCCCGCGTCTGGTCTCCCATTCCCTTACCTCGCCCGCTCCCTCCGCTGTATCCAGATTACACTAGTTTTATGGCCCCGGCTGTTTTCCTGGACTTGTCTTCACACACGTAAAATAAACACACAGTACAGAACGACAGATGGAGCAGCTGTCAGCACGTGATGCATTGTTCCTGTTCACAGCAGAGATGAAATGAAAACAAGTTGGCATAACGCGTCGGATCTGTATAAGTTTGTATGAAATTATCTGGGTTTTCCCGCCGTGACGTGTATGAGTGATAACCTTTCGACAGCTTTCTCTGTCGTCATTGTTGGAAGCCGACTATCGTGTCTTATACAACCGCGAAGTCTTTCGCAACGGATTTGTTATATTGATATTCTCTGAGCGTTTGCCTAGTTGTCTACAAAATCCCGAGCTTTCGAGAGTATCCACCATCGTCATCGTCAGGAAAGCGACTGACTGTCGAAGAAGCTTAGACTATAATACACACAGATCGCGCACGCCCCTATCTGTGCCGTACTAAGGTTTGAAACGAACATTTTAGTCACGTGACAAAGAGCAAAAAGCGGATCATTTTGGACTATGTGAATTGGAGTCGATATTTACTATGTTTCTCATTTACAGCCCAAAAAATGGTTCAAATGGCTCTGAGCACTATGGGACTCAACTTCTGAGGTCATTAGTCCCCTAGAACTTAGAACTAGTTAAACCTAACTAACGTAAGGACATCACACACATCCATGCCCGAAGCAGGATTCGAACCTGCGACCGTAGCGGTCTCGCGGTTCCAGACTGCAGCGCCTAGAACCGCACGGTCACTTCGGCCGGCATTTACAGCCCAAATCGGGCATTGATTTTAATAGTTAAACGACTTCTCGTATTAGTGTTACAAGTGTTGTGGTACGCTTAATACAGTATCTCCAAAAATTCCTAGTATTAATACGATGGTTGTCGTTTTTGTATTTGGCCCGGCGAGAGAGTAACAAATAGTTTTAAACACAGTCCTGCAGTGAGTTCCTGTATTTCTTCTTGCGTTGCGAGTAATTTATTTAATTCACTGATTCCACAGCAGATGAGAACAAAATAACAGTTTGTCAAGAAGCATTTATCTTGCCAATAATTCATCAATAATACGTGGGAGATGTTTTATTGTGCTTTTAAAAGGAATGATATCCGTTTTTAACCATGAGCTCCGGTTTTTACCCAAAATGAGCGTTTATGTGTATGACTCCGAAAAATATCAGAATGAGCGGCACAATGTATTAGATTACGCACGGAACTCTTACGATGAGTCAGATATTAACAGTCTGTCATCTTGAAATCTTCTCATTCAGCGAGTTTTAGAACTGAAGATCAATGTATTTCTACGAGATATAGGCATTAACCCTTACCATTCAGTTCATATTTTTAAACAAAATAATTATTCGCAAATTGGAGGAGATATGCACTTCCGTGATAACGATATCACACCTTACTTTCAGTCTGTGAATTCACTGATTTATTCTGAAAAAAGTGTTTGCAATTTTTTCTCGTGTTTTTCAAACAACTTTACCTGTGGAACGAAATATTACTTCCTTTCACATACCTTTCGTTGGAACAAAACGTAGCATAAGATTTCACCATTGTAATAAGGAATGCTTGCTGAAAATACTACAATTACGGTATGCTGGACAGTGCACCTGCGAGCAGAGTATGTTGACAATGACGCCATTCTACAGATCATTTGTGCTTATAGCACTTTTGTTATCTTTATACATCTCTTGATTAGGAAGACAGATATCTTGCCATGCAGCTGCTTCTCAGGGCATGTAGGTTAACGATGTTACCGATCCCGTTGTATGCTGTAGTACTGCTCTCATTGATAAGTTTCCACATCTTTTTGTATTTTTTACACGCATCTGATCATAATCTCATGAATCGAGCCGGGAATAAGATAAACGGGGAAAATTGCTGTGAAAGCCTGTTTAGAATTCCAAAAATTTTAACTACAAGATCTTGTCTGAACAAGCAAGGATTCTTGGCCAAATTTCAATCTACTAGAACTGAGTCATCAAAGGCTTGCGAAAATTAGAGTGCGTGTCAACAACTTGAGTGGAGATTCAGATTATACACGCAGCTGTGCGTAAAAGAGGACATTCGTTATTATGCGACATGCAGAAGGTAAAAAAAAATGCATGTTCCTGTAGAGATTATGTCCACGTCTGTGCTGGAAGTACCACTGGTAAGTAAATAATGCATTCAGATTAGATTCCAACCGCACAATATGATGGAAGACATGCTGGGACTGGTTAAACACAGTCTTGATACCATGGTTCCTGGTATTTATAGGATTTCTTGTGAGTGCCGGTGCAGCTGTACTGGTTAGTTCATACACAGACCTTCAGTGTCAGAAATTCGTCAAATCACCGAAGTCACATTAAATAATCAGATTACAAAAATCAGTCGCTGAAAGGCATGGCCTCAGTATCACACGTGGAACTCTGTATGATTGTCTCATGAATAGAGCTATTAGTATTACGTTATGAAGTAAGTCGTAAGAGAATTTACAACAAAGATTTCACTTGGACAGTAGTCTTATTGGCTCTTTGAATCGGACTCTCGACGCTAAAGGGCTGTAGAGAAATGTGCCGAATTGTTTGCATTCCACCTATATCGAAGTCTGTTCTAGGACCTATCGCAGACAGCGACGTTATCTCTGGTGGCGTCAGCAAATTTCTTGGCTTCTGCAAGACAGCTACAACATTTAGCTCTAGACGATTGCGATGAAGTAATCGAAAGCTTGTATTCTCACTCAGACATGACGAGGTGAGAAAACTGAGAATTTTATGCAGAATGTCGCCGAGAGGAGTTGCTTTCCCACTGGGAATAATTTGTCAGATCTTCGACAGCGTAGTGAAAATCGGCCCGAAGAAAGCATTGTCGCGAACCTTAACCGTGATGAAACATCTGATTCGCATTTGCAGATCGTTTTCTGCCCGCCTTGCTGAAGCGGAATTTCCGGAATTTCAGCGATTCAGTGGATACTCCTCTCGTGTTTCCGACAAATGCAGACACCAAAAATGGTCTGGTTTATCTCCACCTCTTCCGTAACCAAGGTAACTGAAAGATTCGGTGTTTCTAGAGACACCATATCAAAGATTTATACCTATTACAGGGAAACTGGGGAAAACCTCATCCGCTAAGCGACAACTCGGACGAAAGTGTGTGTTAGGTGATAATGACAGGCGCTCATTGAAAAGGACTGTGACGGAAAACAACAGCTGCAAAAGTCACTGCAGAACTGAATGTCGCACTCGCGAAACTTGTCAACACAATACAACACAAAGAGAGCTCCACAAGTGGCGAATTGCAGGAATAACTGGAATTACAAAACCGATCATCAGTGATGGAAATGGCTGTAACAGGAAAAAGTGGTCCAGAAGCCATAAAACGTGGACTTTGGGCCAAAGGAAGAAAGTTATTTGATCTGATGAATCTTCTTTTACACTATTTCTAACTTCTGGGCGAGTTTACATCCAAAGAGCGGGGCTTCGGTATTGTTTTGGGCAGCCATACCATGGCGTTCAATGGATACCATAGCTATTCTGCAAGATCGTATTAACTCCTAGGAATATCTGACAATTTTGTCTGACCCGGTTCATCTCATGGTACAATGTTTGTTGCCTAATGGCGAGGCATTGTTCCAAGTCGACAGTTCCCCTGTTCACACAGCACGCATCATCCAGAACTGATTTTGTGAGCACCATGATGAAGTGTGACATCTCCCCTACCGTATTAAGGAGCCTTTGTGGTTTACTTTGGAGAGAAGGGTGCAGTATCGCTATCCAGCTCTATCATCTCTTGCTGAACTGGCCGCTATTTTGTAGGAAGAACGGTATAAGGTTCCTTGAAAACCATACAGGATATGTATTTATCCATTTCGAGGCGACTGGAAGCTGTTGTGAATGCCAACCGTTTTCCTGCACCGCATGGTATCGTATCGTGCTTTTGGTGTTTCCTTATTTTTGTATACCTTCTGTATATACCTTCAAAAGTTATAGCTGTGACAGTGGTATGGAAAGGAAATTTTATGGGACTTATATATGAAACCCATGGCACGGTCTTATTTATCTTATATCAGAATGCTACAGTTTGCTGAATTTCATTCGTTTTATATTTCATATGCCATGAGAAAATGAGAAGCGAGGGAAAAGCTTCATCTGTAATGTCATGCTAAAGAAGGGCGCCACAAATCAAAAAGAGAGATAACTCAGATAGTAAGGTGTCCGAAGGAGTAGGCAGTGACAGCAACAAATAGGGAGAGCGAACGAAAGCAGAAATACCATAAATTTAGACAACATTGCCTATGGAATGCAGCGATCTGGTTACACGATCGTCGTATCACGAGAAAACCGACGAGCCGCCAGCACCGGCCACAGAGGGCCTAAAATTCTGAGGATGGCCTTAACATAAGCCGAAACTGGTAAATAAACAAATATTATTGCCATCTTGACTGTTGACTGTAACCTAAAATAAAAGTGGAAATAGTTCAGCGAAATAAATAGTATGGCTTTCTGAAGTAGTAAATCTTATGGCAGTAGAGAGAGAGAGAGAGAGAGAGAGAGAGAGAGAGAGTGTGAAACCAACAGTAGTCGGTTAAGTAATGACAAAGGTAACAAAAATTCCAGTCAAGACGTTAGCACCGAGGACGAGATTAGCTCATGGAATGACTTGTCGCTTGTCGTAGGCAAAAAAAAAAAAAAAAAAAAAAAAAAAAAAAAAAAAAAAAAAAAAAAAAAAATGCCCTGAGGACTATTGGACTTAACATCTGAGGTCATCACTCCCATAGAAATTACAACTACTTAAACTTAACTAACCTAAGGACATGACACACATCCGTGCCCGAGGCAGGATTCGAACCTGCGACCGTAGCGGTCGCGCGGTTCCAGACTGAAGCGCCTAGAACCGCTTGGCCACACTGGCCGGCGTGTCGTAGGTCAGACTGGAACAAGTCGATAGGGTACTTATTTACAGTATTGTACTTCGTGTACCTCTTAAATGAATGATTTTTCTTTCTTATCTCTAAATATTTTTGTTCTTCTGCGTCTTCTTCTTTCGTTCCACAATACTAAAACACCACTGCGCCATTCTTTCATTTCTTTCCTTTCCTTTTTTTAGAAGTATCACAGGGATGTCAAACATTCCAACGACATGGAGAGCGAGATAATTAGAAGAGGACCGGCAATTTAATGGCCTGTTGTCTCAGCGGAGTGGCTCGTCGGAATCTCGTGTCGGAGAATTTATGGGCTCCAAGCGTAATTCATTCAGTTAGCCCACAATTCCCAGTCTTGATCGTAATAGCTGGACGGTTTCAGTGTGTTACTAAGTTGCAAGGCACGGCAGAATGCGTCTGTCGAGCGCGGCGTATTTGAGAGGAACCACGGGACGATAGAGCGTCCGGTCTGCGACGAGTGGACGGATGTTTGCCGTCGAAAGAGAAGCGGTAAGAGTTTCACGGCTGGCGACCCCCTACGATCGCTTTTAGGCAGTCTCTACAGTGGAACGGAGATGGTCGTGCGCAGCTGTGGACTCTGCAGACTGTCTGGATTCAACAGCTGCGTATCCGGCGGACGTGATCTTTGGCGTTCCGAGAGCGAGCCTTCCGTGAAATGAGGTCACGGGGGAAGCGGACGGGTGATGCAAGCCGCAGATAATGCGCTCAGTCTTGGCTGCCAGCTCTGCTTCTCCCACTCTGTCCCGCCATTCTGTTCTGTCGGCACAGCTGCGGCATACAGTGCTGAGCATTTGATTACTTCACAAAGTATTAAAGCAAAATCAGTTGTCCTGAAGAGCCGATAAGAAACGGCTCGTTACTCACCTTCTGCAAGAAGCGTTGAGTGTTCTCCAGCTAGTGCTTTAATCATCTAATTTCCATAAGAACTTTCAGATTTTCTCGGCGTGATTGATTTATAGCGAGATTCCCAGTGTTTAGTTGAGTTCTTGTTTCCATTTCCTGTGTAATACACTCTAAGAAAAGTTCCGTGAAACACAACAGCCTGACTCTACGATGATTGGCGACGATCGGATGGCCCGATGTAGCGCGGTTTCTTGTCAGCACTTCGCTTGCTAATATCGTTTCCGTTCGAAAATCAAGTGGCAAAGTCTTTGTAGCTTCTGAGGCTGCCTCTTTCGGTAGGAGACGCAAAGTTAAGCAACAAGCTTAAGACTACAGCGTAATGCTCAAGGATGAAATTACGAAAGAATGACAGTTTCTATGATACACCGAAGAGCCAAAGAAACTGGTAACCTGCCTAATATCCTGTAGGGCCCGCGCGAGTACACAAAAGTGCTGCAACACAAAGCGTCGTGGACTCGACTAATGTCGCAAGTAGTGCTGGAGAAAATTGACGCCATGAATCGTGCATGGCTGTCCATAAATCCGTAAGAGTACGAGGGGCTGGAGATATCTTTTGTACCGCACTTTGCAAGCCATCCCAGATATGCTCAATAATTGATTGGCGACTCCATGGAGTGTCCTGTGCACCACGACCAGATAATGGATGTACTTGGAAGGAGAGACAGCATTGGTCGTATTTTTTTGTTTTATTAACCGCAAAATCGATTTTCGGTCACTTAGTGACCTTCCTAAGTGCTTAGTTGAGTTCTTGTTTCCATTTCCTGCGTAATACACTCTAAGAAAAGTTCCGTGAAACACAACAGCCTGGCTCTACGATGATTGGCGACGATCGGATGACCCTATGTAGCGCGGTTTCTTGTCAGCACTTCAGTGCTTAGAGCTCTAAGCTTGTTGACACCAGTGCCTACCAATTTAAATTGTATATTACAGCACTGAGGATGGTCACTAAGTGACCGAAAATCGATTCTGCGGTTAATAAAACAAAAAAATACGACCAATGCTGTCTCTCCTTCCAAGTATGCTCAATAATGCTAATGTTTGGGGAGTTTCGTGCCCAGCGGAAGTGTTTCAACTCAAAAGAGTGTTCCTGGAGCCACTCTGTAGCAATTCTGGACGTGTGGGGTATCGCATTATCCTGCTGGAATCGCCCAAGTCCGTCGCAATGTACAATGGACATATGAATGCAGGATGCAGGATGCTTACGTACGTGTCGTCTGTCAGAGTCGTTTCTAGACGTATCAGGAGTCCCATATCACTCCAAATGTCCACGCCCCACACCATTACAGAGCCTCCACCAGCTTGAACAGTCCCTGCTGGCATGCAGGGTCCTGGGTTCATGAGGTTGTCTCCATACCAGTACACGTCCGTCTGCTCGGTACGATTTGAAACGAGACTCGTCCGACCAGACAACATGTTTTGTCATCAACAGTCCAGTGTCGGTGTTGACGGGCCTGGCAAGGCGTAAAGCTTTATGTGACGCAGTAATCAAGGGTACACGAGTAGGATGTCGGCTCCGAAAGCCCACATCGACGATGTTTCGTAGAATGGTTCGCACGCTGATTCTTGTTGATGGCACAGCATTGAAATCTGCAGCAATTTGTTGAAGGGCTGCACTTCTGTCATGTTGAACGATTCTCTTCGGTCGTCATTGGTCCTGTTCTTGTAGAATCTTTTCCGTCCTCAGCAATGTCGGAGATCTGATGTTTTACCTGATTCCTTATACTCACAGTACACTACCACTTCACTGCTACCTCGGAGATGCTGTGTCCCATCGCTCGAGCGCCGACTATAACACCACGTTCAACTCATTTAAATCTTGATAACCTGCCATTGTAGCAGCACTAACCAATCAGCGCCAGACTGTTGTTATCTTATTCAGTGTAGCCGACTGCAGCGCCGTATTCAGGCTGTTTATACATCTGTGTATTTGAAGACGCGTGGCTGTACCAGTCTAATTGGCGCTTCAGTGTATTTGCTTTTAGTGGTGGCTCGAGACTCAATCAGGTCAGATACAAAATTCTAGCGCTACTAAATGCTTCATAATTTTGCATTACACAGAAATCACCAGAACCCCCCCCCCCCCCCCCCCCCCACCTTCCTTTAAACATTTCCAATGTCAGCACTAGTAAGAAAGAGATCTTCTCCGTGCACTTAGAACCATTTGTATGTGACAACAGCCCACCCGCCGAGGCGAACAGAGGCGATGTGTACATCTGTTTCCAGGTTTTGCATTTACGCTATACACGAAAAACATTATCAATATGATTAACAGAAGATGTTCAATAGAAGTTTTAAGCGTACTTCGATAAGTATGGTTTCTGAAAGTCTTGAGATTTCGGTTGCGCGAGGAATAATATCCACTGTAGTCCGCACTTTGAGACACTGGAAATCTGGAACGTGTGGGAGTGCGAGTGAGGTAACTCACGATAAGATGAATAGATTTTATCGCCACTCTGAATCTGCGTTGAGTCACGGATGGACTGCGTGCAGATGCAGCACCTGCTCGCCTGTTGACGGACTGTGTCGTAACTTCGCTTCAGGTGGGGCTCGGCAGATGAAAGCTGCGGCTGTGACAGCGGGCCACCGGTTTCTCCTCGCGACCCACCTTCCGAGGCGCCTCGCGATGACGCTACACTTTGAAGAACCGGCTCCCCAAGACTTCCGCGCTGATGTTAATGCACCTCCGTTAACATCAAGTCGCAACATAAAATGCGAGATTCATCTCGATGAGTGAGGTGGCGCGGTGGTTGCAACACAGGAATCGTGCTGCTTCCAAGACACTGGTATTGGGGACCTCAGCTGTAAATTATTTTTTCATGCAGCACAAAGGCTATTTGCAAACTAATTTTCCACTCAGCTGTGCTTGCCGTTTACTTTATTTGCAACTGATATTTCATCGATAAGCAACGTATGTTGTTGGGAAAACGTATATTGCTGAAACAGTGCGCACAATTTACGACAGATACGTTAAGCACCATCGCCACACACGATTATTGCAGCCTGAGGAAACTGCGCTGACGGAGCACTGTCTTATAGACGGACACAGATTGTTGTATGATGAGACACCAACTGCTGACCATACATTTCTCTACTGGCACTGTATTGAAGTACAAAATCGAAATTTGACAGGTAAACATTATAAATAGAGAAAATGGTTACCCTTCAAGTAAAATTTGGAGTCCTGCATCAACTTACGATGATTCTGCCTGCAGAACGTTCGACAGTGGTACTTGATAGTGATTCATCATTTTTATTAGCTTCCACCATTGTGGCTCTGTGCTTTTACACGTACTTGCTTTGGGTGGCAGCAGCGACGATTTCTGGTGCACACGCTGTTGCTCTTCCACGGCGTACAAAAGGACCTCTATTCATGGTATGAATCAGTTCCGGAGGCAGGAGAAAACGTTCTTACCTGAGGATAGTGGAGCTGTCAATCTAATAGCTGAAATATTGTGTCTGGATGATTGTGCGATCCGGCTGCAGACCCGACAAGAATATCATCAGTTTTAGAGGTGCGCATTTCACCCCTTTCGGGCCAAAGTTAGATTTATAAAAAGGTATTGCTGTTCGTTTTTGTTTCTGTTGTTGAACTTGCGAATATCTCTTACTCTCAGAGACATTTCATAAACGAATAAATGTACTCTAATTCTGTTGTTAATATTCGCAACACATTAAAGACATACCTGCAAGAAGTATGTGTGTTAACCCCCTATTACCACAGAATGTTACACCACAAAATATCATTGCGGAAAATAAGCAAAATATTTTAAATTACTGTCTTCTGTATCCCCAGACTTGGCAATTATTCTTATCGCCAGAGTAGTCGGACACAAATGTTTTTCCGGCCGCTGTGGCCGAGCGGTTCTAGGCGCTTCAGTTCGGAACGGCGCAGCTGCTACGGTCGCAGGTTCGAATCCTGCTTCCGGCACGGATGTGTGTGATATCCTTAGTTAGGTTTAAGTAGTTCTAAGTCTAGGGCACTGATGACCTTAGGTGTTAAGTCCCATAGTGCGCCGCTAGAGAGTCGAACGGTAGAGAGACAGCTTGAAGGTGGTTCATTGAACCCTCTGCCAGGCACTTAATTGTGAATAGCAGAGTAATCACGTAGATGTAGTTGAATGTTATGTTGATATGTAGGCTCATATTCTCACGTACTCGGTAAATTTGACTCGATTTTGTAATCAGTGAAATGACACCACATACCCCCCTTAGCCGGTGAGGGTACATTAGTTTCTTCTTCTGCTTTTGGACACTTCACTCTTTTATTAGGCAGTGCGTGAAGCAGTGATTCCCAATCTTTCTTAGACCATTACCCATTAGTGCAATCAGACTTTGCTAGTATCCCCCCCCCCCCCCATTATTACCAACTTTAGCACCCAAATAAACTGTACAATGAGAGACTTTTCTTGGAACACTTTTTATTTTTAAAATGATGAAAGATGACTGATATTCAGAGTCTCTCTCTCTCTCTCTCTCTCTCTCTCTCTCTCTCTCTCTGTCTGTGTGTGTGTGTGTGTGTGTGTGTGTGTGTGTGTGTGTGTGTGTGTTAGAATGAATGACGAAGGAATTCGTGATGCATCGCAAGTGCTACCCACAACTCCTTCTCAGATAAGAAAGCTAACTATCCATAGGAAGGGTACACACTTGCTACAAAACATGCACCCCTGCATTACTCCTCTCCACTGCGGCACGTGCTTGACTTGCACACTGCAACCTCATTTAAAATCAAACAATTTCAGATGTGTGCACTATTCTTACTGTTTGTAAATCACATGATTTCTGCACTCCTTACTTCTGAACTGGCAGAAATTGGTTAGGTGGCAGAAATTTGACAGGCTCTTAATGCTTTTTGTCTAACCACTGTAATAATAATAATAATCATAATAGTAATAATAATGTGTACAGCACTGTAGTAGCACTCTGGAGTTACTGCTGTGTCGCGCTGTCAATTAATTGAGTTCTCTCTTTCGAAACTTGTAATGAACCAATTTCTGGACTATTGCGGGTACTATCTGCAACTTGGAAAACACATTTTCTTGGACATTTAGCATTTATTACGTATGTGTCTCACTTCTATCATCAGCTATGTACGGGACAAAGCAGAACATATGTGTGTAGTGGGTGGACTATGTGAAGAACTTGTAACCTGCACCGAATTATTGCTATTAATTGAGAAATATAATTATTGAAACTTATAAAATGAACATTAATCTTACAGAATTGTGATAATAGTAATAATCTTTCTAAAAGAATCCATTTCGTGACTGAAACAGAATCGGATCGTTTAGCCTGTACCTCTGAGGCGGTAATTACTTGTAGGCTGGGAAGCACTGGTGCAAAGCAAGAACAGTAGTGGGATAGTTATGGAACCCTGTGGGACTCCCGCAGCAACTTCTTCCCATGAGATTATGTTACAACCCTCTTTGTATTACTCGAACGGCCTGCGGTAATTTCTACAGTTCTTGAGAAGGATAGAAGCTTTAGAGACAAATTAAAATTTGTGCCAGGTCCAGGGCTTGAACCTTGGTCTCGTGCTTACTAGGCGAGATGTGCTAACCACTACACCACCATGGCATTGTGGCTAAAACAGCTGCACGGAATATCCTAGTCCAGTGCCCTCCCTAACACAATTTTAATTCATTTCTTGAGCTTCTGTCATTAAAGATAAAGTTGAGAGTCGTACGCCTCCAAGAAAAAGTAATTTCTACATTGCATTTTAAAAATAACAAGCGAATCACGTTAAAGTCGGATCCAGCAACATGATAACTCGTTAGGGCACTTGGTATCAGCAGCTGTACACGTGTTTAGCTGGTGAGGTGTGCGGCTGAGAGGAAGTCTTTCTCCCTGAGCCACTGGCCGCACAGCAGTGTGTAGTGTAGCGCGGCTGTGGCGGCGGCGGCAGGCAGACGCAGCCGGCGGGCGGCTGATGGATTGAGATCGCGTGGCCGACTCGGCGGCGTGCCTCGCGTTCTGCCCATTGTGGCGGCCAGAGAGCGGCCCGCGGCTCTGATGGACGGCTCCGCATTCCGCAATAGTCCCAGGCCGGCCGCCGGCAGCACGGGGGAACGCGCCCTGCCTCTGCCACTGCCGCCGCTAAGGAACCCTCCGCCACACTGCAGAATCCACCACCACCACTCACCACATTTGCTGGCAAACACTACCCACACGCTGCCCAGTTTCAGCTCCATCACAGGGAAGTATCGCCAATGGACGACCGTAAAAAACTGCAAAAAATGTCTAAGAACTGTCTCGGTTTACTTGTCGCTTCTCATTTGAGAACAGTTTTGAAGTTTCGACGAAATCCTCAATCTTTTTCTGTACCTGCATCCACATCTACATTGAAGAGCAAAAGAAACAGGTATACCTGCCCAATATGGTGTAGGGACCTCGCGAGCACGCAGAAGTGCCGCAACTCGACGTGGCATGGACTCGACTAATGTCTGAAGTAGTGCTGGAGGGAACTGACACCATGAATCCTGCAGGGCTGTCCATAAATCCGTAAGAGTAGGACAGGGTGGAGATCTCTTCTGAACAGCACATTGCAAGGCATCCCAAATATGCTCAATAACGTTCATGTCTTGGAAGTTTGGTGGCCAGCGGAAGTGTGTACACTCAGAAGAGTGTTCCTGGAGCCGCTCTACAGCAATTATGCACGTATGGGGTGTCGCATTGTCCTGTTGGAACTACCCAAGTCCGTCGGAATGCACAATGGACAAGAATGGATGCAGGTGATCAAACAGGATGCTTACGTATGTGTCACCTGTCAGAGTCGTGTCTAGACGTATCAGGGGTCCCATATCACTCCAACTGCACACGCCCTACACCATTCCAGAGACTCGGGCAACTTGAACAGTCCTGTGCTGACATGCATGGTACCTGGATTCGTGAGGTTGTCTCGATACCTGTACACCTCCATTTGCTCGATACAATTTGAAACGAGACTCTTCCGACCAGGCAACATGTTTCCAGTCATCAACAGTCCGGCGTCGGTGCCGAGTCCCTGGCGAGGCGTAAAGCTTTGTGTCGTACCTTCACCAAGGGTATACGAGAGGGCCTACGGCTCCGAAAGCCCATACCGATGACATTTCGTTGAATTGTTCGCACTCCAACACTTGTTGATCGCCCAGCATTGAAATCTGCAGCAATTTATGGAAGGGTTGCACTTCTGTCACGTTGAACGATTCTGTTCAGTCGTCATTGGTCCCATTCTTGCTGGAACTGTTTTCCAGTAGCAGCGTAGTCGGAGATTTGATGTTTTATCGGATTCCTGATATTCACGGTACACTCGTGAAATGGTCGTACAGGAAAATGCCTGCTTCAAAAAAAATGGTTCAAATGGCTCTGAGCACTATGGGACTCAACATCTATGGTCATCAGTCCCCTAGAACTTAGAACTACTTAAACCTAACTAACCTAAGGACAGCACACAACACCCAGCCATCACGAGGCAGGCCTGCTTCATCTCTACCTCGGAGAAGCTGTGTTCCATCGTTCGTGCGCCGACTATAACACCATGTTCTAGTTCTCTTAAATCTTGATAACCTGTCATTGTAGCAGCAGCAACCGATCTAACAACTGCGCCACACACTTGTTATCTTATATAGGCGTTGCCGATCGCAGCTCCCTATTCTGCCTCTAGATCTCGGTCTGATGCACTACTAGGATAACACCTGCCGTCCCCGTTGAAGCTGTTCTCGCTCATTATATTTTCTACGGCTTCTTTAATAACAGGGTCACAGTATGCAGAAGGGCGGAAAATAGTTTGTAATCTGTGTTTACATGTTATGTGCCTTTAGTGTTGTAACACCACGTGTTACGAACCCTTCCAAAACTTCCACGTGCCGGCTCTTTCTGTTAGATCTTCCGAGACCGATCAGCAACTGCCGCCTTGTCAGCGTTCGTGACGGCGTCATACTATAGGCGCTCGTTGCTTTGCAGTGGTACAGTTGCCCGTTCGTTACTTCGAACAGAGATCAGCAGAGTTGCTCGATTTTGGTTGCCATTTCGTTTGCTTGGTGATCGCGAGTATTTCGCGATGACAGCGGAGCAATGACGCCAGCCATGCGGTAAGATTCATCGAAGTCCCTCTCTCTCTCTCTCTCTCTCTCTCTCTCTCTCTCTCTCTGTCATGCCCCCCTCCCCTAGCCCCGTTGTCACTTTGATCTGCTTCTCATGGCTCATCATTCTCTCTCCGATTTTCTTTTACCTGTGTGTGCGTGTGTTTGTTTGTATGTCTAGCCATGGCTACATAACCTATCCTCCGTGTCGTTTTGTGACTGTGTAACGCCAGTAAAAGCTACCCTCGGCTTAATTGTATCTTGTTCCATTTTGATTTGAGAATATATCTGTTTTTATTACTTCTAAATCTTTTTCTTATTACCATTCCGAATCCCTACCAACTTTTCCGGTTATCCAAACAGCCAGGATCTCCCTGCTAGTAGTAATTGCCTTACACACTCGTATTCCCGATCGGAAATTAATCTGATTTCCTGGCGGTCTGTTAATATTTATCTCGCTCCCAAACTGGGGCAAGTTCCTTTTTCATTTACTTCGCCTTGGATTACTAGAGACGTTTCACGCAGTAAAATAAGGGCAGTGGAATGTAATCGAGTTAAATCAGATGATGCTCAGGGAATTAGATTAAGAAGGGAGATACTAAAAGCAGTACATGAAATTTGTATGGCCGAATTACAGAGGATAACAATTACCGACTGCAGGTAACGAGAAAGGCGTTTCGGTATTACAGAAATTGTTTGCATCGAATTTGCGAGGACGTGTTGAAAAGTAATGCCTCTGGATTTTTTTATTGTTATCAGTATCGGTTGAGGTATTACCTGTCATGCATATTACCGGTCGACTTTCCCGCTTCGTTGATACACGCTGCGACCCTCTGCCTCTAGAGGGCTTCGAATTGTAGCGTCTGACATGGCAGTGCGTCACGTAACTACGTCACTGCGTGAGAAACAGAATGTTGTAATCGAGTTTCGAATTTGAAGAGTTCGTTCTCACCTAGCTTATCCTGTCCTGCAGTTTGAGAATGCCAGGTTACACACGAGCGTTGCGGCGTCTGCAATAATCCCACTCCTGGAGTTCGCTGTGATCCCTCTTCCTCCATACAGTCCCGACTTGACCCCCTCCGATTTTCTTCTGTTTCCAAAACTCAAAGAACACCTTCGAGGACTTCACTTGGAATGTAATGAAGCGATGCAAGCAGAGATGAGGTGGTGGCTCTGTCCAGAAAGTCAAACATTCTACAATAGCTTTAAGAGTTTTCACATAAAAATTCGGAGGCATTACTTTTCAGCACGTCCTTGTAAATTTAAGTGTGTGGAAATGTTATCTGACGGTATTGGTCTGGAGAAGTAGCATGGTCTGGAAGTGAAACGTGGACGTTTAACAGTTGATAGAAAGAGGGAAGGCAAACTTTTTGATGCGGTGCTACAGAAGACATTTGAAGATAAGATGGATAGATCGAATAGCTAACAAGAAGGTACTAAATCGATTTATGGAAAAGAAGGCCTGTGACGCAACGTGACTAAAAGAATCGATCGTTTGATAGGACATATCCTGAGATGTCAACGATGGGCCATCAATCTTCAATGAATTAGCTCCGTATGAAGAATAATTTGCTGATACTGCGGTGATGTTTCAGTTAACAAAGTAATGATCGAAGTTCACGAAACGGACGAACTACTCATTTGTATCCTCCGAGTGACTTCCTCCTTTTCCAGAGCCATGGGCTCAACTGAGAAACCAAATGTGTGTTAATTATCTTCATCTACGTAATGACTTATGCTACTTGTAAACTGCCTCATTATTGCTCAGTATACGTCTTACACACGGTGTGGAACCAGGATTCGTCCACTCAGTCACACGCCTGCCCGAAGATTAATTACCTATTAAGTTCTTGTCTTGAACGACAAACGGAGAAATTATTGCGCAATCCTTAGAGGACTCACTCCTCTTCGCCACTGAACTCGTATAACGTACTTTTCTGCCTGTGTAGAGCTCTGTAGTCTACTGAGAAAGGTCATTAAACGGAGTAGTCGGGAGCTGTGTTGGCCTTATTCACGATGTCCCCACTGAATGGGAGAGCTCGCAGCACTGCATCAAGCGGGCGCGTCTTTCTTTTGTGCATCCATCGAACGACAAAGTTTTTATTCCGTCGGACGACATTTGCGTCTTGCGCGTTCTCTGTTTACGGCGCCTCGAGCAAGCAATTTCCAATTCTTCAGTTGCCCAGAGTTGCTTTTTATGTTCTCTGGGTACGAGAGCTGTCCACTTTTGTTCTTGCTACGAATTTGTGTCACCGACCTTTGCATTTTCCGCTCTTGGGTGTCCTGCGTAGTTGACAAACGAAACCAGGGCATAATCTGATTGTTAATTGCTATTGAATCCTGCGATTTGTATGGTCGTGGTCAAAGAAACTTTTTTGTTCCTGGCGTTTTCTCCAGAGCTGCGTCGGACGTCTCCAGAAGTGCTTCTGGTTTCGCCAGTCTTGCGGCTGACCGGACATCGGAGAGCGATATAAATACCGTGAGAAGGGACCGTAGCTGAAATTTAAACTTGCTAAGCAAAGATAATTCTTGTCAAAGATAAAAGGTAAATATCGAACTACCGTGTCTCAAAACTAAATCCTTGTATTCTTTCTGTAGAGCTGCTCTACATATATCCATAAGTTTGTTGACTTTTTCTTTCCTGTTAGATAGTCCCAATGTTTATGTATTTCGATGGTTTCTTTATGAAGCAGTGGGTAATATTTCGGCGTTGTAGATAAAATTTTGGCGACAGAAAACTTCAATTCACGGTTCCCGTGTGAAGAGCATGCTTTGCTACAGCTGATTTTTCTACTTTTTCCACTCGGCAAAGAATTTTGTGTTCTTTCAGTCGCGTATTCACGCTTTCCTTTGTTGTTCCAGTGTAGACCTTACCGCAGGTACATGGGAGTTGACATAACCGAGATGTCGACAGAGGAGGACGTTTAGCCTTTACAGATCTGAGGACTTGACTTATTTTCTTTGTCGGTCTAAAAGTGAATCTGATGTTACGTTTCTGTGCAATCTTAGCATTAGTTATTTTTTTTTAAATAAATTCATCTTTTTCCTTCGGCCTAGTGTTATTTGGTCATAGAGTTCTACCTATTCCTTTTCCTGAAAAGCCATTTTCCTGGAAAGCCTGCTTAAAATGTCTTAATTCCGCCTGTAGATGTGCAAATTCCTTGTAGCATGTCGCAAGTTCTTCCGCGGACACTATCGAGTTCCGGCAGGGGAATTCTCTTTGTTATTTTATTCCCTTCCTATAGGTTTAAGGATCTCGCCTAGGTACTTGAAGTACGGGACTTCGTCATTTGATCACACGTTGTGGACAATTTTTGAGCACGTGAATTGAGACTGCTGGGGCGAAGTTTGTAAGCTAGCTTTTTCAGCGCATTCTTTGACTGTTACGTCTGAATGCAGTGGTCTCGTCATAGGCTAACAAGGCTAAGTCGTTTGCAAAGACCAGACAAACATTTGTGAAATCATCTTTCTGTCGTCTTAGTTGTATAATATTTCGGTATTTAAGAAGTTTCAATGCTTTTTTCGCTGTCGGATGATATTGTTCAGAGCAAAGGTGGAAAGGAATAGAGGCAGAGATCGTCGCCCTGTCTGAGGCCGGTTTAAGTTTACTATTATTGTCACTATGTGTGCTCATCTACCACACACATTGCGTTGTTAACTGCAAACAGAATGGCTAAAGATGCCTGGTTTGATGTGCAGAAGGCCTGTACCCTTGGACCTTACGATATAAAGTAGTTTCATAAACAATTAATAAATTGTTTTACAACATTATATCAAGAGAAATCAAAATGGTTTTTGGCATTCGCATGTCTCATACCTCTATCGTTTGTGAGTAGTCCGGGAAGATCTAGAGAACCTTATTTTCGGTTTACTTGCAGCTTCGAAGCAGTTTCAAAATAAGAATATGTTCTACTTGGGCTGTTTTTATATTTAAATTTATTTATTTATGAACCTATTTCGACTGTTGTGCTATCAAGTAATAGTGTCAATGCATATTCATTCCAATTAAAAAGACGTAGTCCTCCTGTAAACGACATTTCATATTATACGCACAAGAAAAGAGAATATCTTGTCCCTGCTAAAGATGTGACTTTGGACGGCAGTGACAAGTAAACGTGTAGTCTTTAATGTAAGACAGTAAGCCATATGAATTATTATATGAAGTAATACGTCCTTTTAAACATATGTTGAGGAATGCTGTATCCTTGCGCATAAGGCATAAAATAAATGACTATGAGTGATACAAAGAATACGTCCTCATAACGACCTATTACTTGAGACTGGGGCAACGGCCAAAACCACGGTCATAAATAAATCAGAATCTACACAGGACATATTGTTATTTTGAGAAAATTTCAATATCAAGAAACTTATGAACGTGATGTGTGTAACCAGTAATGTAGCAAATATTAGCTTTATTTAACGTCTGAACTGTGTTAGGAAACACATTAATTATGCTGTTGGGGTTATGACGCTACCCGCCTGCTTCCATTTTTGTATGACGGTACAAACCAAGTTGCATCATATTAACTCCCTAAGGTTGCTGCTTATAACGTGACTCAGTTTTCAATTAATTGTTTTTGTAGTTATTTGTAACTGGACGGAAGAAAGGCTCCTAATTCAAAAGAAATGTGTCACTCTATTTCTCTGAAACTTCGGTCTGTAGAAGAGGGGTCTAAATAAGTGAACATGTGTCTCAGCTAATCCGTAGATACTAGAACGGTTCTGAAAAATAGACGTTCAAAGTTTTAGAGACATTCTGGGGTACTTTATGTGCCTTTTACCATGCTTTGGTGGCTCTGTGGTTAGCTTCGCAGCTACTTAATTTTGCGCCCCATGTTCCATACCCGATTATTGTTTTGTAACTATTGTTGTCATTTATTTTGTTTTATTTATTTATTTATTGTTTTCATGTATCTAGTCATGTCTGTAGAAGTTTATTAGAAGAATGTTTCTTACCAAATTAGCGATACAAGGGCGTTATATTAATTGTAAAGCTGCAATTGGATTTCGCAATAAGAGTCACGCATTTATTATATAATATACGTGTGTTTAGTTTGTTGAGGGGTTGCAATCTTTTCAGATTCTCATATCCTGACATTTCTTTCTCATGTTGGCAATAATCTTGCGGCAAACCATGCATAACGGATCACTTTCCCGAAAACTGGCGCTCGTAATTGACTATGAGAGAAGGTACACTAAAGGAATTTCACCGAAAACAATTTCGAATAATTTTCTCGATTTTTTTTATTCATTCATCTGACGTACAATTAAGAGACGAATAAGCAAAACGGTATATGAGTGTACACTGGAAAACATTTTTATAATAATCTTCTACACATGTGTGTGTATAAATTAAAAACAAAAATAAAAGTAATAATCGGATTTTGAACATGCGGGGCAAAATTAAGAAGCCGTGATTCCGACCACTGTGCATATTTCTTCTAATAATATTGCGCGGAAAAAGGCACATAAACCACCTGGAAAACTAAGAGTGCCGTTTTTTTTTTTTTTCACAAACGGTCGAGGATCTACGGATAAAGGGAGACATGTGTTCGCTTATTTTGACCCGTCTGCCACAGAGTGAGGTTTCTAGAAAATCGGGTTATGTCCAGGTTTTCCACATGAGACGAATAACTAACTCTGGTATTTTTTCATAATTAGGATAACTGAAGAACAAATCACAAAGTATTTGAATACTTCCAGCAATTAATCCTAATATACGTCACTAGCGATTACTCCATTTCACACTGATATCAGTAATCCGTTTCACACTGATAATGCACTAACTGGCTATTATGAATTCTGCTAACAGGCTCCACTACACCGACTCGACTTTACCGGATCTGTGATTCCCGCGCAAACACGCTTTAACACTGTTGACCCACATTTCAGTTTTATTTTATTTGCAAAAATGTTCAAATGCGTGTGAAATCTTATGGGACTTAACTGCTAAGGCCATCAGTCCCTAAGCTTACACACTACTTAACCTAAATTATCCTAAGGACAAACACACACACCCATGCCCGAGGGAGGACTCGAACCTCCGCTATGTTTTATTTGCAGCTTCTTCTACCAGAGGTAGTGTACGCTATTAAAACTCCGGTGAAACTGGACGTGTGAGGTACAGAAACCTCATAAGGTGTAACGGAAGTTATTCTCACCACAGTCGACCTGGTATTGGATTGTAAATTGTGGTGAAATCGCCTTTTACGTGCACTTGACATTCATTTGTGGACTGGGAATGCCGATGTAGATATAGCTACACACTCTACTGTCGGACATCATTGCACGGAAAATAACAAATGGAAGATGTACCCTCTTCTGTCGTTATGCTAGTAATTAGAGATCGTTCGTTGTTACGCTATCTTAATTCATGTTGCCGGAAGACAGCAAGAATCTGGCGCTGTAATTCCTTCTTTCTTTTCCCCAGGCCAGGATAAGAACGTCGCCTTGCGCAGACGGCGCACTGTTAGCCAGGGGAAGAAGCAGTGCTCGTTTTACGCGAACTTAACGTTCCAGTAACGACCAAGTTTAAAGCAGTGCGGCGTGCGCTAATTTTTAATTAAAACGCTTCTAATATAAAAGCAATTAGTGCTCGCGATGTAGAAAGACGAGGAAAACTGCGCCCATCAATTATCTCAACTTAATTGCAACTCGCTTTTGTCGAGCGGAACCAACAGTAAATTCGCGACGCCATGTGACGCGAGTTTTATCCGGCGCGTGCTGCAAACTCGCCATCTTTGTTTTGTCTCCGGAAAAAGCTGCAGTTGGTGAGCTGTCTTCGGATGTGTGGCCTTTCGAAGCAGTGCTGTTCTTCCAAGTCGTGCTCGCGACTCAAGCCAAATAACAGTCACGAGCACTGGATCGTTCTTAACTGAGTTATTGTAGTAGTTACACATTTCATATATACCTTTGTTTCCAGAATGAAGACCGAACGTGGTGGTGCAGTGGTTAGCAGACTTGACTAGCTTTCGGGAGGACGTCGGTTTAAACCCGCGTCCGGCCATTCCGGTTTAGGTTTTCCGTGATTTCTCTAAATCGCTTCAGACATATTCCGGGATAGTTCCTTTGAAAGGGCACGGCCGACTTCCTTGCCCACCCTTCCCTGTCCCAAATCAACCAACTAACCAGAATAAAGAAAGTTAAGTCTGTATACGTTTTTTCTATACTGCGCCCACGTTGATGCACTGCACATTTTTTTCATGTCTACAGACAGAACCCATACTCAACCAGTAAAATTTTGGAGGTTTTAAAGGTATATACCCTGCCACGGTGGCCAAGCGGTTCTAGGCGCTTCAGCCCGGAACCGCGCGCCTGCTACGGTTGCAGGTTCGAATCCTGCCTCGGGCATGGATGTGTGTGATGTCCTAAGGTTAGTTAGGTTTAATTAGTTCTAAGTTCTCGGGGACTGATGACCTCAGATGTTAAACCCCATAGTGATCAGAGCCATTTGAACCATTTTTAAGGTATATATTATGTATGCTTCGTTACAAAGGGTCCCGTTAAGAGAAATAATGTAATTGTGATTTATTCGTTTTGTTACCCTATTTACCTTTGTTTCTGCGAGACAGCCTTCAAAACGGTGAGAAAATTTACAATATCCGTTAATCAAACGTACAACACAAAACACAGAATAATACAACAAATCTGAGTAATAGCACGTACACTTATATCACAGTGTGCTGAATATATGTAGGCAGTTTACAGTAAAGTATGCAGTAAATATAGAACTTGTCTCTTACAGGAGTTGTTCAAAATGTAAATCACTATGTTCACGACATAGTACACAGCGAAGCATCATTGACTTCCTCATGAGCTCAAGAATCCCAGGAGTTTGGAGTGTTACTTCCGCGGTTGTAACAATCCTAGCTGCCAGATGATTATGGCTGGATTTTAATAAGCCAGGATCTTCGCATGGCTCCAGAAGAAGTAGTCTGTTGGTGTAAAGTCTGGTGGCCAAGTTGACCATAGAACAGGACCGTGAGACCAGCTGCTCTGTAACGCGCCGCTGGACACTACGGGTCGCTTGTACCAGAATACTTAGAATATATCTCTGTACATCCTCCAAAAATTCGACGGTAGAATTCAGGTTTACTTCGTAGATTAACCGGGTCACGTATTTGCCCGTACGTTGGTATCATACCAACCAAACCTTGATGCGGCCAGAAGATTCTTCTGACGAGAAATGTGACATGAATTATAGGAATAAGGTTTGGACAAGCGTGTTGCCCTGCTCACTTCTATACTATCCAAGTGAGAGACCTTGGCACGTGCATTGAACATCCAAACGACGACGGAGGCGTAAACGACGTCCACACCAAAATAAACTGAGGTAATTTTCAGAAGAAAGTTCAATTGGCCTATGTACTGCTTTTGTTGGGGAAATTGTTAGATTTAATCAGCGTGTTTTTATATAATATCCTACAAACGTTGTGTTTCATGACCTCAGTGTTGGAGCTAAGGGCAGCGTTTTCTTGATGTGTGCTCGCGCAGCACTCCTCGTTCGGTTTTATGGAGCGAGTGCTTTAAGTGCAGGTCAGCTTACTTGGAGCATTGGCAGTTAGTGTTGTGTTTACATTAGGAAGAAAGAAGCAGCCTTTCCTAGTGCGAAGCCATATTTATCAGCAATGGTGGTGTACAGAATTTGTCCATCGCCCTTTATTGTTCTTATGGACAGAACCCTAATAAAACAATTGAAAAACGGTGTTGACTAATATTTTTTTTTTTTTTTTTTGGTCATCAATCTACTGACTGGTTTGATGCGGCCCGCCACGAATTCCTTTCCTGTGCTAACCTCTTCATCTCAGAGTAGCGCTTGCAACCTACGTCCGCAATTATTTGCTTGACGTATTCCAATCTCTGTCTTCCTCTACAGTTTTTGCCCTCTACAGCTCCCTCTAGTACCATGGAAGTCATTCCGTCGTGTCTTAGCAGATGTCCTATCATCCTGTCCCTTCTCCTTATCAGTGTTTTCCACATATTCCTTTCCTCTCCGATTCTGCGTAGAACCTCCTCATTCCTTACCTTATCAGTCCAGCTAATTTTCAACATTCGTCTATAGCACCACATCTCAAATGCTTCGATTCTCTTCTGTTCCGGTTTTCCCACAGTCCATGTTTCACTACCATACAATGCTGTACTCCAGACGTACATCCTCAGAAATTTCTTCCTCAAATTAAGGCCGGTATTTGATTTTAGTAGACTTCTCTTGGCCAGAAATGCCTTTTTTGCCATAGCGAGTCTGCTTTTGATGTCCTCCTTGCTCCGTCTGTCATTGGTTATTTTACTGCCTAGGTAGCAGAATTCCTTAACTTCATTGACTTCGTGACCATCAGTCGTAATGTTACGTTTCTCACTGTTCTCATTTCTACTACTTCTCATTACCTTCGTCTTTCTCCGATTTACTCTCAAACCATACTGTGTACTCATTAGACTGTTCATTCCATTCAGCAGATCATTTAATTCTTCTTCACTTTCTAATATAACTCTGCGAAACCTATCGCCAAGGGAACTATGTTTAAAATTTGGAAATATTTTGTTCTGAAATACAAAGCAGATGGTTCAGTAGAAGAATTACTAAAATACAAAGCAGATGGTTCAGTAGAAGAATTACTAAAATACAAAGGTCCATATACATCATTCCGACTTTCGAAACAGAAATACAGTAATGGAGTTTTGAAAAACGTGAGACTGTCAACTGTGGCGTTTGATCTAGTGAATCCAGAAACGGAAAAGAATGTCAGGGATTTATTTATGTACATGGATGATAAAAGTAGGAGCTAGAAAATAGGTATCAAGGGCAGGAAGAAGAGAAGAAGAAGAAGAAGAGGAAGAATACGAGAAACAGAGGCTCTTTCAGTGACGGGAAACCAAACCAGAGAAACTATCCTTCAATTTGTATGGACCACAGGGGAAAACTTTAGTATTTTGTTATTATGTCACTAATTTCATTTCTGCTAGTTTACTTTTGTGCCTTTCGAAGGAATCCCTGATCGTGAGTATTATTAAGAATAGCGTTACTGTTGTGCTTTAATGTGTTCTGAAGGTTAAAATAGCATTTGGTGAAAGAAACGTTTGCTCGTTTCAATCTTATGACACTGATTTATGGGAGAAAGGCCTATAAATGTTTATCAGAAATATTATTTTGCACATTAACAACATCAGTCAAAATATCTAGTATTATGGCAACATTTACTTAATAGTAGTAAACATCCTATTGAAATATACTTGTGTGTTAGAATGATGTTGTCACTCAATTATATTAAAGTAAGTACTTAAACTGTCCTACCGCAAATAACCGCTTTGCTCTATCAGCCTTTCTTCTGGAAAATGCCTCATCTGTGAAAAAGACTCGTAACAGTGCGAATTCCCATAATAACAACTAAAACTCTAATGATTCACAAGTCCCGAATTTAACACTCTAATAAGAAGTTATCTACAAGGATCAGTGATCCACCCGGATGACCGGAAGCGTTAACGCTCCGCCTCTGGGATTCGGGGAGACAAATCTACCCCGAGGATTAATGACGAGGGGTCGTGAGTTGGCCAGCCTGGATGTGGTATTTAGGCGGTTTACCCACATCCAGCTAGGTAAATACTGGGCTGGTATCCACGTCCAGCCTCAGTACACTAAACGCAAACACGTAGAAAACGGTCTCACATCTGAAGATGTGTTTTATTCTATATGAAAAGGTTATTCTATACGAAAACGCGTACGTAGGTTCCACCCCAGGGCAAGGCGTCATCTGGGAACCAACCGATATAACAATGCCGACTACGCAGAGAAAGGGAACAAACATGGAAGACGGAGAAGATGTGCAGGAACAGGCTTAAATCTCTGATACCGGTACATCAAATACTGACATACTGATATACATCACTAAAATAACTGAACAGTTAAGATTTAACTGTCTTCGCTAACCCTAAAGGGGAACGATAGGGTGGCGTTCGAAAAAAACTCGAATTATTTTTATGACGGAATTCGAATGTATATACATTGAAGAATTACTCCTCAAAATATTATGCGTGAACTCCAAAAAGTAACGATTCTGTGAGCGTTTGAAGCCGAGTGTGCATAGCACGCCACAGCGTTAGAGAAAACTGTTGCCACAAGTCGTTACCGATGCCATCACTCATATTTATACCGATTTGAGTAAACTAAATTTGCTGCGGTTTTACTCAAAATATGAACGAAAGTTTCGATAGTCTTATTTGGAGATATACTCCAAAAATAACATCCAGCCGAAGCGAAATTGTCAACATTACTTCAAATCTGGCCGTATCTCCATTCAATGTAGGGCATACTGCATTAATGCACGTGGCAGATGCCCTGCAAATCAAAATCGACGATGAAATGCGCCGATTCTGTAAAATTAGAGACGCCAGCGGCGATGGACTCAGCAACGAAAAGGGCTTTGAGGACGAAACTGAGGACTTATCAGGTCAAAGTAGCAGAAAGCCGCCATCCACTAGAGTTATTATGGACCAGACGTCGATGATATCCCGTAAGTTTCAAGCTTTGTCCCTTTTTTTATATGATAAATACTTGTCAAACTTAAAACGCGTTTTTCTCAAAACAATGTGTTTTGGCTTGGTTGGCGTCGCCCACGCTACAATTTTCATCGGATTTTAATGATTTTCGGTCTCTCTTGAAGCAATTTCAATTCTCTTCACTTCATCGTAGCCGATTTTTTTAATGTTGATTTTTGGAATTTTTTCGGCCAAATAAGAGTCGTCCAAAAATGGCCATTTGTTTCATACCTATCTGTAATTTAGCAAAAAAGAAAAAAAATTGAAAATCTCTACGATGACCTAATTAGATCCGTAAGGATCAGGGTGATATGTTAATGTCTTTTTTCAGATAATCACAACCAGATTTACAGCGACAACCGTCGATCTACCTCCTTTCAGAGTTGCCTTGGGAAAATCTCAATTTGAAAATATTAATATCTTTCAATAAAAAATACTAATATAAACTTCAGTGTGTGGTTTATTAATTGCAGCAAATCCCATTTGTCTACCACATTCCAGTACAGCGAAAAAAAATCTTGAATTTCAGCAATATCTTCGTCCGTCACCCTGTCGTTCTCCCTTGAGAAATAGTTATAAATGACCATGCTGCTTGTAGCAAAGAAAAAAGAAAAAAAGAGGAGAGGGAGAAAGAAGAGAGGTAAAGAAGAGGAGAGGAACAGAGAGAAAGAAGAGGAGAGCAAGAAACAGAGGAGGAGACAAGGTGGAGAAAGAGGGAGAGAGAGAGAAAAGAAAAAAAAGGGGGAGAGGAAGAGGAAGGGAGGGAGGGAGGGAGAGGGAGGGAGAGAGAGAGAGAGAGAGAGAGAGAGAGAGAGAGAGAGAGAGGGAAGGGGGGGAGAGAGAGAGAGAGAGAGATAAACGTCAGTAACGTAAAAATAAAGAACTGTCCACTGACCTCCTGCCAGTTTTTAGCTTCTGATAAAGGAGCGAACTCAGTCAATGAAAACTTGAGAATTTCTCAGAATTAGCGTACACACCGAGAAAATGGCACTATGAGTATCACATTGGTTTCCTCTGAAAGCCCCACAGACAGCTTTTGTGACCATTCTAACGCGTTGACATTGAAGGAATAATTGTCGCGCTAGTTTCGGCGGCAGTAGGTTGGGGATTGTCACAACTGTAAAAGTGCACTTCGACTTTACGCTTTAGGAAAGAAAGAATTCTAAAAACTATGCACTCATTAGATGCGTCTGATCTCTTTCAGCGTACAGACTGGAATCGATACTGTCCATTCTGCTCCTGTTCCACTCTGTTGTTTTGGCAGGGATACACCGACAGATGCGCTTACCTTTAACTATAGAGTCACGTAATGGAAAAGTGTAGTAATCGATAACAACAAATTTGATTACTTAGGCAAATTGAGTATGCGCTGTGGTAGCAATGCTTTTGTAAGAAAATTGTTGCGCCCTTCCTTGTTCGAGAGAGTAATGGAAATAGAGGGTAAGCGCGATGACCTTGTGACCTTATGGGAACATGCGCACTCTGTGCAAACGGGCCCTTGTCAATAAATACGCTAATGGCCGGTGCCGGTGTTGCGGCCGCTCCTTAATTTAAAAACAACGCTCTCTCCCTCCCGTACCCAGCTGCAATAAAAGCATAGTCGCCAACTGACGTCCTTTCAATAAGGACAATGCTTCATACTAGTCACCACAAACACATTTCTTCCCGCGCAAGCCGAAGTTTCGTGTTCAAAGACATGGGCAGCTTTTCTAAGTAGGTACCTACTGTGTTTCGCGAGGGTAATGAGTAGGACTACGAGAAGTTTCCCAATATACGATGAAGCGCCAAAGAAACGGGAATAAGCATGCGTATTCAAATAGAGATACATAAACAGGCAGAATACGGCGCTGCAGTCGGCAACGCCTGTATAAGACAAGTGTCTGGCGCATTTGTCACATCGGTTACTGCTGCTACAGTGCATAGTGCTTAGAGCCGTGTGCCCCTTTTGAGCTGCTACAATGGCAGGTTATCAAGCTTTAAGTGTGTGTTACAGTCGGCGCACGTGAGATGCGACTTAGCGTTTCCGAAGTATTGATGAATTGGGAATTTTCCCATATGATCATTTCACGAGTGTATCGTGAATATGAGGAATCCCGTAAAACATCAAATCTCCGACATCGCAGCGCACGGAAAAAGATCGTGCAAGAACGGGACGAACGACGACTGACGAGAATCGTTCAACGTGACAGAAGGGCAACACTTGCGCAAATTGCTGAGGATTTCAATGATGGGTCATCAACAAGTATCAGCGTGGAACCATTCAACGAAGTATTATCGATATGCGCTTTCGGAGCCGAAGGCCAACTAGTGTATCCTTGATGACTGCACGACACAAAGCCTTACGCGTCTCCTGGGCCCGTCAACATCGAAAATGGACTGTTGATGACTGGAAACATTTTTCATAGTCCGACGAATTTAGTTTCAAATTGTATCGAGCGGATGGACAGGTATGGAGACAACCTGAGGAATTCAAGGACCTTAAATATCAGCAGCGGACTGTTCAAGTTGGTTGAGGCTCTGTAATGGTGTGGGGCATGTACAGTTGGAGTGATTTGGGACCCCTGATCCATCTAGATACGACTCTGAAAGGTGACGTGTAGGCAAGCTTCCTGTCTGATCACCTGCATGCATTCATGTCCATTGTGCATCCCGACGGACGTGGGCAATTCCAGCCGGACAATTCGACTCCATTCACGTCCAGAATTGCTACAGAGTGGCTACAGGAACGCTCTTCTGAGTTTAAGCACTTCCACTGGCCATCAAACTTACCAGATATGAACATTATTGAGCATATCTGGGATACCTTGCAACGTGCTGTTCAGAAGAGATCTCCATCCCTTGTAGTCTTATTGATTTATGGACAGCCTTGCAGGATTGATAGTGTCAGTTCCTTCCAGCACTACTTCAGACATTAGTCGAGTCCACGTCACGTCGTGTTTCGGCGCTTCTGCGTCCTCGCGGGGGCCCTACACGATATTAGGCAGGTGTACCAGTTTCTTTGGCTGTTAAGTGTATTTATACTTTAATCAAATTTGTCCTAAATATTGCATCGCTCTATCGAACCAACATTATTCCAGAGAGGTGGTCTTTATAAAACTCAAAACTTAACTCCGTCCGAACAGGCCTTGCAAGGCCCAACGGTACCGACCGGCCGCCGTGCCATCCTCAGCCCACAGGCGTCACTGGATGCGGATATTGAGGGGCATGTGGTCAGCACATCGCTCTCCCGGCCGTAAGTCAGTTTACGGGACCAGAGCCGCTACTTCTCAATCAAGTAGCTCCTCAGTTGCCTCACAAAGGCTGAGTGCAACCCGCTTGCCAAGACCGCTAGGCAGACTGGATGGTCACCCATCCAAGAGCTAGCCCAGCCCGACAGCGCTTAACTTCGGTGATCTGACGGGAACCGGTGTTACCATTGCGGCAAGGCGACTGTCCAATGTGGCCTTGATATGGAACATATATTTTCAATAAAACATATGGAATCTATTTAGGTCGCTATCGGACGCCATAAACGCGCAAACAAATCAGCGAATTAAGTGACCTGTGCGTAGACATCAAATACACTTACCTGCCAACAAACTGTCGGATCCCAGATACGCAGAATCAGTAATGTATTTCGTTCCAAGCGCCGACAAACAAGATATATCGGTGTACGTAATTAAGTTTGTACAGAATTCTCAGTGTGCTGGTGCTAATCGCACCCGGGAAACTTTATTCTCTGGGGAACTTGTCAGCTAAAACTCCTCTAAGCCAGACAATTGCGAGGCACCTCGCCCAGCTGCAGCCACGGTGGTGAACCCTCTCTCGCCGCGGCAGCGCTTGCTAAGCTGTGGCAGCCTGTTCGCAGCGACCCCGCGATATCTGGCCTCGCATCTCACCCCGGCCGGATTAAGCCGCACAATAAAATGTCCCGGCGGCAGTAAATTATTGCGAGTTCCTTACCGGGGGAAACGGCACGCCGCCGCGAAGATGTATGCGGCGCGGACCGCCGGCTCTGATTTACGAATCGCGACTTCCGGAATGGGGTTTCGTGTTGCAGCCGCGGTTCCTGTTTCCTAAACACGTTCCCTTAGAGTCTCGCAACTAAACAGCGCGTAATATGTTTTCCCAGGTCGACAGCTCTCCGACTACTATCCTGGGGCATGATGCTGGAAATTAATCTTACGTCAGAAAGGAATGTGCCTTGAAAGCGTAATCTACTCGTACACCAAAAGCAAAGCTGTAACCTACGTATTTGAAGTAGATTCATGCTCGAAATGATCGATATAACAGTATTTACTTAGGGAAGGAGGGAGATACAACAAGGTGAAGGAAGTAGTGGGATAGCGACTTGCGGCCGGCCGATGTGGCCGAACGGTTCTAAGCACTTCAGTACGGAACCGCGCTCCTGCTACGGTCGCAGGTTCGAATCCTGCCTCGGGCATGGATGTGTGTGATTACCTGAGGTTAGTTAAGTTTAAGTAGTTCTAAGGTCTAGGGGACTGATGACCTCAGATGTTAACTCCCATAGTGCTCAGAGCCATTTGAACCATTTTGATAGCGACATGCGCATATACAGATAGCGGTGGTATCGCTACCCAAGGTGTAAAAGGGCAGTACCTTGGCGGAGCTGTCGTTTGTACTCAGTTGATTAATGTAAAAACATGTCTGACGACATTAGGGCCGGCACGATGGGAATTGACAGACTTTGAACGCGGAATGGTAGTTGAAGCTAGACGCATGAGACATTTCATTTGCAAAATCGTTTGGGAACTCAATATTCCCAGCAGTGGCAAGTGTGCGCAGAGAAAACCAAATTTCAGGCAACGCAGTGGCCGACGGCCTTCACTTAACGACCGAGAGCAGCGGCGTTTGCGTGGAGTTGTCAGTGCAAATAGAGTAGCAACACTGCGTGAAACAACAGCAGAAATCAGCGTGGGACGTACTACAAACGTTCCCTAGAGCCCGTTTGGCGTTCATTAGCTATGGCAGCAGACGCCTTTGCCTTTGCTAAAAGCGCGACGTTTCCTGTCGCATCCCCCTAGGCTCGTGACGACATCAGTTGGACTCCAGACTACCAGAACATGTGGGCTCGGTGAGAAAAGTCCCGATTTCAGTCGGCAAGAGCTAATAGTATGGTTCGAGTGTGGCGCAAACGACGCGAAGTGACTTACGGGCCTTAGCCTGAGGAGACGCACTGAATTTTTTATTTCGTGATCCAAGAAATAGAGTTAGTAAATTCGTACCCAATACCAGCGATGCTATTCAAAAGCCATTAAACAGTTCATATATACAAATGAACTGTTTTTCATTCACCAAAATTCGATTGTGTTGGTCGTTGCTGAACAAAAGGGCGAATGAAAGGATTCATTTGGTGAGACTAGTAGTCTTCTGGTATGTAATTGTCGTCAGTGAAGGATCCTGAGCGCTCGCCGTCAGGTGTCTTCTTCAGCAGCTGACAATAAATACTCCTAAATTTTTTTTACTTTATTTTGGGATCAGCCACTTTGTTCCGGAGCCAGGACTCGTGAGCATATTGGGAATTCTCTATGCCGCAGCTATTGTTACCTCGTCGTGTGTGCACTTGCATCATACGACACCGGATCACTTACATACAATTCCAGATGCTGCACAGTCCCACTCTCTTGCAATTTTACAACCCAACCAGTTGTTGGTGCGGCGGAGTCAGACTCACGACTGAAAATCGAAAAAGTGTGATATGAGGCGGTCGGGCGCGTGCTAGTCTGTGACGTCACAGGATGTGCCACGACCTTTCGTGATAAAATTAGAGAAATTCGGCTCATATTTTCTTGTTGCGGACAATCTGCGAATGTGTCAGGAAGAAGGAAGAGGGTTAGAAGGGGGGTGAGGGGGACGCGATGATCTTAGTTGACAATGTACCTTCCCCCCCACACTACCTATGGTGCCTTACGTACTGTAAACGTAGAGGCAGGAAAAACTGCAGCCAACTACAGCTGCACTTGAGCATGCTCGTTTTCATCTTTTTCGAACACTTTTCTTCGTTTAGAAGCGGTTCTACAGGTGTGAAACTACCCTTACGAGTAGGCTCATAACTTCCACTACCTTACCTTGTGACCGACCGACAAATTTCTGTCGCGGTGACGATCGAGGCTTCATCAGTGGAAGGCAAAGGAAGGCGCATTTATGAGTGAACAGCGTCGTGCAGCTATGCGATAGTGAAGGGAAAACGTGCGGGACAACAGCAAGAATGACCCGCGGGCTTCTGTTGATGAATGCAGCAATTACGCATGTTTCCGCCTCACGGAGCAGGTATTTTGAAAAGAGAAGAAGAATGGAACGGAATATTTCCCCCGGAATAAATTTTGCGCTCTCCGGACTAGGCAATATTTCTCCCATGAAAGGTACACAGTCTCGGCTGTCACACAATTGCGTGAACATTTATTTGGTCGCGGGGTCGCGCGGCGGCGCAGGAAACGATCACAGAATTCTGCGCGTTCTGAGGGAGATATTTAATTGAGACACGCAATAATGTTTAGAGAGAAAAGTGAAATGACGCTTCTTAATTTTCCTCTCGTACATTTTTTTCCGGTATTAGTTTTATTTGCTCTGTTTATTGTAGGCCTGTTCTCTTGAAATTAGCTCAGGACTAAAACGAACTTTCTTCACTGACTGGCACAACATGCTCCACAAGAGTGTTCTTCTTTCTAGAGTTTACTACACTTTGTATCAGGAACACAATCCTCAACTTTCTGCAATACTCCTGCGTAACTAATCCAACTTCTCCTGCATGGTCTTGAGTAAGAAATCCTTTCGGATGTCAGGAAGTTAATCTGAATGTGTCTACTCGAGCCGCTCACTAGTAACTGTATGTATGATACCGCAAGAGGCACCAGTACCAAAGGACCTATCGAACAGCTTCCTCATGAAACTAATAACTTCCATGCTATGTGATGCCGGCCGCGGTGGTCTTGCGGTTCTAGGCGCGCAGTCCGGAACCGCGCGACTGCTACGGTCGCAGGTTCGACTCCTGCCTCGGGCATGGATGTGTGTGATTGCCTTAGGTTAGTTAGGTTTAAGTAGTTCTAAGTTCTAGGGGACTGATGACCACAGCTGTTAAGTCCCATAGTGCTCAGAGCCATTTTTTGCTATGTGATCTATTCAGAGCTCTGCACTAATACCGCTTGTTTATTAGGTAAACCGCTTTGTTTTCAGCGTTTCGGGGGTTCTGCAGAGTAGCTGAGGAGACTATCATCTTCCCCATAACTGGGAGCAAGTCTTTCCAACCGGCGCTGCCTCAGTGGCTACCTATGAATAATGTGTCGTATTTGGAACTGTGCAATGTAGGGGACCGAAGAGTGCTCGTAGAATGTAGTGCTATCGTCTGCTACCAGCAACAAATTCAGTACGGTGCCTAAGCTGTTAAACCACAGGAACCTGAGAAAGGGAAGGTAGAAAGGAAGACATCGCCCACTAAAAGAAAAAAACTGATTTCCTGCACGTAGTTGTAAACTACTGAAAGAAATAGCGTTCAACACACTTATAATCTTCAGATCCGAGCTCCTGTGTAAAATACTGACAATATGACTGCTCGCCCCGATTTTGTATTGTGTAACTTATGATGTTGTCGAAGTTGTGCAATTTTGTTACAATTACAGTACTTAAATTAACTGCAAGATACACATTATTGGCAACTACGCAGATGAATGGGGAAATGCTACATTTATCTCAACTTTGATTTCCTGGATGGTACGCTGGAGTGATGATGATGATGATAATGATATTTGGTTTGCGGGGCGCTCAACAGCGCAGTCATCTGCGCCCATACAATGCCCAAATTTTTTTCACAGTCCAATTTTTTTACACAGTCCAATCTGGTCACTGTCACGAATGATGATGATGAAATTATGAAGACAAACACCCAGTCCCCGGGCAGAGAAGATCCCCAACCCGGCCGGGAATCGTTCCTGGGATCCCGTGATGCAGAGGCAGCAACGCTAGCCTCTAGAAGTAAGGTAGAGTGGTTTACTGAGTAATAATGTAAATAAATGACAATACATTTAAATATTTCATTTATTTTATTGTTATTATTGCCATTTGCTCGTGATATTATTATTGAATACCCGACGGGTCTTCGGGCAGGAAGATCACCTGTCGATCAAATTCACACCGATGGATTCTTATATCGATTTCTGACTTAAAACAGGAAATTGATCAAGGTAGTGTCAACAGGTCTAAAATGTATTTCACTCTGAAGCAGATAATCTCATCCAAATGTTTGTTAATTAAGGCCAGACTTAACGCCTATGATGCAGTGATAGTTCCAATGTTATAGTATGGAACAGAAACTTCACTCACGATAAAAAGAATAAAGTGAAGTTATTGATCTTTGGACGAAAAATCATGATAAATGGCTTTGGACAAATCCGCGAAGAGAACACCTTGAGACGTAGAAAGAACTGTACGACCCGATGCAACAACTGAAGATTGTGCAGAAAATGAACGCGTGCCGAATAAGTCTCGCAGGGCACATCTCTAGAAGGCCAAAGCTGAGCTTGCAGTAAAATCTGTTGGTACCTTTCTAATTGGAAGTGCAAGGAAGTAATGGGAGGATGAACTAAAGAAAGACCTTCAGCAGCTGGGTGTCGATCAGAACTGGATCGAAAAAGTACAAAATCAGCACCTATGGTGGAACGTTGTAAGGTCAGTGCATGATCTTCAGAGTCCGTGATCGCCGATATGTATGTATGTATTTATGTATGTCTTGTTATTATCCTTACTAAAATCGTCGACATCTGTAAGATGTTAGTGTGTGTAACCGCAAGTACAAGATGCTATCAAATGTTTCTAGACCAGCTCTGTAACACGAGGATCGTCGAAAAAGGATCCACAACAATATTGGCCATTGATTGTGTCTCGACGGGAAAAGTACAAGCAGCCCTCAAAATGGTTCAAATGGCTCTGAGCACTATGGGACTTAACATCTGAGGTCATCTGTCCCCTAGAACTTAGAACCACTTAAACCTAACTAACCTAAGGACATCACACACATCCATGACCGAGGCAGGATTCGAACGTGCGACAGCAGCAACAGCGCGGTTCCGGACTGAAGTGGCCAGAACCGCTCGGCCAAAGCGGCAGGCGGCAGTCCCCACACGTGATTTCCACATGGAGCGTGTTGCTGCCAAGTTCGTCCTCAGACTGGCGACACAGGAGCAGAAGGAACGCAGCATCTAAGTCTGCCAAGAACTCCGTCAGCGTGCCATGGAGGATCGATCATTCATGTCGCGAAGCATTACGGCATTACGGGTGACGAACCGTGGGCGTCCGGGTACATCCGTGAGACAATGAAACAGCCTCGCGGTAGAAGAGACCATCACCTCCACGACCGAAACAGGCGAGGTAGGTTCACAGCGCGACCAAGTGTATGCTCATCCTCTCTTTCGACATTCGTGCCTCTGTACATCACGAATTCGACCCCAAGGTCCCGTGCGTAAATAACGAATTCTACTGTGTGCAAATGTAGATACAGAAGTGAAGTACGGGGTGTTCAAAAAGTCTCTCTGCAGTGCCATATGATTGTTAGCCGCGTGTGCCGTATGCCGCAGTGAATATACCGAAATTAAACTCATTGAAATACAAGTTATTCATTTATTGAATATTCATTTTTTCTGAGATAAACGAAACAGTGGAATATTGGGAGAGTCCACTTGGAGGGAAGTAACCCAGGCAGGCGAACAATCAAACGGCACGCGCGGCTAACAATCATACGGCACAGCAGAGAGACTTTTTGAACACCCCGTACTTTCTTGTAAACACAGGCAGTCTCGAAACTTTTTGATCCCCTCGACAGTGGGGATTGTGGTGGTACTGGTGGTCGGGGTAGGGGGGAGGGAGGGGGGTAAGTCGGGGAAGAGACTGTAACACTATGTGACCATTTTATGTGTGTGGTGTACGTCCTATTGGACATGTCCTAGATACCATTCGTGATTCTGGAGCCGTATATGTACACATGACGAAAGAGAAATTGCGAAAACTGCTCCGATCGGGCAGTGAAATAAATCCAATGACGAAAAGTGAAAATTTCTGCCAGACCGGGACTCAAATCCGTATTTCGCGCTAATCGCGAGCGGTCCTCTAACCACTTCGGCTATCCGAGCGCGCTTCCCGTCCAACTCAAATTCCCAAATGTCACAAACTGTGCCTTGCCCCACGATGTGAAGTAAAAGTATATAAAAGAAGTATTATAATCCACTTCGAAGAAAATTAGTACTGTGAAGTGTCATCTGCATCGCTTGGCGTAAGCAATGATATGTGAAATCGCAGGAACAAAAGAACTTGGCAGTGCCGTACAGACGTTACTGACGTTAACAGTGGGTAGTACGGAGGGTATGGGTGGCTGCTCGGGCCTGCATAAACTACGACTATAGATGTCATGTCCTCGTCTCGCTTACACAGCGCTACACAGCGACTCCGCAACCTGAATGGTCGCATCCGGCGCTGCTGCGCGCCTGCCGCCTGTGCCTCTGGTACTGGTATGCGGCAGACGGTGCGTCTGCGGCCACGGCTATGAGAACTGCCGGGAATAGCCCCGCATTCCGCCGCTCCGTCACACTTTAGGTAGACACACCGACTCGTCCGGCCGAGTCGTATCGCCGCCGGGGCAAAAAGCGGCAGGACGGAGCGGCTGCGCCGTTCTCCGCAGTCCGCACACGGCTGCCTCTGTACGCTCCACAGCGGAGCGTTCATCCTCTCTCCAGCTGGCTCACTCACCGCCCGAGATCCCGATCCAGCGAGCAGCTACTACATTGACGACCGCCAACGCGTTCCTGCAGATTACTCGGCGAAATAGAACAAGCTGGTCTTGCGCAATATCTGACAAAAACGGAAACAGAGTGCTAAATAAATAGGAAAACTACGTAAGACAGAGAACAGGTTGTTTTGTGTTAGAAATAGTTCAAATGGCTCTGAGCAGTATGGGACTTAACTTCTGAGGTCATCAGTCTCCCAGAACTTAGAACTACTTACGCCTAACTAACCAAAGGACATCATACAGCGGGGTCAGGGATTTTCTCTGCCTCGTGATGACTGGGTGTTGTGTGCTGTCCTTAGGTTAGTTAGGTTTCAGTAGTTCTAAGTTGTAGGGGACTGATGACCATGGATGTTAAGTCCCATAGTGCTCAGAGCCATTTTTCGACATCATACACATCCATGACCGAGGCAGGATTCGAAAATGGTTCAAATAGCTCTGAGCACTATGGGACTCAACATCGTAGGTCATAAGTCCCCTAGAACTTAGAACTACTTAAACCTAACTAACCTAAGGACATCACACACACCCATGCCCGAGGCAGGATTCGAACCTGCGACCGTAGCAGTCGCGCGGTTCCAAACTGTACGCCTAGAACCGCTCGGCCACACCGGCCGCCTTTTGTGGTAGAAACGAGAACGTATCACTACGACAGTGGTCCGTCAACGAACTCGTGTGCGCTTGTTTACATCAGGGCCGTTCACGGATCCTAGATATCCTCATTACTGGCACTGCAATAGAGTGGAAGTGCGAAACGTTACCACACATGTGATATCGGGGACAGATCCGGAGATTTTGCTGACCATGGGAGTCTCTTAACATAATGCTGACAGTACGTAGACATAGGTACCATGTGTGGACGAGCGTTGTCCTGTTGAAAAATGGCACCACGATACTGTCGCAAGAGAGGTTACATATGAGAAGGTAGGATGTGTGTGACGTGGAAATCGCCTCCATTCTCGCTGACGATGGACATCCCGGGGATGCAGAATAGCGATTCGTCACTGAAGGCAATGCGACAACAGTGGTGAGCAGTCAGTGCTTCCCCGCGAAGACGTCTCTCCAGACACAGCCGTTTGAGAAGTGATGTTAACGGGAGCCTACGCATGGGACGGTAATTATTCAGTGCGGCTATTGCTAGTCTCCAACCAATGGTGCGGAACGGCACAGAATTGTGCAGGGAGTCCATTACTTGTCCTTCGTTTGCAAGAGTTACCTACCCACGGCCCACGGCGAAAGCTAGTCCGAAAGCGTCACAGGGCTTCTCTACAAACCTGTACTGTATTTTCCATTACATCAAGTTAACTAACCTGTTTGTTGCTAGTAAACGATATTTGGTAATTTACTGTTTACCATTTAGGTTCAGTGCAACCCGTAATTATAGTTTACATTTCATATTTTTTCCATTACTCACTATGTATAGATTTTTGTTAACTGCATTACCGATCGACTCTTTTTTTATCGTACGTGTAGTTTCGCGAATTCTTCTGCGGAGAAATAACTGGTGCACAAACTCAGAACGAAGGCTCTTCTTTCCAGTTCGGTCTCTTCTCGTGCTTCTCGGCAAAACACATTAAACATAAATAAGACATAAATACAAACGATCCCAGAAAGAAATAGCTGGCGCCACTATTACACTTGTCCAATACTTCATCCGTAACGTAACCGAAAGCAAACTGCAGGTTGTTTACGGAAAGCAGTGAAGTATGGACGACAGGGAACATTAGCGGTCGACTTTTCGCCGATCGAGAGGCAGCTCAGCAGCGTTTTATGGAAACTAAACATGCCAACATCTTTCGAGGCGTACCGAAGGTCAACATGTTCTGCCGCCAAATATTAATCTTCCTTTCTCTCCCACTGCGATTTTACTCGGTTCGCTTGGAGAAATATCGCAGTCTCCATGTTGGACAGACGAGCTAAAAGTCTCGCCAGAAGCGTTATCATATTTATTACGTGACCTGAAGCTAACGTTCTCCAAGATAATATGAATTTACTACTCGGTAGCGGTTCTGAGTGTAAAAATGTCTACAATATCGGGTGCACAAAAGCACGAGAACTACGCTCCTGTACTGTTGTGATAAACTGGTGTGTAAAATTTAAGGACGGAAGTAATTTTCGCATGATGTGTCGCTGCTAAGTAACATAGCTCAACGAAAGTTGGACCATACGTAGAAAGAACTGCTGCAGTATAGTACAGGACGTAACTGAAGGAAAATGTCATTGAGACGAACAGCAATGACACTCTTACGCAAAGCCGAGCGGTTCTAGGCGCTTCAGTCCGGAACTGCGCTGCTGCTACGGTCGCAGGTTCGAATCTTGCCTCGGTCATGGATGTGTGTGATGTCCTTAGGTTAGTTAGGTTTAAGTAGTTCTAAGTCTAGGGGACTGATGACCTCAGATGTTAAGTTCCATAGTGCTTAGAGCCATCCTTATTCAAAGATAATAATCACACTGAAATCAGCGCAGTTCATGAGGCCCTCGATACGTTACAAAAGGCGGGACCTGGTTCTTAACAGTGTGTGTGATCACCACGGACAACATTTGCTCTGCAACATGCTTCTACGCTTGCCACATGACTGGAGTTCAGTTTCTCCTGCAGCGCTGTAGACACCTGCTGGACGGCCGTTGGTGCCTGTAAACGTGCCGCTGTACTTCTCAAAGCATCCCACAAGTGTCTGACTGGTTTTGATACGAAGGAAAAGGGGAAGCTAGTCCATTTGCCGAATATCCTCTCGTTTCCAGTACTTCACCTGCGCTGTTCGATGCGTTCGTGCATTGTCATCCATAAAAACCAAGTTAGGGCCGACTGCACCGTGGAAAGATACACGTGGGGAAGACGTGGAGTGTTAAAATAACCTCGACCGATGAATGGGCCGTGTTCAGAGCTTTGGAGGTCAGTACGTCCATGCAACATTACACCTCCCCACACAAAATCGCCAGGACGCGCAAAACAATCATATTCGACAACGGTGGATGTATCCCCACATGGCGAGAGGTGGGAATACGTCATGCACTTAGGATCCTTTTAATTTAATAGAGTGTGGATTATAGAGAAGTTGCCATAAATTGGTGAGAGAAGGTAAAGTGTCTGTGTTCGTGTTTAATGCTCTCGTTAGCTCTAAGGGTTCTTTTGAAGAAGTTGCGTTGCTACAGGGCACTGACTAATAGTATAGAAGAATTTAAGAATACTCCTTTTCCAAAGAAGAATATCGTTAATTAAAGTACATGTGCAGGCGAAATGTATTCTGATGCTGGTAAAGGAACGTTCCTGGTGTCGGCTTTTCTCCTTTTTTCAGTTACTTTCAAGTGCAAAGAAAGAAGGCTATTTTTCTGGCAGTGAATTGTAATTTTTCGCAAAAATTAAAACATAGTTGACAAAACCAGCACACTTTTATCATTGGGGGAGGTTATTGTTAAGTACATTTCGTAATACTTGTGTAAACAACGAGTATGAGGTTGACAGGTTGTCATTTTCAAGTAAAGAAAAGGTAGCAAGTTTCCAAAATTGCGATTAATCTGTCAAGTGATGTATATAATGAACTGCTGGTTTTTTTTGTGTGCATGAATAGCTACCACAGTCACGATGATTCTCAATATTTACAATAATTTTTTTGTTTAAGAAGAGTGTTATGTGTATATTAAAATTATTATTCTGGTGTAGAAATCCATGTGCTCATCAAATGAGTAAAGAGACCATATAAAACGAATTCACTAACCGCGTAAAATCGAATAGAAAGAGGGAGAAATGACTTATCCACTGATGAGAAACCTGTTTCCATGTTATAATAATAATTAGGCACTCGTAGCAATCATGCATTTACAGACAGCATTTCTGAAACTAACATCACCTTATTACCCACATATTACTTTCATGTTTGGAAATAATTAGATATTGAGAAAAGCAACCAGTCACATTACTTCTAAGAATCATGCAGTCACGGAAGTAAGTGTACTAGATGCAAAATGCTACATTACTTTCATGGTTTCATTCCATTTCGCATCCCGCGCCCCTGAGAAATCGATACAACCACGAAAATCAATAGACGTTCCCAAATGTCGAAATTGGGCTTTTATACGTCATAGTGACGCCACGGAGAGGTATCATCGGAGTAACCTACACTTAACGAGATCTTTGTACACACGTGACGCCATTTTGATGTCACACGATTTATCGAAGATGAAAAGAGGTGTCTGTCGACTTTGGTGATGGTTCGATTCACAGCATTTGAGACGAACATCTGGTTCACAACAGTAACATTCACTTGAGGTAGAGAGAACTGGAGGTTACACTTTTTGTTTACTATAGGGCACGTTAACCCCGATGTTATGTTGTTTGTAAATGTGTAAAGTTCTGCATTCATGCGGACTGGGCAATGGATAAAGGAAAGGTTAAAGGTTTTACAAGCCTTAATTCCGAAAATTTAACTCTGAAAACGTTGTACTAACTAATTTTCCTTATACGCCTTAATCAACCTTGAAAGTGAGACGACTTGCTGAACTACAAGCGAAAAACAAGCTGTAGCCAGACAGGAATGAATCCAATAAAGGGTCTCAAAGATAAGGTTATTTTCATTGGAAAGGGCGAGTAGCCATTACAGCAGACGAATTAAATCAGCGGGTCATTTAACACATGTCCTACGACTAAATGCTGTTTCAAAGCACCAGCCAATTGACGATTGCTCGGAAACGCGTCGGTAGACTATTGGTAAAATCTGTTGTGGTAAAAAGACTAAAAACGTCGTATTGGTGGTTAAAGACGTACCTTAATTGAAGCCGCTCTTGGTTGTAAAAGAAATGTGCTAAAAGAACTGGCTCGCAAATTTTCTTTTATACTTTATGGGTGGTGGAGACCAAGTTAGCTTTGAATTCTTTCGCATGTTTGTCAATCTTTTGTATGCTTTTTATTCAGAGTGGTAGTTTGTTTTACCAGATGATCACCGTGCTTTGAATATTTATTCATATTCGCGTGATTCATTGCCTCATTTTGTAAGTTATTGCCAGTGACACCCCACTCCTGAGAGAGAGAGAGAGAGAGAGAGAGAGAGAGAGAGAGAGAGAGAGAGTCAAAGACAGGGAGGGGGAGGGAGGGAGTGAAGGAGACAGCACTCTTATAAGCACAAAACATCGAAAATTACGGAAGAGAATTCAGTTAATTTAATAAGGAAGTCCCAGAATTGTTTAGAAATGCAAAGGAGGCAAAACAAGTTCGGGCAAGGTAGCACACGAAGCAGCTACTTTACGCTTAATAACAACATGCTTATAGCCAGTACACAACGGAGAAGTAGTTACATTACAGCCTTTCTGTTGTAGCTTAGATCACATGCAGGCCGTAATCGTAGGTATGTCGTAATGTGATGTTTAGTTATAACAAATCGTACCAGGAACCACGTGGTTTTATAAATCTTCGATACGCTGTTGCCTTGAAAAGGCATACTTTCATAATACGCAAGTTACGATAAAAAAAACTATCAACCACGGAATCCAATATGGTATCTCCTACGCACTTAGCATCGAACTTTAACGAAAGCCTGTAGCAGTTCTTCCGGTATTTGCTAATTACGTGTCACGTGATGTGTGGGTTGGTTGATTTGGGTGAGAGGACCAAACAGTGAGGTCATCGGTCCCATCGGGTTGGGGAAGGACGGGGAAGGAAGTCGGCCGTGCCATTTCAAAGGTACCATCCCGGCATTTGCCTGAAGCGATTTGGGTTCAAATGGTTCAAATGGCTCTGAGCACTATGGGACTTAACATCTCAGGTCATCAGTCCTCTAGAACTTATAACTACTTAAACCTAACTGACCTAAGCAGATCACACACATCCATGCCGAGGCAGGATTCGAACCTGCGACCGTAGCGGTCGCGCGGTTCCAGACTGAAGCGCCTAGAACCGCTCGGCCATCATCGGCCGGCGAAGCGATTTAGGAACATCACGGAAAATCTAAATCAGGATGGCCGGACGTGGGTTTGAACCGTCGTCCTCCCGAATGCAAGTCCAGTGTGCTAACTACTGCGCCACCTCGCTCGGTCAGACGTCATGTGTGCAGGAACTTCTGTGGACAGTAGATTACCCGTATCATCGCGTTGAACCTCAGTCTCTCGCCAAAAGTGCTCAGTACTTTTCGGCAAACTTCGTATAGTGCCGACCACCTCCGGGTCACGTGACTAGCCTGCCGCGGCGGCTACATGCTCACTTGGGCGGCCGCAGGCAACGCGGCGCGTCCCTCCGCGGCAGGCGGTGACCTTGAGCGAGGCCGCGGGGTCCTTGACCTCGTGCGTGGCCCACGCGACCCGACGTACCCGCGGCCGGCGGTCGGTCCAGTTATATGGAGCGGCGGTGCGCGGCGAGGCCCGCCGAAAGTGAGGGACCGGCCACAGGCAGCTCAAGGGCGGCCACTCTGCGCCCACGGCGCCGGACCACGCAGCTGTCGCCAGTCGCCGGAACGCGACACAGTGTAACACTAGCAGCTGGGCTGGCTTCCCCTACTCGTAAATTTCTCTGTCTTGTGTGTTACTCCCCTGGCAAAATTCTACACATCTGGCACCATTTCTTTCGGAAAAATATAATCCATACAATCCTGAGCGTTGCGAGAACAGAAAGGTGCGAGATCTATCGCACAATCGGCTTAACTCCTCTTCACTTTTCAACTGCAGGGAAAACCATTTAGACGTGTGTGAGAATAGTAATGAGGATAAATTTTGCCTACAAATTTATTTATTTTTTGACCGTTCAGAGCAGTTACCTTCGACAATTATACACCGTTCCCAGTCTCGATAGCAGCGTCAAAAGTCTTCAACTGGTAGGGCCTTTAACATGTCGGTCTCGTTCTTTTGGATGTTCTCCGGAGTCCCAAAATGACGTCCTTATAATAAATTTTTCAGCTTCGGGAAAAGAAAAAAGTGACAAGGACTCAGATCAGACTGCGGAACAGCAGGAATGCCGTTTTGAGGTCAAAAATTCCGTGATGGAAGTCGCCGTGTGAATGGGGCTTTGTCATGGTGCAGCATCCAGTTGTCTGCAATGTCCGGCTTCGCTAGATTCATCCTTTACCTGAGCCTTTCAAAGACATGTTTGTAAGACCCGTCGAGGAGATGTCTCAGTGTGCCACTCCTCACTTTGCCACTTTGACTCAGCATCGTACTCAGAAATACAGGATTCAACACGTATGATCATCCGACTGAACCATGCGCGGCCATTGGCAATCTTCTCAAGAAGATCAACGCACACGTTTCCTGGGCTATCCTTCTGCTCAGTTGTGAGGTTTCTCGACACCATTTTGGCATAGACCTTTCGTACGTGCAAAACTTCGGTCAAAATTTGATGTACGACGAAAGTGTTAAGTTTAGCAGGTCACCCGTCATCCTTATTGTCAAACGTTGGTCTGATCTCACAAGAGCACCCAAGCGTCAGACGTTTTCCTAGGTTTTGAAGTTGAAGGCTCTTAGATCGATGTTCATTTTCCCTCATTTTCAGCGTGTTCTCGACCTTCCAATAAATAATTTGTGCAGCTAAAAACTTGTGCTCTTGATCAGGAATGTTCCTCGTAGGCCTATTTCAAATTTTCGAAGGTCACATTCGTGATTTCCCCAGGTTGAACACAAAACTTGATACTATAATGTTACTCTACAATACGCTGCTCCATTATCGTAACAAACGACAAAAACACAACTTCGCTGACGGCGCTCTGAAAAGTCACGAGATGTCTGTACGGAGCTGAAACTCGGACTGAGCTTCTGGAAAGGATGAACACATCGATCTACACAAGCAGAACAACACAGAGTAGCCAGTTCACTCGCAGTGTTTTCAGTCTCATTACACTAGATAACAAATTTAAACTTTTTTTCTACATCTGGTTTGTAAATGGGTGGATTTACCTAATTTTGGGGTGCTGAATACACTGATAAAATCAGTTTTTCTCTATGTCATCACATTTCCTAGATACACAGCAGAATAAAACATGTAATAGCGAAAATTGACACAATTAAGTCAAACGTTTGAAATCAATACTGTTTTGTATGTATGCTTGGGCATGATGCCAATAAAAGGTCCAAATTAGTTCAGAAGATATTTTCACTTTTAATCGTCTTTGGTTTTTGAAAAATGAGACGACGGAGCTCTTCTTATGTTTGCCGTTTCGTCACTCTCCCTCACAAGACCCCAGCAGTAATCATCCATCATCGAACATTTCCAATGGCCTTGGTAACGGTGTTCCATGGTAAGAATGTATTTGGTGAAAGCGTTCACCATTCTCATCGCTTACTGCTCCCAAATTTTCCGGGAAGAAATCAAGGCGAGACTGTAAAAAGTTAATTTTAAGCGACATTCTACACCTCATGTTCTTATACTTGTCCAACAGATCATTCACAATGGTAAGATAGTTTTTGTCTTTACTGTTACCCAAAAAGCCTTTCACAATTACTTTAAAAGGAGACCAAGCAGCTAATTTGATATCTGTGTTTGGTGTCAAAGGTTGGATCTTTCAGCAATTTTCTTATTTGTCAGACCATTGACATCTCTACATACACACATTGAATTCCGCGTATCGAAATATTGAGCGAAGGAGGCACCACATGATCTGAAACAGGAAATTTTTGTCCCTGGAGCCAGAAGGTTCCGTTGTTGCAGTCTCGACCCCAAGAGTTGAGCTTGTTGTTTCGAAAGTTTCAGATCGCGAACCAAATCGTTCAATTCCTGTTGATTAAAGAGCTGAGGCAAAGTTTCATGATATTGAGGCAGTACTCTTCTATATGTTCAGTACTTTCTGATTCGCTTGACGTGGTATCTGCTGTGCCGCGTGGGATCCGCATCAGACGGGACTGAACCATGACATCGAAAAATACAAAGAAGGGCAGCTCGTTTTGTTCTATAGCGAAGTAGAGGAGATAGTGCGACAGACATGATACGTGAATTGGAGTGGCAATCATTAAAACAAAGGCGTTTTTCCGTCGTGACGGGATCTTCTCATAAAATTTCAATCACCAGTTTTCTCCTCCTATTGCGAAAACATTCTGTTAGCACCCACCTGCATAGGGAGAAATGACCATCACGATAAAATAAGAGAAATCAGGGCTGGCACAGAACAATTTAAGTGCTCGTTTTCCCCGCGCGCCGTTCGAGAGTGGAACGGTAGAGAGACAGCTTGAAGGTGGTTCATTGAACCCTCTGCCAGGCACTTTATTGTGATTAGCAGAGTAATCACGTAGAACAACTGAACAGCTTTGTCAAGTAGTAACCAGTGAAAACCTGGACTGTGGGGTGTGCTGGTTAATTGCCTGAGAAACAAATTACAGTGTTAAGAGGGGCGAGACTGTTATTATCTTGTTCTCGTTTTATTACGGTAGATGGCGGATCCTGTCATCTATGTTTTACAACATAACGACATCTAATGACGTTCCAAGGATTAGGTACACAGTCCATCAACAGCCCTTATATACTGCTGACCCGGAATACACAAGCGAGAAAAAGAAAAAAAGCCGTCAATTGTTTTGTGAAATGAGTTTTCTGAAAGTATGAGATACTTAAAATAGTTTAGAGAAACATCTGACACACCTTTGAATGATGCTTAAAATCATGTACAGTTTCTGAGCTGCTCGTACGTTAGTGACGTAAAAATACCACTGACTGAAATTCCAGCAGACAAACATACCCTAGCACTGTTTAAAATTCTAAGATTTTAACGTTGGACTTCAAATTCTCAGTTGGTATCTTTTTTGCTTTACGTAATTCAAAGGCAGTCAAATGTTTCTCTAATCTACTTTATTCCCTACTTCCAGACATATAATTTCATAAAGCATTTGACCGTTTTCTTCAATGTTGCATTATTTTCAACTTTTGTTCACAAAGCAGCAAATATAATATATTGAAATATCGACCGACATTCTATTATTGTTAAGAGGATATAGATCAGAGAAGCAGCCAAGTTTCAATTCAAGCTGTGATTTGATACATTTTGACGCTTGATTTACAAAGCTATGAGCAGGTGTTTGTCAAATATTTCAATTTTCCGTATAATCACTAATTAAGCTTTTCTTAATTTCCCTGATTCATTTAAAGTATTTAAATATATTTTTGCAAAATTAAAGCTGGTCAGTTTGATACCCCCATTTGTCCATTTCCCATTTCCCATTTGGCTATGAAAGTTCGGACAAAAACCCATTGTGTAATTTCTAGAGTGTGTTGCTTTCTCTTCGTTCAAACATTTCGCCAATAAAAATTGCTCCAGTGTTACAATCGACCAAGGAAAGTTACAGTTCATTGCACGTGCAGACACTGGAATCACGTTTTGCTGACCGGGATCTCCACTTATTAAAATGATGCCGGGTGCATTCATGACAACAATTGAATTTATTGCTTTTGTGTAATTATTTTAGTAGACATCCTCTCACTTTGCTGCGGTGACTTGTAAAGAAGCATTGGACTCTGGGATGTTGTACACGGTTTCTAATGCCGAGTCATCGAACCGTGGACATTGTGAAAAAAGGAAATATCTAAAAATTAGTAAAACAAATTGTGATAATTACTTAAAAAACAGGGAAAACGTTAAACACATGCGATATGATAGCCTTGTCTATGCGAGCAAAATGAAAAACTTATGCCGTGTTTCCATCCGACATATGAAAGCTCCATGTTGGATGCTGATCGCACATGTTCATGATTCTGCCACAGCGTCTCCAATGACTTTGTACCTCTTTTTAACTTTAGTAAATAGTGTAATTAGTATATTGCACATATTACTGTTATAATAAATGGAAGCTAATTCTGTACTCTTTCTATTGCAGGTAAATATAGACCTACCCAACGCTTATCGAGGAAAACCAAGCAGAAACTGCACCGCAGAACATGGGTGCATAGAACAAGTGGAACTGAGGAAGCCAGTTACGCAAGAGACATTTTCTCTATTATCAGGGCTTCGGACAGTAAGTTGTAACCACAGATTGCCTTCTGGAGCTCGCTTTCTTTTCAGGCCAGCTGTAAACGTCAGAATCTGCTGCAAGTGCCCACGGGATGGTAGTAGAAAGCATCCAGAGAAAGCTTGTAGCCTATTGATTGCTAAGTAAATTTTGATTTCCGTTCTCGAATGTCTTATTTCAACCTAGGACGCTTTCCCGTGGATTGTAAGTTCAGGATGGTATGAATCGGGAAGAAAGTTGCGCGTGTTCCTCTGGTCCCACTGTATGTATGAGTGTGTGTGTGTGTGTGTGTGTGTGTGTGTGTGTGTGTGTGTGTGTGACGACGAGGTTGCTCGCGCTATGTGAAAAAGAAAGAGTTCTAATCTATTCTTTAGTAGCCTGCTGTTGAAGGGGATTATTTTTCTTAGTCGTATTCACCAGTAAATCAATTGATTCCGGCTACCAAAGTAACGTTATTGTAGTACAATGATACTGCGTCAAAATTTTTCGATAGACTCACATTGTCGAACGTAATTTTATATATTGGTCTTTAGAGTACATCGTACAGCCCGGTCATTCTCACAGATGCTGATGATATATCACTGTTAGAATATTTGTCACCCCCCCCCCCCCCCCCCCCCCCGCGCGCGTTGTGCACAGTTTACACTGAACACACATACATACCTACATAGTTACATTGTAGATTCCAATATTATTGAACTCTTTTGCACAGACTATAATCTGGTTTTAGATGTAGGTAACTGCGGCAACAGTGATCAGTAGGCTACATCACGATGAGAAGTTTCTGATCTTGTGTTGCTAATAAAGCCATCAGGCAGGTTGGCAACGGCTGAATAAGCTTCAAAAGTTCTTGTAAAAGGATTATAGCACTTCCATGTACTTTGGGACATCCAAAGGAATTGTGATCTGTGTCCTTGTGTGCTCACTGCTCACCAAGAGCAGAAAGATCTGTCTACGATGTGCTGCTTGTGAAGGCGTTTACGGAAACGACCGTGGTGTCTGGCTGTTAGAGAATCAGGAGAATCGAGATGCCTAGATACTGAACGTGTATGGTCGTTCGTGAAATAGGGGACAGAGAATTGAATTATCGTGTATTTGTCGTTGTATCTGGTTATTTCCTCTTATTTCCGTTGTAACGTGTCTCTATATAACACATGTAGGTACTTGAGGTTGTCACCTTGTAGTGTGCTCTGGCATAGGAGCGTTTTGGGCTGTGGTCGATCGAAAGTTCTTAGCTCTCGTGTTTCTCGACAACAGGTCGAGCTCACATTGTCGTCTGACTGAAGGAAAGAATAGAAATTATGAAATGAACACTGTTTCAAGTGTTTTCTTCGCCTTGAAAAGCAAAGCTCCATCGTACTGACCACAAACGTACCAATCGGGACCGACCGACAATCGTGTCATCCTTAACCATTGACTTCATTTTGATGCGGTATCGAGGGGCGTGTGGTTAGCACACCTCTCTCCCGTCCGTTGTCAGCTATGCAAACCTGGACCCTCTACTTCTCATTCAAGTAGCTCCTCGATTGTTATCACAACGGTAAGTGAACCCCTTTCCAGGCATCACAATAAGGAAACATGCCTGGCAATACCGGAAATCGACCCCTGCACGGCAGTTAACCACGCTCACCACATAGCTACCGAGGCTTTCTTCTCCTTATCTCGAGTTAATAATACAAAGAAGGAGGTTCCGATAGAAGGTATACGTAGCGGAAATCGGGAAAATTTATCAGATAACAGCCAGAACGTCCCCAATAAAGCGGAAGCGAGCACTCGGTTCTGGCAAATGAACGGTACGTATGCAAATATTTGACTAACAGCGGCCATCTCTCAGTTTGTGTAGTCGCCTCATTCGAGAAATTTCGGTCTTCTACCTCACCCGCGAATTACCGGTGGCTGCACGTGGTGAACAAATACGACGCCCTGCCCTTCCCCCCATCCACCCCTCCCTAAAGAACGGCTCTTTTAGCGCTCGCAGACGAAGTTACAGCCACAGAAGAACTCGTCAGCGGGCGGTCCTGCTTCTGATGTTTGCGTTATACATGAGACGTAAACAGAACACCGCCAGTGTCGGCGGCTCCGCCCCACGCCCGCCGCGGACAGGTAAACACTGGCTGGCGGAAGTAAAGGGCGAGCAGACCAGCCTTAGGTTGGCGGTCCTGCCGTCTGGGCGTTCTATCAACATTGGTGTCTCTGTAGATACACGCGCCACGTCCGCTCTCGAGAAGTTCTAGCGACTGAGTTGAGTGGGTCCTTCACCGCGCAGCTGGTCAAAAGAGATTTAAGTAGGTGCCTGCAATAGTAATTAAATTCTAGACACATTAAAAGGGAATTCTTAGTGTATTCAGTGTAGAGTTTGATAAGTTCCAGAGACTGCAAATATCCTCCCGTCGTAGCAAGTGAAAACCATAGAGCCTGCACGAGCTCGGAGATAAAGTGTGACAGACACCGATGAACCAAAACACAGGATGTTTCGTAGGTAATTATCAATAATTCAGACATGGAAAGTATCTAAAAAGCTCCAATAAACATGGGTCCACGAAACAACCGTTGTCGCGATACAACACATTTCTCGTTGCAGTTCATCAGCGTCATGGAACACATGGCATCTCTAAACGTTAAACCAGGTTTTCGGAATGTTGTCCATGCGTCTGAATGCAACATTGAAACGCGTCTCTGAAATGAGTTGCGAATCCTCTAGGGCAGTCCTGGGGAATTATGTAAGTTTTGGAAGACTGCTTCAATCCGCAAGCGTAATTCCTCAAGAGAGTTGACCTTGCTAGCGTAGACCAGCTTTTTGACATGACGCCACACACAGGAATCCATGGGATTAAATCTGGAGATCTTACAGTACTTGGCAAAGGTCCCCCTCTACCTATCCAACGTTGACCATGCGTCCGAGTTAGAAGCCGTCGCACTCGTAAATGTAAATATGCTGCAGCACCGTCATGCATGAACCACATATTCAGGCGTTGGTTCAGTGGAACATCATCATGTACATCTTTAAGTACAGTCTGCAGAAACCGCATGTACTACTGTCCGACCAGTCTCTGCGGTAGGGAGTGTGGCCCAATTATGCGGTCTCCGAGCAGTCCTGTCCAGACGTTCAACGAATAACGTTGCTGATGTCGTGATACGTGTATTGTATTAGGATTGACATCGGCCCAAATGTGACAGTTATGGTAGTTAAAAATACCGTCACAGGTAAATCCAGCCTCATCTGTGAACAGAATATTGCTTACAAACAGGGGATTAAGTGTACACTGTTGCTGCACCCATTGGCAGAAATTCTCTTTAGGAGGGAATTCTGCATTGCTGACGGCTCGCACTCGCTGGAGATGACATGGATAGAGTACTTGCCGATGTAAAATCCGCCACACACTACTGTGACTCAGGACGCGCTCTTGGGCAGCAATCCCTCTTCTTGAAGTACTCGGACGGTCGTGTACAGTGCCTAACACCCTTTCCTGAACATCGAATGTTATGGATCGACCTTCTCGTAAATGGTGTGCGAAACTCCGGGTTTCTCTAAGCCGCTGGGGTAACCGGCTAAATGTACGCCTGTCGCGCTGCCTGCGGAGAGGAAAAGCTTCTTCATACAATCGTGCGGCCCCAAGGGCACTGCCATCCGCTTTGCCACACACGAAGTGCATGTCGGAGTGCTCTTCATTGGTGTAACCTCTGTCCATGCTGCCTTCACGTTCGTAACTGATTGCGAGGCTATTGTGAGGCCAGTACGGCAGGGTGCACGGAGGGGAAAAGGGAAGTACTTGCACACGCGTAAACAAATAGTCGATCCCAAAAACTTGATATACCGCGGTATCCAGGGGCGTTTATAATTGTTCTAAACTCGAATTAATGCGATACCTCGTCAACGGTTGATTTGCGGACCAATGTTTTGTGGAGCTTTTTAGCTATTTTTGGCCTGTACCTTCCATGTGTGAATTATTGACCATCACTTCTGAAACACCCTGTCTAATGATCACATTATTAATAGCGTTTTGAGCCACATTTGGGACACTGTAGGGCGTAGCACAGATTCGATAAATCTTTGATAGTCTTCCGGAAGTATGCGGCATGAAATGTCAACACACGGGTCAAAAAGGGGGGGGGGTTCAAAGGGCTGTGAGCACTATGGGACCTAACTTCTGAGGTCATCAGTCCCCTAGAACTTAGAACTACTTAAACCTAACTAACCTACGGACATCACACACATCGATGCCCGAGTCAGGACTCGAACCTGCGAACGTAGCGGTCGCGCGATTACAGACTGTAGCGCCTAGCACCGGTCGGTCACTCCGGCCGGCGCTATAGTATAACACTGCCCCACCGGCCTGCATCCGGGGTGCGTTTCATGTTTCGAGCGGCCGTTCGCTTCAATGGCTGCGTATTCTGTAATATTTCTGGCTTTACAGCCCGTATATTCAGCTACAAGAAACTCTCCTGAGAGCAGTTGAGATGGCAGCAGTGGGAATATGACGTAGAGTGGTGTGAGATGACGGTGACAGGTTTTTTTCTGTACGGGTATCGTGAGAAAAACTGCCTAAATTGTGGTCGTTCTCCGCGCTTAGCTGCTATGTTCGGAAGAAGCGGGCCAAAGTGATAAACTTCTGTTACTAATATTGGAAAAACTAAACAGTGACTCTACTTTCATTTCAAATAAAATCATCTCTCAGTATTAGACTATCATTCCATTATTTCGAAAGTGTTCATTACTAGGAGAATAATAAAACATTGCTAAAAGAAATGACAGACGAAGCACTTCAGACAACTATGGGTCACGCCTAACTTGGATGACGGGCGAGGTGGTTAGGCGGTCAGGTCGGAGCTCCATCGGCAGTCTCGGAGGATAGACATGATGTCTGTCGCGGTCGGTATTGATTGCGAATTAGCGATCTCTGGTTTCTGGAGATGCAACTGAGAACAAGTTTGATAGTAATCACGCAAACACGCAGTTTATTATTTTGTTTATTCTCTGTGGAAGTGTGAAGAATTGAAATTATTTGCCATTCATAAAGTGAACTATAATTATGCTGTTTCTCGTATTCTGCTAATAAAAAGCGAGTAGCATCCAGGTTTAAACAAACCAGTTCTAAATTTGTTTGCACAATACCAGTTCCTTGCTAACAGTATATTACAGCCTCGAGATAACGGATTCACGACCTACGTGCTATTTTCTGCGCTGGAGACGACAACTATAAAAGACTGCAGGTTGTCGAACGTTATTCAGAACGTACGCATTTCATTCAGAGCGGTGGAAGCAGCTAGGCACCTCCCGTGCACTACAATGCGCGCGTACAAATGAGATCAGTGACATGTCATCTGTGGTAACATAGAGTAGGTATGAAGGAAGAAAATTTTCGAGGGAAAGGATTTATCATACACACAGAAACGCCTCCCGTTATCTCTCTCTGCTTGCCGCTATCCGGCCGCGCGGAGTGGCCGCGCGGTTTGAGGCGTCATGTCACAGACTGCGCGGCCCCTCCCACCGGAGGTTCGAGTCCTTTCTCGGGCGTGGGTGTGGGTGTTGTTCTTAGCATAAGTTACTTTAAGCAGTGTGTAGGTCTAGGGACCGATGACCTTAGCAGTTCGGTCCATTAGCAATTGACACACATTTGAACAAAATGGCTCTGAGCACTATGGGACTTAACTTCTGAGGTCATCAGTCCCCTAGAACTTAGAACTACTTAAAGCTAACTAACCTAAGGACATCACACACATCCATGCCCGAGGCAGGATTCGAACTTGCGACTGTAGCGGTCGCGCGGTTCCAGACTGTAGCGCCTAGAACCGCTCGGCCACCCTGGCCGGCACACATTTGAACATTTTTCGTCGTTATCCGTACACTGTCATGGACCAGACGTAACCATAAATGTGTTTTGTTCTGTCAGGCGACCCGTTTCCGTTGATCTACGGCCCATTCTCTATTATTTCGTGCCCACTGCAATCCTGACCGGCGCTGTCGGATCAAGATGGGAACGCGCTGCGTCATCTGCTACGGAAACACATATTCAGCAACGTGCACTGAACGATGTGCTGACAACCACTTGTATCTGCACCTGACATGTGCCGCAGATCGTCGAATATCCTGCTTTGCCGGCCGAAGTGGCCGTGCGGTTAAAGGCGCTGCAGTCTGGAACCGCAAGACCGCTACGGTCGCAGGTTCGAATCCTGCCTCGGGCATGGATGTTTGTGATGTCCTTAGGTTAGTTAGGTTTAACTAGTTCTAAGTTCTAGGGGACTAATGACCTCAGCAGTTGAGTCCCATAGTGCTCAGAACCATTTTTTTTTATCCTGCTTTATAGACCGGGAAAATCTCCAACGCACGCATTCTCTGATGAACCGGAGACGTCCAACACCTTGTCGCCTTCTCGTAGTTTTACTCAACTAGTTTCCATACATGATCATACAATAATACGCGAACACCCGACCAGCTTCAGCATTTCCGAAATGATGGTTTCCAGGGACCGGGCCATAAAAATCTGCCCTTTTGTCAGAGTAGTTTATTTCAGTGGGTTTCATCATTTTGGTCCTTAACTTTGTCAGAATGGTTACACATTTGCCCCTGCACCGATTACGCACTTTTACCCTTTTACGTCCCACAACGCCTGCAGGCGTCATTTACGCTGGCGGTGTGCAGGGGCTGGCCGCGGTGGCTGAGCGGTTGTAAGCGGTTCAGTCCGGGACCGCGCGACTGCTACGGTCGCAGGTTCGAATCCTGTCTCGGGCATGGATGTGTGTGATGTCCTTAGGTTAGTTAGATTTAAGTAGTTCTAAGTTCTAGAGGACTGATGACCTCAGATGTTAAGTCCCATAGTGCTCAGAGCCATTTGAACTATTTTTTGGTGTGCAGGGATCATAATGTTCTGGCTGAACGGTGTGTGTCGAGTAGTCACGATCTGTTCCCTCTCAGTTCGGTTGTACCGTGTGGCTTTATCCTGCGCTCGTCTGCCGAAGTTCAATATCGTCCCAGTCACATGACATGGGCGACTATTCCGGAAGTGCTTCCTCCCTTCCACTTTCTCTCTCTCTCTCTCTCTCTCTATCTATCTATCTATCTATCTATCTATCTCTCTTTATCAATCTCTCTTACAATTTCGTTTCCCTGCCTCTCCCTGTCTGCTCTGTCTCACAACTTCCTCTCGCTGTCTCCCCTTTCCCTTTCTCTCTCACATGCTCTATTTTCTCTCTTTCCTCTCTCTCACTCTACTTCCTCTCTCTCTCTTTCTCTTCTCTCTCTCCATATCCTCCCCCCCTCTCTCTCTCTCTCTCTCTCTCTCTCCATCTCCTTCTCTCTCTCCATCTCCCCCCCCCCCTCTCTCTCTCTTCTCTCTCTCTCCATCTCTCTCTCTCTCTCTCTCTCTCTCTCTCTCTCTCTCTCTAACACACACACACAACACACACACACACACATGCTCTCACACTTTATTCCTCCTCTCCCCCCCCCCTCTCTCTCCCCAATAGTAGCTCTTTGTAATTCAGTTAATCATGAGTGGAAACGTTGCATACGAAATTCCTGCCCGAGCTCTGAAAACGAAGAGATGCGATGACCGTCAGTTGGGGTGGGCTGTTCGGTTTGGAAACGTGTCGTCTAAACCGTCGGTGGAGTGCTGAGAGGGCAGAAGGCGGTATGAGCAGAGAGCCCGGTCAGAATCTACTGGTTATTTCACGATCGGGCTCTGCACGCCGCGTCCAACCAGCGTCAGAAGCGCCAACAGCCTTGGCGACCTGCCAGCGCAGCCGCCGATAAATATTTGCAAGCCGGGGAAAACGTTGATTTCAGCACGCATACACTTTTAAACGGTCTGCATGTCAGTTTTTCTGAGAGCCTACGTGCCACTGCAGATCTCTGGTGGGCTGAAACGTCAGCCTGACGTAATGTTTACCGACCAAAGCTGCCTGTGATCATGATGTAGTAAAGCTTGATTTTTTTCCAAAAGCCCAGAGAAGTGTTTTCGGGATTTCGTCACAACGTAATCTAAACACCAAAGGGATCGTTAGAATATTCCCGAACTGAGTTTCATCATCTGAAAACATTGCTTAAGTGAAATGCAGCCTGCAGAAAAATTCAACGAAATCACAGTGACACTTAACTCAGTAAGAGGATTTAATAGGTTTTTTCCTTCTTTTTACGGACAGTAGCTGTATTTTTGTCCTTCCAAAACTGTACAGTCCTTAAAGGCAGTTATATTGACTTAGTATTATGCGAGAGAGAGGAAAGAGGACCACAGATTGTTACTCCCTTCCCGTTTGCCCATCCCAATACGCTATGGGCTTCCTCTACCTGGCTGGAAACCCCTATCAATTAGTGCAGTATGCAGACCGGGGACCAGTGCGGCGTCGTTAGAGACAATAAAACAATATTCAAAATTATGCCATTTATTACGGCAAGTACTAGTCGAAAGCTGCTTATTCTGCGCCGAATGGTGGCTACATAATCCGGAGAAGAGTTCGCCGAATCCAATATCGGACTCACGGCTGCTACGTGCCCTGCATCTGCTTGGAGTGGAAGTCGATGACTCAATGATGTGGCGGTTTTGCCGCCCTCTAGCAACGTAGGCACGCCTCGTCGGTCGCTCTGCTTTTAGAGACGGCGATGGTCACGACGTGGGTATGTTGATTTACATACCGTTTCGGGGAGTTCTCGATACCTTCCACATCACTACCCACATTTCCCCCTCAGGTGGAACGCGATCTCGGATGCCGTGTAGTCGTACTGAATTCTGAACCTCGCTCGCCAGTACGGTAGGCCTTCGGATCTGTGCGACACTGGAGTTTAGGGCAGCTTCTACCCTGGACCGAGTTGTGTTGGTAGATCCTCTATCTATCCAACGGCCCTGGCTGCTGTGCTGACATGAGTAATATATGTAGGACTCCAGAAGGCGTGGCTCGGGGTCACTGATCGTAACGTAGAGCAAGATGCTACCTTACCGTAAACAGAGGATCGAGTGCGAACGGGTCGAACGCCAGCGGTCCTACCGATCGAATGCCAAAAGCTAGCTGGGATAGAGTGTTTACGTAATCGAAGAGAGGCTCTGCTCTACGACATCATTCGTTGTTGTGTTTTTGAGGGAGGAGTCAGACAGCGAGGTCATCGGTCTCATCGGGTTAGGGAAGGACGGAGAAGGAAGTCGGCCGTGCCCTTTCAAAGGAACCATCCCGCCATTTGCCTGTAGCGATTTAGGGAAATCACGAAAAACCTAAATCTGGATGGCCGGACGCGTGTTTGAACCGTCGTCCTCCCGAATGCGAGTCCAGTGTGCTATCCACGGCGCCACCTCGCTCCGTGACGTCATTCGTAATGACTGTATTGATTCTGCTCATCCCTAGTCGTCACCGATCTTCATTTCCGCTATATTTGCTCAACGAATTTTTTACCGTCTCCTTACTCCTCATTCAGACTCTCACTAGTCACGGTGTGCACTGTTCTAACCCTTTTCCGATGGGTTGCTTGCAGTCTGTCTCAAAATGGCCAAGTGGCTGTTTCGTCTCACCCATTATCGGTGTTGAAATGTTTAAATTTACCGGCTGGCGGCTACCTACATTTCCGCGTGATTGGATAATGTCGGCTGTTAAAACCTAGAAACAGTTTTACTCTCACGTTCCCTTATTAGTTTTATCGCTGTCACTCCCATTTGCTTAAGATTTAAAAGTAATAATAATAACAGTAAATTATATTAAATGTTTTAATAAATCTCCTTCTTCTACCTGGCCTTATCTCTTGTCCTTACAGGGTCTTCATGTTATTTCGGATTTGGCATTGTTAACATCGTTGGAGGGCCAGGTGCTCTTTTTAAAACGACTACTTCTCCCTGGGACAGAATTCGTGCACCCCATTCATTTGCGAGTAGTCTTATCACATGTGCAAGTGCGGAGAAAACGTGTTCTAATGTTTGGGAATAGAGTAATTGAGACCGCACGTGGGTATCAGTCCTTTCTTATCCAAGTAGGATGTGGGAAACCACGTAAAATCCACACTCAGCCTGGGCGGCAAACCGGTCATCGTCGTTATTGCGCCGACAGGATTTGAACCGGGACCGGAACGCCTCTCCGTGTACCGGAAGGGGACACTTTAACACGCTCGGTTCTCTGTACTTGTAAAATGTTTTAATATAGATATTATCATATATTTGATTAATACTAAGTATATAGCTTTACGGTAACTTAACAACAACAACAACAAAATAATAATAACTATAATAATGATAATAATAAGCCAATGGACTTGCCGCAGCTGTAACACCGGTTCGCGTCAGATCATGGAAGTTACGCGCTGTCCGGCTTGGCTAGCATACGGATGGGTGCTTGTCCATGTCTACCGAGAGCTGTTGGCCACTGGGGTGCACTCAGCCTTTCCGAACCCAATTGTGGAGCTACTTGATTGGGAAGTAACGGCTGCGGTCACGAAAACCGAAAACAGCCGAGAAAACGGCGTACTAAACACATGCCGCTTCATATCCACGTCCAGTGACGCCTATCGGGTGAGGATGACACGGCGGTTGGTCGGTACCTTTGGGCCTTCTGAGACCGGGTTTAGTTAGTAATAATAATAAAAAACATGACATAAAATCGACGTGTGCATTCATCAATACCAGCATTTCATTTAGCTTTACGATGGAATCTTCGCGAACGTGTAGATGAAGGGAATGATGATTGCTTCAGTCATTTCCTGGGATGGGGGAAGCTTATATTCCCCCCCCCCCCTCCTCCCGTTCCTCTACTTCCACTAGTAGAAGTTGCAGCCCTTCCCCTCTTCCCTTACTCGCTTCGTTGTTGTTTGTCGTTCGGTCGTACCTGTGGACAGGCGTACCGTGTCGTATTTGCAGGTAGTCAGACTGTGAATGGGATGATTCTTATGCTCTGTGCAGCTGTTCAGCACGCGCAAACGCATCCCCCAAGGCGATCAATAGGAAAGGGTCTTGTATTAAACGTATCTTGTCTTTTTTTTTCTCCCTTGCCATCTCCGAACTGATTTGAAACCACACTATTTTCTTAGCTCGAAATTTATACACATAAAAATTTAAACGCTTTTAGTAAAAAGATCTTTTTATAGTTATAAATATAACAGGAGGAAGAGGACATACTAGCTCCAATAGGATAAGCTGCGCCTTGACTTGAAATATTTTATAATTATAAATCTTGAGAATTATAACCCTAAAAAGATTCTCTGATAACGGAGATATAGAAACAAATAAATTAAGTAGAGTAAATCGTGTATTATCAATCACGATTTACTCACTTTTAAAACTTCAGACGTGGAAAGCTTCCATCGTCGGTCCCCAAAACCGATATTTTAAATAAAATAACCCCTAAAATGATTAAAATAATAATTATATCACTATCAAATGTAATAAATATTAATGTTATTAAATTAAGTCACCCAATATCAATAATACTTTTCATTATCCTTCAAACTTTCCTAGTTGAATTAATAACAGGAACAATAATGGAAAGCTATTGACTATTGTGTTGTACGTCACCGCGGTGTTCATACGAACATTTTGGTTGAGGGCAGCTTTAATTACTTAATAATATTCCGAGAAGGTGCACAATATGCTGATGGATGAATATTTTAAATACTGGAAGAAAGAGTGCCATACATATTACGCGGGAACTTAGCTTCATTTTATTAGAAACGAGTGCAATATATGCTGAGTGTTGACCCACAGTGATACATTGTCTGCGGAAAGACATATCAACGACTTTTAATATGAGGGAATTTCCGAACTGACTGCACCCTTATTTCGAAATATTCTTTGCTATCTTCACTGATTGTGGCTGCTGTGTGGAACATACATTATAACATGCAAACAGAAAGATGTGACTGAATTTCGTTCAGAGAGAAAAGAGATCCACTTGTCGGATTTTATAATGCCCTTAGGAGGATGTATGTGTCACAGAATTTTGGACCCGTCTACCTTTTGTCCTGTTGACAAAAAGTTTATTTTTGCATGCTATGTTTCTCGTGTCCCACATCCAACTCTAGTTCCACTGCTTCCTGTTCAAAGCAGTGTGGGTGACTTGGCACGATGTGGTGAGCCCCTGCGGGAGTCGGCAACTGGTGTGGCTAACGCCTGACAGAGGGATGACGTCAGCTAGCACGTGGTCTGAGACAAACAGTGATAGCAAGCGCATCTGATGACTGCGGTGGACCAGAGGGGCAGTAGTCCTACTCGCTTCTCCATAGCGTTTACCAGTCGCCTACTCCATTGCTGCGTCAACCAGAGCTTACGTAAGAAAACACTGAAATACACAGTTTAATCACGCGCTGGTCTTTGATTCGATACAAATTTCTAGAATTGTCGTAAATTGCAATAAAAATGTTCAAATGTGTGTCAAATCGTATGGGACTTAACTGCTAAGGTCATCAGTCCCTCAGCTTGCACACTACTTAACGTAAATTATCCTAAGGACAAACACACACACCCATGCCCGAGGGAGGACTCGAACCTCCACCGGGACCAGCCGCACAGTCCATGACTGCAGCGCCTGAGACCGCTCGTCTAATCCCGCGCGGCGTAACTTTCAATAGTTGAGTTAGACATATTTTAGTTAATCACTTCGCTAAGTGACTATCTCGTCACGCTGTAGAGTGGCTTACTGAGTACACGGTGTTGTTCCAAACGACTTTTACTAACTTTAGGGACAGGGTCCTTACACCAAAGCAAGAAAGAAAAAAAGTACTTACGGGATGGACAAAACATAGCTGTCCGGAAAATAAACTGCGCAACAAAATTAAAGGATCACTTTTCCGAAACCTATAATTGTCTCTCATTCTGACATATAATTTTGAAATTTCGATAAAACGATGCCTACAACATTGCAAAAAGGTGCCTACAAGCTTCCTGTGTAAGGGTTGTAAGGGTGCAAAAAGCGTGACACTCTGCGACGTCACCCTCGAGCCTGCCACGCTTCAAACAGAAAGGTGTCGACAGATGCTTTTAAAAAGAAAGGCCACTGTTCAGCAGTTCGTGTGAGGTGTAAGGGGAATTAATTACGTCATGTTGGCACCAAATTTCACCTCAGTTATGCCCCATGCCATCGTGGACTTATCACAAGATGGGAAGACCGTCACACTCCGCCATCACCGACATTTAAACCCCTCTTTTGACTCCTCTACGGTGGAGATCAGTACCGCGACATCCAGCGTTCAGATCACGCAGCTTTCTTATGAGTAGCCGAGGAAAGCATTTCAGACAGACCACCGCTCAGAACAGACACGAGAAGACCTTAGGGAGCGGCATAAGGGGCGCCAATAAAACCACCCCTTACTATGAGGCGTTGATTAACGCACATTTCGCTGTCGCAAACAAGAGATCGAAAGTGAGATTGGCAGTAGGACAACATTACTGACAACGATCGACACCGCTGACACCCTCTGGATGTTTCACCCTTCTTCAAGCATATCGTGAGCCTATAACCGCATTCAACGTGATCTGACCTCTTTGAAGTGTAAGCGTGATCGCAATTTTTGTGCTAGTATACAGTGTGGAATCGCTATGGACCGCTCAGAAACATTCGACGACATCTGAACTTCCACGACCTGCACGTTATCACAACCTCAGTCCTTTGTGTTTTTATCTCTGGGGCACTTTGAACAACTGGTTTATCAGCAGGCAAACCAGTTGCAGTATCTCTTCTCTGATGCGTCGTGGAAGCCTGCGAAACCGATCGACTCCATCTGGGAGTATTTAAAAGGGAGCGACAGTCATTGATTCAACAAGTGCATGCGTGTGGGAGCAGGAGGAGGAGATTTTGAACATTCATTTTGAGTTTCTGAGTTGATGACCCTTTGAAGATGACAATTAAATTATGTGTTGAATGTAAGAGTGTTGCCCAGAAAGAAATGCACCGCTCTTTTTTTCTTCAACAATTCTTTATTGAACATAATGAGAATTACATACACGAGAGGATGGTGTTTTACCTGCACACCCAATTTTTCCACGTAATCTCCATCCCGTTCTGTGGCCTTCCTCCCGCGCGAAAGAAGTGCTTGTATTACCTGTCGGTGCCAATCCTTGTCCTTGTGACGCAGCCAGTGCTTCACTGTGTGAATTACCTGCTCTTGATGTACAAAATATCTTTCATGAAGCATTTGCTTTGATTTTTTTCTTCTTTGGGGAGTGGGAATGGCGCCATTCCATCGACTGTCGTTTCGTTCGAACTCAAAATGGCCAACCCAGGTTTCATCACCTGTCACAACCCGGAACAAGAAGGCCTCCCCCTCAGCTTCAAAGCGTTGCAACAAATCAAGGCAAATGTTTTTTCTGTGCGATTTGTGATCCACCGTTAGACACCGCGGGACCCGTCTTGCACACGCTTTTGAGTGTCCAAGAGTACGGATAATTGCATCCGCACTTCCTTTGCTGATTGACATAAGCAGCGCAACTGCCGAGTCGGAATTCCTTCTGTCCTCGTGAATGACAGAATCAGGTCGCTGCAACATGTCAGGTGTGACAGCCATGGATGGTCTTCCCGACAGCTGCAAATCGTAAAGCTCCGCCTAACCGCCTTCTGATGACCTCACCTTCCGTGCCCAGCAACTAACTGTACTTCTGTCGACAGCAGATGCTCTATAGACTTTGCACAAGTATTTGTGAATATTCTCCACAGCTTCTTTCTCTGTAGTGAGAAATTCGATGACGGCAAGTCACTTGCAACGTAGATCACCTACAGACTCCATGTTGAAACTGTTCTGCAGCTACGCTATCTGTCGGGAGTGAGGGAAACTTGTCGCGCTCACTCAGGAGACATCAAATAATACATACGTAATGTTTCGCATTCGTAGCATAGCTTTAGGCTGAGAAAAAAAAATGCGGTGCATTGCTTTCTGGGCAACCCTCGTACGTTGGTATGAACTTTTTCCTTGTTTTGGTGTAAGGAACCTGCCACAAAGTTCTAAAAGTATTTTTAGTCATCCTCTGTATGTAGATACGCACCCATATAACGAATTCAGTGAGCATGCACCTGTATAAGAAAATTAAAAAAGAGACTGCAGTTTTTTTTTCTTGCCGTGTGCCACATTACACTGATACAGTGGTTACCGGCCCGTCTGTTCTTTACCCAAAGAGAAATTGCGCTCACAGCTGCGATCCGCGTCCCGTTCTGTTTGCAGCAGGGTTTGCGGCGGGCCGCAAGCGGATTTCAGCTGTCACATGTTTATGTCGATACGTGCAGGTATCTGCATGAAACCGTTGTCGGTAGCGATTTCCGCGGTAAAACACAAGCGCGCGCTGAGGAATGCATTTGACTGTTTTGCAGATACGTTCCGCTGCTTTTGGCATGTGGCTCGTCATCGAGCCCGTTTGCAATTGTCAGCCCACTCTCGTTCCTGAGATTGTGCGTTGGCGGTGTGTTGATAAGTGGCTGCAATTTCGAACAGACAGCGGAATGATTTTCCTACATGGCTACCACATACTTTATAGTGAATCTCTTATCACTGCTGTGCCGAAGCGAAACCCTGACGCTTGCAAAAGTCGTATTTACGTTTTGGAACGAAAAAAAGACTTGGAATCAAAGATGTTAAACTATTGCATCTTCAGAGGATCTCATTTGGTTTCGTAAGATGACAGTTGGTAATGTTTGATGTGTGACTAATACGAAATGAATTACGGTGATGAGCGATGTAAAACTATTTAGCTAGATAAAGAAAGCTACACATTAAATAATGAACTACATGTGCAATTACAACAAATGTTCCGAGACGAAAAATGAATTGGTGATGCGTTCCAAGGGGTTGACAGAACAAGGAATTCTTATCCTTAACAGGTCCAATATTACAAACAGGTAAAATATTTTTGAAGTTAGACTAAACAGCTAAATGAAACAAAGTAAAATATTGTAACACAGCAGGTGTCACTACAGTAAGTGAACTAAAGGAAGAATGGGGCATATCAGTACGAGGAGTAACTTACAAAGTGCTCTGGATGGAATTATCAGCAACATCTGCAGTTAGAAGTAGTAAGGGAATTGTGTCTGATCGTTCACCACTAAGCTTAGGCAACTGCCCATATGTTTATTCATTTCCATTATTTTAAGGTATTTCATCGTCGTCCGTGTGGGTTACGTAAAACTTCACGCTGCACCTTCTAACACTAGCCTTCTTTAAGCAGGCGTCTGCAAAAGCAAAATATTCTTAAGTATCCAACTTCTGTGGTGTTTCTTCAGACTGATGGAGATGCTCTTCACGACTAGCTTACATAGGGTAACCCCAAATAAAAACAATTATGTATATTCCACTCATTTCTAAATCTGATGTGATGTCTTTACCATTGGGCAAAATGTATCGAGTAGCATCTTGCACATAAAGTGAAGTTTTTAAGTTCTACATCTACATTGATACTCCGCAAGCCACCCAACGGTGTGTGGCGGAGGGCACTTTACGTGCCACTGTCATTACCTCCCTTTCCTGTTCCAGTCGCGTATGGTTCGCGGGAAGAACGACTGTCTGAAAGCCTCCGTGCGCGCTCTAATCTCTCTAATTTTACATTCGTGATCTCCTCGGGAGGTATAAGTAGGGGGAAGCAATATATTCGATACCTCATCCAGAAACGCACCCTCTCGAAACCTGGCGAGCAAGCTACACCGCGATGCAGAGCGCCTCTCTTGCAGAGTCTGCCACTTGAGTTTATTAAACATCTCCGTAACACTATCACGGTTACCAAATAACCCTGTGACGAAACGCGCTGCTCTTCTTTGGATCTTCTCTATCTCCTCCGTCAGACCGATCTGGTACGGATCCCACACTGATGAGCAATACTCAAGTATAGGTCGAACGAGTGTTTTGTAAGCCACCTCCTTTGTTGATGGACTACATTTTCTAAGCACTCTCCCAATGAATCTCAACCTGGTATCCGCCTTACCAACAATTAATTTTATATGATCATTCCACTTCAAATCGTTCCGCACGCATACTCCCAGATATTTTACAGAAGTAAATGCTACCAGTGTTTGTTCCGCTATCATATAATCATACAATAAAGGATCCTTCTTTCTATGTATTCGCAATACATTACATTTGTCTATGTTAAGGGTCAGTTGCCACTCCCTGCACCAAGTGCCTATCCGCTGCAGATCTTCCTGCATTTCGCTAAAATTTTCTGATGCTGCAACTTCTCTGTATACTACAGCATCATCCGCGAAAAGCCGCATGGAACTTCCGACACTATCTACTAGGTCATTTATATATATTGTGAAAAGCAATGGTCCCATAACACTGTGTTCTGTTTGCTAAAAACTCTTCAATCCAGCCACACAGCTGGTCTGATATTCCGTAGGCTCTTACTTTGTTTGTCAGGTGACAGTGCGGAACTGTCCGGTTTATACTTTTAAAGATAATAAATTCTATTGTAATGCTGAAATTCCTCTACTTTAGTCATTTTCTGTTTCTGCAAGGTCAGTCGGATAGCTGGGGCCATACCAAGGTCGAACATGTTTTTGGTTTTTTTTTTTTTTTTTTTTTTTTTCTTTTTAGAGGACAAAGCTTGCCGGTTCCTGTATGTGAACTTTCTGGCCATTTCCTGAGAGACTTTTCCTAAACGTAGAGCCGTGGACCACGTAATAACGCCTTATGGTGGTGAACCGAGCAGCCGGCCGCGGTGGTCTCGCGGTTGTAGGCGCGCAGTCCGGAACCGTGCGACTGCTACGGTCGCAGGTTCGAATCCTGCTTCGGGCATGGATGTGTGTGATGTCCTTAGGCTAGTTAGGTTTAAGTAGTTCTAAGTTCTAGGGGACTGATAACCCCAGCAATTGAGTCCTATAGTGCTCAGAGCCATTTGAATCGAGCACAGGATAAAGAAGGGAAGAGAGCGGTTGTTTTTGTTTGTAACTTTGCAAAATAACAAATATTGTAAAATGTTACACCAGTGTCGTGAGCTTTTTTATTTACAATGTATACAGTATGGACCGATTACTGCTTCTTGGGTTTGCCGCAGAACAGCTGACAGATGAAGGACTCGGAATAAAGCGTCGACGTCATATCGCCATTTGCTATAACCTGAGTTGTGTAGCTGTTGCGTTCGTGTAAAGGGTAAATTTTATTTATTTTTGAATTGGAAGCTGATGAACGGAGTAATTTTCAACATCGGTTTATACTTTTAAAGATAATAAATTCTATTGTAATGCTGAAATTCCTCTACTTTAGTCATTTTCTGTTTCTGCAAGGTCAGTCGGATAGCTGGGGCCATACCAAGGTCGAACATGGTTTTTTTTTTCTTTTTAGAGGACAAAGCTTGCCGGTGAGGGTTGAGGGGAGTGGTCCAAGGCTGTAATGAAAAAAGCGAATTCAAGGGTTTTGGCAGCCGAAATGAACGAAAAGGCTGCCGCCGATCGTTTTGATTTTCGTAGAACTACACTGCAAAAGAGATCAAAATCCCTATAGGGCATCAAAAGAAATTTAACACACATCAGATGGGGTATTTCAAACCAACATTTGAAGAGAATTACGAAGGAATTACTGTAGCACACATAATGCCTATGGCTGAGGTGGAATGTCAAGAGTTGGCTTACGATTTGGCAGAGAATTTAAAACTAACTCTCAGATTTAACAGAGAAAATAAATTGGCAGCTGAAGATTTCTATGAAAACTTTATAAAGAAGCACCTGCGTCTATTTCACAGAAAATCTCAGTCCATAAGTTTAAAGCTTTGTGTCACGTTCTGTCGGCCACAAGTGGAAGGACTTTTAAAAAAAAATGCTGTTTTTTATTATTTGTACTTTTCATACACAAACAGCTTAGTATATTCGTTAAGCATAAAAACTCATTTTCAGGAATCTGTGTCTCAGTCTATAAAAACGGAACCCTTGTGGCATTGCTTTGCTGCCCATCTGTCTGTCCAACTATCAACAATTCTTTTTCTCAGGAACGAGTAGACGTCTCAATCTCAAATTTATCTCACGTATTAAGAGCTATGGTTCCTCGGAGTTGTAAAAATTTTAATCTGTTAAGTCAGTTCATTCAAACTATATGGCAATTTATGTCGCATATTTTGATATTCGGTAACTCTGTCATCAAAACCTAAAGCGTACTTCACTCTGACCTAGAATCACGAAATTTAGAAAGAAGCAAGGTTTCACAATACACGTAAAGTGGAAGAATCTGAAAGGGTTAATCTGTAACTATATCAGACGAAAAAAATATTTCTTTTGTCACTTGTTACCCGACTTCAAACATGCATTCTTGAACGTCTTGGAATCCGTAGGACCGATATCTTGCCATTGCCAATGTCGATAACAGAAAAAATAGTCAACATCGTCGACCTCCGGAATGGATAATAAACTGCCTGTGTACATAATTGAGCTTGCACGGAACCGTGAGTGCGCGAGTTCTACTCGTACGTGGCCAAGTTTTATTTTATATAAAAACCTATGATTAGTTGTATGTCCTATACTACCCTTCACTTTTCTTAACATCACGAATTATTAGAGTTAGAAAGCACTTTTTTGCTGTCTACCATTTTTGTAGGAAATCTTTTCATTTTTCACCAATTACACCAAAATAAATGTTCAAGTAAAGATTTTATTCGGTTATAATTTATTTCCAAACAATAACAGAAGTTTTACAGCAATTTTGGTTTAAGTGTCCCATAAAAGCTGCCGTATCCCTACGGAGTATTTATAAAGGTTTATAATTTTATATAACATTATCGGAGAACGGAGATGTTATTGTGATAAAATTATTTAAAAGCTGCCTTGATCACAGCCGATTTTAACTTCTGACAGGTTTCGGCCTTTTAACTACGGGCTATCATCAGAATTTAGACTGTAATATCAAAAGTAACAGTGCCATATTACATAGAGAAGCCAATTTTGTAAAAGTGTACTCTAAAACGATGCATCATTACCCTTGTGGATGACAGTAATGACTCCTGGCCCGCCGGCCGTTGTGGTCGAGCGGTATAGGCGCTTCAGTCCGGAACCACGCGGCTGCTACGGTCACAGGTTCGAATCCTGCCTCGGGCATGGATGTGTGTGATATCCTTAGGTTAGTTAGGTTTAAGTATGACCTCAGATGTTAGGTCCCATAGTGCTCAAAGCCATTTGAACCATTTCGACACGTTGCGATTTGAACTCCTGGCCCTCTGTGTTTAGGCATCGCCGTCAGTCAATGGCGAACGATTTACATATCGTTTTCAGTCTTTTTTCTTAAATATTTGTCTTTTAAATTTAACTAATCAAGAAACTAGTCTATATTAATTTATGGTTCATAATCTATGTCACAGCCAGCCTCAGAAAATGCAGGCCAATCTGCTGTAATTCGTCAACTGAGGTCTAGAGCGTCGACTGGATGAAATAATTAGCGCTATAAGATCGTTAGTTCTATAGCTACTGCTATTTTTTCGTAATGAAACCAAATGTGTGGTGTATTAATAAGAAAAATATATATATATTGACTTTTTCGTATTGGTAGTCAGTCATTTAAAGTCTTACAAAACACTATAGAAAACTAAAAGCGTCGTTGTATGTGTGTGCGCCATCTCTTGGTGCCTGTAATAACGTATTAGGACGCCGTTTCCATGGAGACATCCAGGTTGGTATGTCTGTCAGTTGTCAAAGACGTACTCGACGCCTGTATAACTCTGGAGGACGATATCACTCACTTTTGTTATTACAGAGGAAATTCTGATGATGGCCAGTAATTAAAGCGCCGAAACCGCTAAAAAGTTAACGTCGGCAGAGATAAAGACTGCTTTGAAATAAATTTATATCGTTGTTCACTGACAATATTTTCCTACTGAGCTTATTTCTGTGCAGATCTGTTGAACCGAAAAAGCGTCAACTACTTTTCGTCTCCCTGACTCGAATCACAGAGCTTTGTCTTGAGCGCACGTTGCTGCCTGCTGTGATACCGGACCACGCGTCAGGGATGTGCTCCTAGACTCAATTCTTCCTCTCCCTCTCCGTCTATCCGTCGGAGTCCATTATGAGACGTGCGATTATTAGGGACAATGAGGCCGTCCCCGATGTTTTGGAAGTGGCCTGTCCGCTGCGATTCCTCGGCAGCGCCTGCTCTCGGGCCCTGAGACGACGCCTCTCCTCCCCAGCGTCTCGGCGCCACGAGACGCCATTGTGTGGCGCCGCCACGCGCCGCCGTCGCGCTATCTGCTGCGCTTCCGGCCGCTGAGCGCGCGGGAAGGAAGTGACGTCAGCACGTATCGCTACCGGGCGCGAGCCGCTGCTGCCTGAGCCGTGGAGGCGACGCACTCGGCCGAGAAGACGAGACAGCCCCAGCTGGCGTCCCGGCTGTGCAACGAAGCTTTCATGACGCCGCGTAATTTGAGCTTTCCGGCATTCTCAAGGTTACTAAATTTATGAGGTTCGTTCGACACGTAATGCAACACTTCTTTTCGGTCAGTTCCGGCAGAGAAAAAGCCCAATTTGTTGAGGAACATCGTGCAACATTTCCGCTTCAGCCCCCCTTCAAAATTGCATCTGTAACGGAGATACGTCCCAAGCAGAGGACAGTAATTGAATGTCTTTTCGTGGAAAACCGGAGCGTCATAGATATTCATAGGCGCTTGCAAAATGCCTACGGAGACCTAGGAGTGAACAAAAGCATGGTAAGTCGTTGGGCGAGGTGTCTGTCACCATCGCAACAAAGCCGCTCAAACCTGACCGATCTCCCGCGTGCCGCCCGGCCGCACACAGCTGTAATTCCTGCAATGTTGGAACGTGCGGACACTCTCATTCGAGGTGAGCGACGGATCACAGTCAAACACCTCTCTGTACAACTGGACGTCTCTGTTGGTAGTGCTGCCACACTCATCCATCAGATGGGGTACTCAGAGGTGTGTGCCAGTTGGGCACCTCGCCGCCTAACAAAAGACCATAAAGAGCAACGAAGTATCATCTGTGCAGAACTGCTTGGGCGCTAAGAGGCTGATGACGATAATTTATTAAATATGGGTTCATCAGTTCGAAACGGAAACTAAACGGCAATCCATGGAGTGTGGTCACATCACCTCTCCTCCGAAGAAAACATTTTCAGCCGCAACCTCAGCTGGTAAAGCCATGGCGACGGCCTTCTGGGTCTCTGAAGGGGTGATTCTGTTTGGTGTCCTCCCGCATGGTGCAACGATCAACTCTGAAGACTAATTTGCTACCATCAGTCGCCACGAAAATGCAGTCGAACTTCTCCTCCTCCATGACAACATAAGGCCTCACACAAGTCTCCGCCGCCGAGAGGATCTCACAAAACTTCGTTGGAATCCTCTTCCTCACCCACCCTAATGTCTGAATCTCACACCTTTCGGTTTCCATGTTTTTGGTCCAATGGAGGATGCACTCCACGAGGGGCAGTACGCGGAGGTTATTGATAGGACGGGCTCGTGGCTGTTCTAATGTCTGTCTAGCTCTGAAGATCGCATGACGTTTTGCATCTGAGTTCCGGCTGCCACCGCAGCGTGGAAATTCTCCGTAACACTTCTTATGAAGCTGGTGCAATGTCCAGTACTCCTCAGCACAGTTCTATTGACTGATGTCGACCAGTGGAGGGTACCATGAAGGTATTCAGGCTCTCCCAGTAAGGTGGCGTAACGCCGTCTCATTGAACGGAGATTATGTTTTTTTAGCCAAACGAGTGGAAAATAATATGTATAAAACCAACCTGCTCTCAGAAGAATACGTGTTACGCTACTTATTGAAATCCCTCGTAACTGTGCAAATGACAATCATTTCCAGCTTTTAGGTGTAACTGTTTTTATTGTTCTACTAACTGTTATCCGGAGCTACTCTCGCGTTGCAGTAGTTCTGTTAGGATGAGAGATGGTAAGTAAGGTAATAATTTACAAATGTCTGGGTACGTAGTGTTGTACAGATGCATCATATTAAAATGCAGCCTCACTGAAAGCCTCACACGCTCTACATGTTAAGGTACGACGTCTCTCTCTGTTCGTCGCTGTGAGTCTTCAAGCGACTCGGGAGCTGTAGGTGACGTGAGGCGCATAGCGTCTAAAATTCGTCGAGGTTGTGGCTGTTCTAATGTCTCTCTAGCTCTGAAGATCGCATGACATTTTGCATCTGAGTTCCGGCTGCCACCGTAGCACGGAGATTCTTCGCAACACTTCTTCTGAAACTGGTGTAGTGTCCATTACTCCTCAGCACAGTTCTATTTCTTGCATCACGGTCCTAATACCTGGCGAAGGGACACGTCGGAAAGTAAAATGTGGAGTGCGGCTTTCCTGCCACATATCCCCAAAGTGACGGACAGAATTGGCCGTTTGTTGTGCCAAACAAGGCGTAAAGACCATATACTGACCGACCAAGAACATCAGAGAGAGTGTCAGATTGATAAAGGACAAAGAAACGTGTTTGCAACGTCGGGAATATATCACGTACCGTGCTCATGTGGAAAGGCTTGTGTTGAAATTCAAATGGCTCCAAGGACTCTGGGACTCAACATCTGAGATCATCAGGCCCCCAGACTTAAAACCACTTAAACCTAACTAACCTAACTAACATCCATGCCCGAGGCAGAATTCGAACCTGCGACAGTAGCAGCAGTGCGGTTCCGGACTGAAGCGCCTAGAACCACACGGCTGTGTTGAAGTGGCCGGACGATCCACCAGTACAGGGGTCGCCGAATATAAACGGTGTTGTTGGTTGGAATAGGTGGAGAAATCGGACGTGTCTGCATACATTCTGTGTGCAAATTCGCCAATACGCTGGTTCTCGCTATGAAGAAGAGCTCTGAGGCCCGTTTGTTCAGGGAAGCTATAAAAATTCGCAAACACAATGATAGTTTTACCAGGAAAGAAGGAAGTCCCAAGATAAATGTATCCTGGATTCCAGTGCTGCAGCTAACCACCGTTGCAGGTTTATTTATTTACTCGACTCAGTAGCATACACGCAGGATACAATAAATTTATAACTTCATGTAAAGGAATAGAAGGAGTAAAGAAATTAAATCAGTCTTTTGCTCAGTAACGAGCAACTGCGCAAGAGCAACACCATTTTCTTGTGCTTTGAACAGCTCCTCCTCGCTGCAAGAAACAGGGCACCTTAAACACTGACACAGAAGTTACGTTCTCTGTACTTCTCCACATTCAAACAGTATTAACTGTTGTAAGTATCCCCTTTTGATTAGTCTTGCCAACGCCCGTTCCTAACATACTCAGTGATCTCCAAGTGGTCCAGTCCCTGTTGCGCGCTGGCTGGCTGGCTGGATGGCTGGCTGTAGCCCTGCATTGTGATGACTTACTGTCGCTGTCCACAGTTTTTTTGGCTCCCCTGGCTGCTGTATCTCGTGCAGATATTGCCTGTAAAAACCTCTTCCTAGACTTCAACCTAGGTCTTGCTGCAGTTTGTGCGTGCTGTGGGTGTAACTCAACTAAATACTTGGGGATTACTTTGACGAATAGAATTAGGACGACAACATAGGTAATGTTGTGGGGGAAGCAAACCAAAGACTGTGATTTATTGACAGAACACTTAGAAAATGTAACAGGTATACTAACGAGAGTGCTTGCACTAAGCTTGTCCGTCCTCTTCTGGAGTATTGCCGTGCGATGTGGGATTCGCGTCAGATAGGACTAACGGAGCACAACTCGTTTTGTATTGTCGCGGTGAAGAGAAGGGAGTGCGACGGATATGATGCACGAATTGTGGTGGCAGTTATTAAAAGAAAGGCGTTTTTTACTGCGGCAAGACCTTCTCATGAAATTTCAATCACCAACTCTCACCTAAGAGTATGAAAATATTTTTTTGGCGTCCATCTACATAGGGAGAAATGATCATCATAATAAAATAAGAGAAATTAGAGGTCGCAGGGAAAGATTTGAGTGTTCGTTTTTCCGCGCGCTGTTCGAGAGCAGTAGAGAACTAACTTGGGTGTAGTTCGATGAACCCTCTGACGGGCAATGATTTTGAATCGCAGAGTAATCATATGGATGCAGATGCAGATGCAGATGTTTGTGTTTACATTTGCGGCTACTTCTGGGCGTATGTCAAAAGGAGGAGGATCTGCCATGCAGTACAATTCATCAACATGAGTTGGTTTTAGGCACCCAGTAATAAGCCTTCAATTTGATTAAGGGCTACGTCTACTTGTTTCGTGGGGGCGCATTTCTACCAGGTCGGGTAGGCAATTCCACCAGCCGAGAGACAGGGTGCTATGGCAGAAGTATGGACCACCTGGGATAGGCACCCCAATTACTACCAACGTGTTTCCAGATGGTCTTGTTTCTGGGTGACATCTTACGTTCGGTAGTAAGGCAGTGCCACCGGTGAGTATCTGTCTGATACAACTCCAAGGTATGCCTTCCCAAACCACTTTTTCTTCCTTGTCTGTGGAAAGTGCAGACATGAGGTTGGTGTGGGCTTGACTTTAGGTGATTCTTATTATAGTTGTCAGAAAAAGTCCCCAGAGCTTTTGTCAGCACCTTTTCTGCTTTTTCAGAATCATCTGTTTGTACTGTCAAGGAGAACCACAGCGGTAATTATCTGGGAAAGGCACTCAGAAGTTTGCGCGACAAGTAAACACAATTGTAAGAAAATGAAACTCATACAGCCGTCCTTATGATCTTATTTATCATGTAGCTGCCAGGTTCGGCGCTTCAACTTCAGGCCTTAGTTGATGTTGCAGGGGTTATGTTGGCCACTGTTGCAGCATATACAGGGTGTTACAAAAAGGTACGGCCAGACTTTCAGGAAACATTCCCCACACACAAATAAAGAAAACATGTTATGAGGACATGTGTCCGGAAACGCTTACTTTCCATGTTAGAGCTCATTTTATTACTTCTCTTCAAATCACAGTAATCATGGAATGGAAACACACAGCAACAGAACGTACCCTCGTGACTTCAACCACTTTGTTACAGGAAATGTTCAAAATGTCCTCCGTTAGCGAGGATACATGCATCCACCCTCCGTCGCATGGAATCCCTGATGCGCTGATGCAGCCCTGGAGAATGGCGTATTGTATCACAGCCGTCCACAATACGAGCACGAAGAGTCTCTACATTTGGTACCGGGGTTGCGTAGACAAGAGCTTTCAAATGCCCCCATAAATGAAAGTCAAGAGGGTTGACGTCAGGAGAGCGTGGAGGCCATGGAATTGATCCGCCTCTACCAATCCATCGGTCACCGAATCTGTTGTTGAGAAGCGTACGAACACTTCGACTGAAATGTGCAGGAGCTCCATCGTGCATGAACCACATGTTGTGTTGTACTTGTAAATTCGCATGTTCTAGCAGCACAGATAGAGTATCCCGTATGAAATCATGATAACGTGCTCCATTGAGCGTAGGTGGAAGAACATGGGACCCAATCAAGACATCACCAACAATGCCTGCCCAAACTTTCACAGAAAATCTGTGTTGATGACGTGATTGCACAATTACGTGCGGATTCTCGTCAGGCCACACACGTTGATTGTGAAAATTTACAATTTGATCACGTTGAAATGAAGCCTCATCCGTAAAGAGAACATTTGCACTGCAATGAGGATTGACACATTGTTGGATGAACCATTCGCAGGAGGGTACCCGTGGAGGCCAATCTGCTGCTGATAGTGCCTGCACACGCTGTACATGGTACGGAAACAACTGGTTCTCCCGTAGCACTCTCCATACAGTGACGTCGTCAACGTTACCTTGTACAGCAGCAACTTCTCTGACGCTGACATTAGGGTTATCGTCAACTGCACAAAGAATTGCCTCGTCCATTGCAGGTGTCCTCGTCGTTCTAGATCTTCTCCAGTCGCGAGTCATAGGCTGGAATGTTCCGTGCTCCCTAAGACGCCGATCAATTGCTTCGAACATCTTCCTGTCGGGTCACCTTCGTTCTGGATATCTGTCTCGATGCAAACGTACCGCGCCACGGCTATTGCCCCATGCTAATCCATACATCAAATGGGCATCTGCCAACTCCGCATTTGTAAACATTGCACTGACTGCGAAAGCACGTTCAGAGCAATGAGTCGCATGTCAATACAAGCACCGAAGTCAACATTACCTTCCTTCAATTGGGCCAACTGGCGGTGAATCGAGGAAGTACAGTACTTACTGACGAAACTAAAACGAGCTCTAACATGGAAATTAAGCGTTTCCGGACACATGTCCACATAACATCTTTTCTTTATTTGTGTGAGGAATGGTTCCTGAAAGTTTGGCCGTACCTTTTTGTAATACCCTGTATACGGGTCGTGATAACGCCTTCAGCATCAGCCAAGGCCTGAAGATTGCGCACTTAAGCGCAGAAGCTGGTAGCTACATAATGAATAAGATCAGGACGGCTGTAGGCGTTCCATTTTCTTACCGTAGTTTAACGGCTGTGGTCCCCAAGACCTGCAGCCAAAAGGATGGACACACAAAAAGTACACAAAATCTCGGGCCTCGGATTCTGCTGCAGTCCACCAACGGCAATGGAGGGTGAATCCTTGACAATGCCAGTCGCTCGTGCTAGCGAATCGTCAGAGAAATCGTTAAACAAAAGTCTGCCGAAGATGCCGGGACAAAAGCGAAGAGGGAGTAAAGAACGGTGTGTTCTTCAGCCGTAGTGCTCTGTGGTGAGGGATGAGCGCCACGGAGACGCTCGCGGCCGCTACGGCCACGCCGCTCGCTCCAGAGGGGCGGTCGTTGCTCCGGCGGCGACAAGCCAGCAGCAGCGGCAGCGGCGGCGACAGCGGATGCGCCTAATCTGGCGTCGCGCGTCCGCCGCTGCGCGCCGCGGCGTGGAGTGGCGTGGCGTGGCGCGCAGAGCCGCCAGGGGCCGATGCCAGCGCCGCCTGGAGGCGCGCCAGCCGCCAGCCCGTGTCATCGACAGCACTGGCGCCTGACGTCAGCACGCGGGGGCGGTCGCCGTGTGTGGCGGGCCGCCTGCCGCCCGGCTCCCCGCCGGAGGGACCCCGGCCTGTTGAAAGCACTAGGCTTCCAGGGATGATGGAGACGGAGATAACCGCAGCAGGCTGTGAATACTCACGCACTTTCTTACCACGTTTCAGACTCAGGATACGCTCCATATACAGGGTCTTTCACAGTGTCGCGGCCGACCGTTGTTACCGAGCGGTTCTAGGCGCTTAAGTCTGGAACCGCGCTGCTGCTACGGTCGCAGGTTCGAATCCTGCCTTGGGCATGGATGTGTGTGATGTCCTTAGGTTAGTTAGGTTTAAGGGGGGTAGGACGTCAAACGGGCCGACTTGGAGCAGGAGAGGCACCACAGGACATTTTATTTTCTACTGTCTATACTTTTGCAAAAAAAATCATAAAACTTTGTCAGCATGACCAGGAAGTATTCAGGATTCACACTTATAGCAGTGGAAGTGCAAAAACATAACAAAATAAATTTTTGTTAGATATGAAATTTTATCTTTTTTTCACTTACTGTTGGCTGCATTTGTTGCTATAGGTACATTTTTCTTCTCAAGTAAGAGAAATTCTTTGATAAATTTTGCACAGCATACAAACCATACTTACAGGTGTATGAAACTCTAGAATTTTCCAAATCTATTAAAAACTGTGGTAAAAATTAAGATAATTAGCTACAAAATTTGATTTATTTCTAAACATAAAGTTTAAAACGTAACAGCTCATTCATTTTTTCATAAATTAAATAGATTATAGAGTTACAGACACCTGTAAGTATGGTTTGTATGCTGTGCAAAAGTCATCGAACAGTCTCTCTTACTTATGAAGAAAAGTACCTATAGCAACAAATGCAGCCAATAGTAAGTGAAAAAATGATGAAATTTCACATGTAAAAAAACTATTTTGTTATGTTTTTGAACTTCAGCTGCTACGAGTGTGAATCCTGAATCCTTCCTGGTCATGCTGACAAAGTTTTGTGAATTTACTCGTAAAAGTGTAGACACTGGAAATTAAAATGTCCTGTGGTGCCTCTCCTGCTCCAAGTCGGCCGGTTTGACGTCCTACCCCCCTTAAGTAGTTCTATGTCTAGGGGACTGATGACCTCAGATGTTAAGTCCCATAGTGCTTAGAGCCATTTGAACCATTTGAATTCATGCCTATAAGTTGTAGGGGGGACTCAGTAGATCAAGTTCTGTATGAAATGATTGGAAAAGAGCACAGGTAGTTCCAGTTTTCAAGAAGGTTCGTCCAGCAGATGCGCGAAACTATAGGCCTGCATTTCTGACATCGATCTGTTGTAGAATTTTAGGACATGTTCTTTGCTCGCGTATCATGTCATTTCTGGAAACCCAGAATCTACTCTGTAGGAATCAACATGGATTCCGGAAACAGCGATCGTGTGAGACCCAACTCGCTTTATTTGCTCATGAGACCCAGAAAATATTAGATACAGGCTCCCAGGTAGATGCCATTTTCCTTGACTTCCGGAAGGCGTTCGATACCGTTCCGCACTGTCGCCTGATAAACAAAGTAAGAGCCTACGGAAAATCAGAGCAGCTGTGTACCTGGATTGAAGAGTTTTTAGCAAACAGAACAGAGCATGTTGTTCTCAATGGAGAGACCTCTACAGACGTTAAAGTAACCTCTGGCGTGCCACAGGGGAGTGTTATGGGACCATTGCTTTTCACAATATACATAAATGACCTAGTAGATAGTGTCGGAAGTTCCATGCGGCTTTTCGCGGATGATGCTGTAGTATACAGAGAAGTTGCAGCGTTACAAAATTGTAGCGAAATGCAGGAAGATCTGCAGCGGATAGGCACTTGGTGCAGAGAGTGCCAACTGACCTTTAACATACGCAAATGTAATGTATTGCGAATACATAGAAAGAAGGATCCTTTATTGTATGATTATGTGGTAGCGGAACTAACACAGGTAGCAGTTACTTCTGTAAAATATCTGGGAGTATGCGTACGGAAAGTTTCGAAGTGGAATGATCATATAAAATTAATTGTTGGTAAGGCGGGTGCCAGGTTCAGATTCATTGGGAGAGTTCTTAGAAAATGTAGTCCATCAACAAAGGAGGTGGCTTACAAAACACTCGTTCGACCTATACTTGAGTATTGCTCATCAGTGTGGGATCCGTACCAGGTCGGGTTGAGAGAGGAGACAGAGAAGGTCCAAAGAAGAGCGGTGCGTTTCGTCACAGGGTTATTTGGTAAGCGTGATAGCGTTACGGAGATGTTTAGCAAACTCAAGTGGCATACTCTGCAAGAGAGGCGCTCTGCATCGCGGTATAGCTTGCTGTCCAGGTTTCGAGAGGGTGCGTTTCTGGATGAGGTATCGAAAATATTGCTTCACCCTACTTAAAGCTTTCCGGCAGTCGTTCTTCCCGCGAACCATACGCTACTGGAACAGGAAAGGTATTTAATGACCGTGGAACGTAAAGTGCCCTCCCCCATACACCGGTGGGTGGCTTGCGGAGTATAAATGTAGATGTAGATGTAGACAGGAAAGGTCGTTGTCAAGGTTTGGATATGACATAGCCTATAAGTACAGGAAGTTTCCTCTGTGGAACATAGTCTGAAGAAAATGTAGAAGATCAGTAATCTTCAATGGGAACCCCCGGTTTTTATTGCAGTTTACGACACTATGGCAAAATCTACATACGTTTTGTCTGAATCAGACAATCCTTGTTTCGACGCAGATGGCGCTGTAATAGGAGGAATAGAAATGGGTACATAATCGTAATTTACGTTATGCTAGTCCATGCCACTTGAATATCCAATGACGCATGGGACCGCATCTCCGCCAGTAAAGTGAATGTCGCACTAGACTAATAAGGAAGTACAATCGTATGGGCACATAAAACTTCGCTGTGAAAGTAATTTTATTTGTAACGGGAAACATACTTTTTCTGTCGACGCTAGACGTTGCATAAAATAATACGTGATGAGTAGTATTTGTTATTTGTTTGGGGTGAGTTCAGCTACACATCAAGATATCGAAATTGCGAATATCTGCCGAAAAACGAGAGAAAATGCGCCTGACTCGTACCAGGGACAGCATATGTATTTTTATGGCCTCATTCTACCGCTTTAGTCAATTATTTGCTGAGCATCTTCTTTGATAAGTGTAGTTTTCATTAGTTCCAAATCGCCTAATATTTCATTTGTTCTGATATTTTCCGTATTTCCTCATCTACAAATATACTTTTCACTGTGTGTCGCTTGTCTATTTTCGGTTTAAATTTTATTTTCTTCTTTTTCAGTTGCTTGAGTTTGAATTTTATCCTGGATTTGGTGTTTGCGAGGGCTAATATCATCATTTTTACTAATCTGGGATGAAGCCCGAAATTCCTAAATTTATCCAACACTGAATATCTGTGGATAGAATCGTAAACTTTTTATGCTTTTGTCTTGTTTCATAGACATCCACCACTAACTTAAAAGAGGCTATGTATTCCGAGCGGCCTCTCCAAGATGTAACTCCTCCTTGGTAGCCTTCTATTTTCAATTCAAGTTTATCTTTACAGCGATTGTACAGAATTCTTGACAGGGCTTCATGTGCACAGTCCAAGTTCCAGAGTTCCGCAAACGCTTGATCATCTCCACATATGTTGTTCTTGAGACCACTCGAAACTTTGTGGACTTCATGGATTGTTCTTGAGTTTATATTTGTTGATGGTGGTTTCCTTGGTGTTTATGTGTATGTTTGAAGAAGTTACGGGGGCTCTTCAGTGTTAAATAGTTAGTTAAATGGTTCTAGCAAAATTTCTGTATTTCCTCTACTACTATGGGTCACCTGAATTTTCTTCTCTTTCAGCATTAGTGTGGGAGGATCATATCTTTGGAGTTATCTGTTAAATATTTTGTAATAATCTAGTGTTGTTATTTTCTCGCTATTTATTTCCTTCATTAAAAGTATGTGTTTTTGATATTCGCGCTCAACCCTCCCTATTATATTTTGTGTTCTCTTTCATTGGTTTGTGAGTTCCAACTGTGATACTTCAGTTTTTCGAGTCTTATATCTTAACCAGGCTTGATGTCTATCTTCCACGGTTTTATCACATTCATCATTACATCATTGGTGTTTTTCCCATGAGTATTTTTGGGTTAACCTTTCAGATATTTGTTTCAACTGGGTAATTATTATCTCAAGATCTCGTTTAGTCTTATATTCGTAGTTCGTTCTTCATATTTCTGATTACGTATCAGTTTATGAGTATCGTATGTTCTCTTTTTTTGGGAGGGGGATTTATAAAACGGTTATTTGTGTATTTTCCGCGGAAAGTAGCCACACCAACAAACCTGTGACTGAAAGAAATACTATTCGATTCACTTAACGCTCTCATAGCCAAAGTGAGCAGATCAGAGGTACAGAGTTGTACTGCTGTGTCAAATTATGAGCGTGGGAAATGGTCACTTCGATTTTATATCGTGTAATTTTTGGTACTGTCAGAGCAGTTAAGAATATGTTTCTATTATAGCTCTTTATAGTTCTTAAATAACATGGATGACGCATGCACTTATGAAATTTTCAGACGAATGTTTTTCCAATGCTGTAATTCCTTAGGAGTTACGCAAAAAGAGGTCTACCATGTACTGATGTAAATTTATTAATATTATATTAACATATTTTATATATTTTATTGTTTTTGTCATTTTAATCTTAGTCATTTGTAGCACTTTAAATGTGGGGTTGATGGGAGGCTAGGTTTTTTTTTTAGAGATGTGGAGTGTGAGACTTCTTCTCCTCTCCCCACCCCTCCTCTCTCTATCTCCGTCCACCAACCCGTCCCCAGAAACGAGTCCTGAATCCAAAATTGGTCTGGGAACTGGGATGGAATTATATCATTCTTTTTAGAATACCTCTTTTTTCTCCTTTAATATCCATAACGGCGGTGCGGGCAGTTGTAGAACATACCTCTCCTCAGCAGTCCCCAAAGTACCAGTCAGACAGCGAAGAGTGAGAAATAAGGGTTCACAGTAGGGAATATACGGAAGGCAACTGCCAGTTCTGGCTTTATGTCAAGTGGAAACATCTCAAAACCTTAAACCGAATTGGGTAATCATGTTTCAATTTGGAAACCTCAATAACCAAGTCCGTCTGCTTATGGTAACATTCAGCAGAGATATTTCTGTGTGTATGTAATTGATCCACACGCGACGAGAGTAGTTGTTTTTTATCCCTTGGACAAGCACTGCAGATCTCTTCACATACTTTCAGTAGATACTCCTATCCTACACCTCGGATGATAATAAGTTTCATATTAACCGTGGCCGCAGTATCTCAACACTAATTTATATTTATACGAAAAACAATGAATTTATTAACCTCTTTGGCAAAGATAGCACAATGGAATTTGGTAAACCAGAACTGTGTGCCTTAAGATTAATGATAGTACCCGGCTCTGCGATGTTTTAAATTTAAATGGAACAATACAAGGTAGCAAACACACATACACACATATTAAGGAACACGTTCTCAAGTACAAGTCACCGACAGAGGGGCACTGAGGAACAGCTGAAACTACTAGAATTGAGCATACCTCCAGGGTTCGATGGAATCTCTGTCATACTCTACACAAAATATTTGGTTCAAATGGCTCTGAGCACTATGGGACTTAACATGTGATGTCATCAGTCCCCCAGAACTTAGAACTACTTAAACCTACCTAACCTAAGGACATCACACACATCCATGCAGGAGGCAGGATTCGAACCTGCGACCGTAGCGGTCGCGCGGTTCCAGACTGAAGCGCCTAGAACCGCTCGGCCACAGCGGCCGCCAATATTTGGTTCAATTAACATCTTTTAACCACAATATACCATAGGACCTTGAACAAAAAAAACTTTTTCCAATATTTGAAATAAAACGCAGATCACACTTGTCTACAAGAAGAATAACAATAGTAATCCACAAATCTCCAGTGCAATATCCGTTTTAGAATCTTATATTTTAAGCTCAAATATATTGGGGTTTCTGGAAAAGAATGACGATCTCCATACTAACTAGCATGGATTTTGAAATCATCTGGTCATGCAAAACCCAACTGTCACTTTTCTCGTATGACACTCCGAAAGCTGTGCATCAAGTCAATTACCTGCAGGGTTACATGACTTGGGAAAAGCATTTGAATCAGTGTCACACAAACGCTTGTAGACATTGAACGATATGTGGCATCAAACGAAATTAGTGTCTGGATTAAGGATATCTTGGATGAAAAGTCATCGACGAATTAACGACAGGCGTGTCCCAGGGAAGTACGCCGGGTCCCTTCCCTCTAACGTTTAATAGTAAAGATTTGGAAGACAATAGTAATCTAAGACTTTTCGCAGATGATGCATTCATCCGTAGTACTTAGTTCCACAAATAGTGAGTTAGATCGTGATAAGATTTCATCTCGTAGAAATCCTCTATGCTGAAATAGACCCTAGACTGAGTATCTAGTTGATTAGGCTAGAATAGAGTGTAGTCGATGTGCTGCCGTAGTTCACGCAATGTGTAGGAAAGAAGGTTCACCATAGCAGACATCGATTTTTTGTGCCATCTATGAGGTGTGTAATGAGTATTGCACGGTATCTGTGTGATCTCCTGGTATCTTAGAAGACCTTAAGATGGTTTAATGTAGCATCGAAATCGACTGCAAATAAAATAAGACCTATGAGTACACCCGATGGTGTCATACCTGCTACATAAAGATATAATAACAGCAGTCGTCCAATTTCCATTGGAATGTAGATGTGTACGGAGATTAGCCCTGTTGGTCAACTCATCCAGATAGCTCTTCGCTTGCTTGTCATCAAAATCTACGTATGGGTTGTGCAGCTCGTTGGTGGAAATCAGTTGCTGCCAAAGACAGTAATGTCGATGCAGATTGCCTTTCTGGCTACCAGAATTGCATTGCCACCGAAACACTGACTGCGTTACATTCGCAGCGGAGTGAAACGACCATTGACTAATTATCTCACAGTTTCACCGTCGATGAGGCACTTCATCGAGTGCAGCCGGCGAATCGCCAGTCACTGCAATCGAGAAATTTGTTGAGGCCCGGCGACCGAATTAGTTATCGCTTTGCGACATGACCCAATAGTCACGGGGGCAGCGAACGGTACAATGGCAGTGTAGCGTACACGCTGTTTAGCTGTGTGTTGTGTGCAAGCTATTGTTCCCGCTAGCATGGCGCTAGTCCTTTACGGGAGACGCAGTATGAGAACAGTTTACGCTTTTGTGTCAGATTCGATACGTCACCCATCTATATACATACATGCCACATCTCCACCTAAAACACTGGATCGATTTCAAACAAACGCCAGGTACAAATCTCACCGACTGTCTGCAAAAAAGTTATTTGAGCGTAATAACCACCCATCTCTAATAGAAATGAGATGAAGTTCAAAGGAGGGTGACAAAATTGTAGTATGTGAGGTCCACCAGGTATGAAAAACACAGTTTTTACTCAGTACCCAAAACATTTTTCAACACCACTGTGCCATCATCAGTGGGTTTCCGTTTTATTTATTGTTCACACTTGGTGTGCACTATTTTTCCAGACCACTTGTGTATTATTTATTACAGGTAGCATGTCATGTTTTTGTGGAAAGCCCTTTTATTCTCCGCATCATGGTGAGGCGTCGTGATGCACACGTGAATATAACACGTATTTTCACAAATGGGGGCGTAAAAGCATTTTGCGCTTCACCAAAACACAGTGTATTTGTGGTTGGTGTGTGACAAGTATAGCTCGGGAACGTCTGAAGCAATTTCAAGTAAATTTTGAATATACGTGACTCATTATTTGCAGCAAATGACAATGAAATTTGCAACGAGAAAGATAAAGTTTCTAACTGTTTTTAACAAACTTGGGAAAATACCCACCTATAACAAGGTAATGCTGCTTACAGATTTAGATACTAGTGTTGGCTGCAAATACGCGGATGTGGTAGGACATTATGGAGGGAAGGTACTAAATAATAATGGTCAAAGACTAGTAAAATATATAGGGAAAATGAATAGGTAGCTGCAAATACCTTATTTCAACACAAGAAAGTACATATGCACACTGGAGAGAACCCAGCACGATATATTAGATCAATCACTGACTTGATGAAACTCTGCAGAAACAGAACGTTGGGAGTGAGAGATGGAAGAGTATTTAGAAAACCTGAATGCGCAAGTAAACACGATGTGGTAATAGGGAAAATCATTTATCCCTCCATAGTAATACCTGCTTTAAGAAAACCTAAAATGGAACAATACTGCCGTAACCCATACTTAAAGACCTGCTGAAAACACGTAATATTAAAAAGTTATAACAAAATAGACTGGAAGACAAGCTATTTCTGGACAGGATGGGTACACCAGAACAGTTAAATGATCACCTGAAGAGCACTTTCTTCCAAGGGGACGCAGAGGCTTTATGGACTAATATAAGAAGGAACAAACGTGTGGAAAAATTAAGTGTGGTTTAGAACATGGGATTATGAAAAAAAAAAACCAAACTCAAACTGCTATCGGATAAGACTGTTCAGTCGAGAAAAGAGTACATTGTTTTTCGCAATAGGATCAAAGCGATGATTAAAAAGGGATAAAGAACTAGAAAATGCGTGCACATGAACTGATAATACCACTGGCTACAGCAAAAAATTCACTGAGACGTTGACGAACATAAATAACATGAGAACTAGTACAAGAGACGAAGGTATGACAAAAATAGCACCTTATAAATGGTTAACACATTACACTCGACTTTAACAAGAATACACACAGCTGTAACGAAGTGGTTTTGGAATGCGAGGAGACGTATGAGGAAATAACAAGGGAAGATGTGACGAAAGCTCTAAAGAGGGCAAAGGCAACAAAGTGTCTGGTCTATAAAATGTTAGAAATATGGAACTCTTGAAATATGGAAGCAAAAGAACAGTAAAATATTAGTGTGTAATTTTTAACAAAATAGAACAATGGGAGGATGTACCTAGACAGTGGATCATGTCTTTTATTTGTAACATTAATGAAAAGGGGGACAAGAAGTTTTGAACCTTCTAAAAAATATATGGTGGTGATTCCTGATATCATCCAGATCACCCAGAATCATAGAAGGGACTGAAGATGGGGCATTGTAACATCGAAACGACGGTTCAGATTCGCGTCCGACCATCCTGATTTAGGTTTTCCGTGATTTCCGTAAAGATGACCTCGCTGTCTGGTGCCCTCCCCCAAATCAACCAACCATCCACCTAACAATCGATTTTGGATCATGAACACCACCTGCAGGCGCTATATTAAACTATTTCCTGAATGCACGCAGGCCTGCCGTGACCGTACGGCCATTAGAAAAGTAAGTCGCCACGGCGACTGAGCGCTTCTCTGCCTTTCATTGCGCGATCGAAACTAAACTAACCTCAGAAAAAAAAGTTTGGTATCGGCCGTTCGAATGTTCTGAACTCCGCACAGTAATGAGTAACGGCCGCTGTGTGGCGCGCGTTACAAATAAGGAAGTGCCCACGACGCACCCTGTATTTTGGCCTATCTTTGTATTAGATTGGTGGGTAAGTTCGTGGCGTTTTTCCATAAGTTTAGTAAACACTTTAGTCATCAGTAATGTATTCTCCTTGACTATTTACAACAGTCTGTGAACGCTGAACTTTTCGATTCCACGGCTGTGGAAATCACGTGATTTTGGGGCAGACTCTTCGAGCCATTGTCGAAGCGCATTTTCGTCCGGAAAGGAAGTTCCTTGAAAGATGTTCGATAAAGAACGGAAAAGATGAAAATCTGAGGACGCAAGAGAAGTGAATAAGGCAGTTGTGAAATGACTTGCCAACCCAGTTATTCGTTAGACTAGCAGAATTCAGGTGGGCGTTATCGTGGAGCAGCATCAAATCACGCTCTCTTCTCTGTCGTTGTTCTTGGACAGCGTCTGCAAGACGTCTCAGTTGTTGACAGTAAATGCCATCAGTGACGGTTACACTTCGGAGAAGCAAATCGCAGTACATCACACCGTCGCTGTTCCACCAGAAGCATAACGTTATCTTGCGTGGATGCGCACAGGTCGTTGTGCGGGGAGTTGGTGCTTTGTTTGGGCTCAACCATTCCTTTCTTTTCCTAATCTCAGCATAAAGATATCATTTCTCGTTACCAGTAAAGATACGGGATAGGAATCGTCGGTGTTGTTGACGAGCCAATTGATGACGAGCAAGCAGAGATGCTGATATGGTCACTCGCTGATTTTTGTGATTTTGGCTTAGAGCATGTGGTACCCAAACATCTGCTTTCTGAACCAGCCCCGCTGCATTGAAATGTCGCATGATGGTGGAATGATCACAGTTCATCACATTTCCCATTTCTCGAGTACACTGATCTATATCGTTGTGGATCAACGCGTTTATACAAAACGGTGCTCCGTAAAATGAGAAAACCATTTTCTTGCCGTGCTCTGTCCAGTGTCATTATCCCCATACACGGCGCATATATTTCTGGCTGCCTCCGCTCTGCCACCCCTCTACTGAACTCAGACAGAAGAAAATGTTGGAAATGTTCCGATTTCTCCACTTGGCACGCCATTTTGTAGCGTCCACAGCTCCAGTCACTATCTCCAAGTGACAAAATGACAATATAGCAACAGTGAAATACAAATAAAAATGACAATCTATAAATAAATTCATAGCAGCCTGAATACCCATATGCAAAGAAAAATCGCTACGAACTTGTACACCAACGTAGTATAACTGAAAGCGACTGTTTTCAATTAAATATTACAGCGACCTTTGTTCTGTATTCCACCCGATGATTTGCTACTCTGACATGGTTACTGATCAACTTGAATAACAGCTACAGGTAAACAACTAACGTACCACCAACAATGGCATGCCAAGTGGAGAAATCGGAACATTTCCAACATTTTCTTCTGTCTGAGTTCAGTAGGGCGGTGGCAGAGCAGAGTCAACCAGAAATGTATGCGCCGTGTATGGGGATAATGACACTGGACAGAGCACGGCAAGAAAATGGTTTTCTCATTTTACGGAGCACCGTTTTGACTATCTCTTTATTCACATGAAGTGCTGAGTGCTATTGACAAGGGATTTCAGATCGATTCCGTATTCCTGGATTCCCGGAAGGCTTTTCACCCTGTACCACACAAGCGGCTAGTAGTAAAATTGCGTGCTTATGGAATATCGCCTCAGTTATGTGACTGGATTTGCGATTTCCTGTCAGAGAGGTCACAGTTCGTAGTAACTGACGGAAAGTCATCGAGTAAAACTGAAGTGATTTCTGGTGTTCGCCAAGGTAGTGTTATAGGCACTTTGCTGTTCCTTATCTATATAATCGATTTGGGAGACAATCTGAGCAGCCGTCTTCGGTTGTTTGCAGATGACGCTGTCGTTTATCGACTAATAAAGTCATCAGAAGATCAAAACAAACTGCAAAACAATTTAGAAAAAAATATTTGAATGGTGCGAAAAGTGGCAGTTGACCCTAAATAACGAAAGGTGTGAGATCATCCACATGATTGCTAAAAGGAACTCGTTAAACTTCGGTTACACGATAAATCAGTCTAATCTAAACGCCGTAAATTCAACTAAATAGCTAGGTATTAGAATTACGAACAACTTAAATTGGAAAGAACACATAGAAAATGTTGTGGGGAAGGCTAACCAAAGACTGCGTTTCATTGGCAGGACACTTAGAAAATGTAACAAAGCTACTATGGAGACTGCCTACACTACGCTTGTCCGTCCTCTTTTAGAATACTGCTGCGCGGTGTGGGATCCTTATCAGGTAGGCGTTTCAGTCCGGAACCGCGCTGCTGCTACGGTCGCAGGTTAGAATCCTGCCTCGGGCGTGGATGTGTGTGATGTCGTTAGGTTATTTAGGTTTAAGCAGTTCTAAGTCTAGGGGACTGATGACCCCAGATGTTAAGTCCCACAGTGCCTATAGCCTTACCAGGTAGGACTGACGGAGTACATCTAAAAAGTTCAAAGAAAGGCAGCACGTTTTGTATTATCGCGAAATGTGGGAGAGAGTGTCACAGAAATGATACGGGATTTGGACTGGAAATCATTAAAAGAAAGGTGTTTTTCGTTGCGACGGAATCTTCTCACGAAATTCCAATCACCAACTTTCTTCTCCGAATGCGAAAATATTTTCCTGACACCGACCTACAGTGGGCGGAACGATCACCACTATAAAATAAGGGCAATCAGAGCTAGTACGGAAAGATATAGGTGTTCATTCTTTCCGCGCGCTATACGAGATTGGAATAATAGAGAATTGTGAAGGTGGTTCGATGAACCATCTGCCAGGCACTTAAATGTGATTTGCAGAGTATCCATGTAGATGTAGTAGAAGTAGATGTCGCGGTTGCTTCCTTCCATTATCTTCCGCGGAATTCCGGCACTGAAACGAGCTGGCAACGCGTTGAAGAGGTCCACGCAAAAGCACGATTTCGTAGTAGCGTCCACGAGCGCGCGGTGGCAACAATGAAAACAGGAGGGAAATTTGCTGAAATGGTGCATCGGCGACAGCAGCTAGCGTGTGTTTACGCGTCGCCGTCAGCGTCTATATATAGCGCGCAGTGGCTGGCCGCGGCCTTCCAGCTCCGCCCACGGCGTGGCGGCGGCGGCAGCAGTGCTCGGCCGCGCATACCTGGCCGCTGGGAGCGCGCATTTGCATCTGCGCGTCGCCAGTCGCCCGCAGCCAGAGGCTCCCGTGCGGAACCTCCCGTGTTGTGGACGCCACACCAGCCGCCGTCACCACTGCGACCGCGGAAGGAAGGCTCGCCGTCTTTGCCACGTATCCTCATATTACACAGTACACTATTAAATAAGTGTTACAACAGTCAAGGCAATATATGTAACAGATGTAACCATACACATGTAAGGTATAAAGCGATTATCATTGTCTGAGTTAGCAACAAGCTGAAACAAAATTGGATACGTACAGCTGTACTCATATGTACAGGGTGGTCCATTGATCGTGACCGGGCCAAATATCTCACGAAAAAAGCGTCAAACGAAAAAAGTTACAAAGAACGAAACTTGTCTACCTTGAAGGGGGAAACCAGATGGCGCCATGGTTGGGCCGCCAGATGGCGCTGCCATAGGTCAAAAGGATATCAACTGCGTTTTTTTAAATAGGAACCCCCTTTTTTAATACATATTCGTGTAGTTCGTAAAGAAATACGAATGTTTTAGTTGGACCGCTTTTTTCGCTTTGTGATAGATGGCGCTGCAATAATCACAAACATATGGCTAACAGTTTTAGACAAACAGCTGGTAACAGGTAGGTTTGTTAAATTAAAATACAGAACGTAGGTACGTTTGAACATTTTATTTCGGTTTTTCCAATGTGATACATGCACCTTTTTGAATTTATCATTTCTGAGAACGTATGCTGTTACAACGACATTAGGTAAATACCACATTAATGCAATAAATGCTGGATCCCATCGGCGTCGTATCACTAACAGTCGAGATGACAGGCAACTTATCCGCATGGCTGTAACGGATCGTGCAGCCACGTCTCGATCCCTGAGTCAACAGATGGGGACGTTCGCAAGACAACAACCATCTGCACGAACAGTTCGACGACGTTTGCAGCAGCGTGGAGTATCAGCTCGGAGACCATGGCTGCGGTTACGGTGACGCTGCATCACAGTCAGGAGCGCCTGCAATGGTGTACTCAATGACGAACCTGGGTGCACGAATGGCAGAACGTCATTTTTTCGGATGAATCCAGGTTCTGTTTACAGCATCATGATGGTTGCATCGGTGCTTGGTGACATCGCGGTGAACGCACATTGGAAGCGTGTATTCGTCATCGCCATACTGGCGTATCACCCGGCGTGATGGTATGCGGTGCCATTGGTTACACGTCTCGGTCACCTCTTGTTCGCATTGGCGGCACTTTGAACAGTGGACGTTACATTACAGATATGTTACGACCCGTGGCTCTACCCTTCATTCGATCCCTGCGAAACCCTACATTTCAGCAGGATAATGCACGACCGCATGTTGCAGGTCCTGTACGGATATAGAAAATGTTCGACTGCTGCCCTGGCCAGCACATTCTCCAGATCTCTCACCAATTGAAAACGTCTGGTCAGTGGTGGTCGAGCAACTGGCTCCTCACAATACGCCAGTCACTACTCTTGATGAACTGTTGTATCGTGTTGAAGCTGCATGGGCAGCTGTACCTGTACACGCCATCCAAGATCTGTCTGACTCAATGCCCAGGCGTATCAAGGCCGTTATTACGGCCAGAGGTGGTTGTCCTGGGTACTGATTTCTCAGGATCTACGCATCCAAATCGCGTGAAAATGTAATCACATGTCAGTTCTAGTATAAGATATTTGTCCAATGAATACCCGTTTATCTTCTGCATTTCTTCTTGGTGTAGCAATGTTAATGGCCCGTAGTGTAGTTGTGGATGAATCTGGACTTGTGCACCAAGCCTCTTCTTTTCTTTTACTTGAATATTTGATGAGTAGAAAATTCCTGGACTCATTATAATGCTAAGCAGGTATCGTGTAACGTTCTCTGCCGTGCGAGAAGCTCATGAGTAGTATTTTGCGTGCATAGTGAGACACTTGTCGTGTGAGCGTGTAACCCTGACAACAGAGGCCGCAGAGGCGAGCCAATTAGCGCCAGAGAACGGAAAGCGGGTGGCGGTGTTAGCGCTGCGGTAATTGTTGCAAGGCCAAGCCGCAGTTGGCACCCTGTCAGCGGCGGCCCGCCGGCCTGTCCGTGCTTCACGACTCCGTGGTAACGACGCCCAAGTCGCGAGCGGTCACGCGCTGCGCATGCGCCGAGGACCAGGAGCCGGTCTGCCATGCGTCACGCCTTCGAGTGGAAGAACGCCGTCTTGTTTGGGGCCGTTTCCGCCTTGTTGCCTGCAGTTGAGCTTGCAGCGATGCATCAGGATCATTTTCAGAGACCAACACTCGAACTGTGACTCTCGTTACCGTGACACTGGATACTGGGAACTTCAGCCGTAAATGATTTTGTTTTGGAGCACACGTGGTGCTTCTTTGAACTATCAAATAATGCGCAACGGAATCTAGCTGAGCGACTTCGGCAAGACTGATCAGGTAATGAATTTCACTAATGTTTTAAAAAGACACTTTTCAAGCTGCATAGCTATTACCTGTAATCTTAGGAAGTGGAAAGGAGTAGCGGAATGCAAGCGCAGGAAAAGAGTACGGTATCTAACTACATTCCATGAAAAAGAACAATTGTTATCAGCGAGGTTCCTCTCCTCGATTTTAGGAATCGTTTAACAAAACTAAGCCATGTTAATAATACAGTTGCTTGCCGGGGCTGCGCTCTTAGCAAATTCCTTGACACAGTTCTCGTGCCATTAGAACAATGAGACACGCACCAAAACGCACACTCGCTAAAAATAGGAAAGAAAGTCACTAGAAGATAAGTTCACCGAATCAAAGAAAATCCTAATAATTCCTACGAATTGCTGCTTTATGGCCGTTCATTTTGCTCAAGGAATTCTGTGGAGCACAATGAAAAACCCTAACGTGCCCAGGTCACGAAAACAAGTCGTCCTTCCACAAATAAGATGAAATCGATAAAACTGCCACACGAAAAACTTAGCTACTTAATCCTTTGATAACTGAATTTAATTACTGTAGGAATTGCCTACATTATTAAACGAAATGATTAATTTCTGAAACTTTCCACCAGACGCTGTGGTCAGAGCAACATCACTAAGAGGTGGCGGAGGACAGGCAATAGACAGAGAACGGCACTACACCACCAGGTCGTTTGTACAATTAGTGGATGATAAAAACGTGAGTGTCTGGTGCTCAAGCCTCCCACCAGTTTATCATACAAATTTTGATCAAGAGCTGGGTGGACATTTCCACAGCTTGCGCGCTGACCTGCCTGACCAATCGCAAACCGTATTTTTTAAAAAGAGTGTGAGAAATTGTTGTCTCTGGCCCGGTCACGCCAGGACACAGCTTTGCAAACTAAACACAACAGAGGTTTCCAAGCCTCTACAACGAGAACCGAAAAAGATATTATGATTCTACGGTCGCACATGTACCTCCAATCGTCCACACATTGATAAATGACAGAGCTATCCATAATTGGGCTTATAGATAATAGGTAACATATGATGCTGATATGAAATAAAAGAAAAGAAAATCATTAAAACTGGTTCCCAATGCAATCCTTCTCCAATGCATCACCATACTGGTGATTCAGTTGCCCCTACTCATGCGGTTTATGCAACCCACAACAGCTTCAAAAACCATATGTGAGATTTTCATATCTCTTACTACCTGTGCACAAACTATAGGTCCTACAGAAAAAATGACCATGATCTTTTTGTTGGAAGTATAGTGTAGTTATGTTTTATCCTGGGATGCATTTTCGCTGGTGGCCAAGATTATCGAGCTATTAAGGAAAAACCAGTTAGAACGTCATTTTTGTAGGTTTATCTTGAATAAAACGAAAACTACACCCTGCAGCGAAAATGTATCCCAGCAAAAATGTAACTACATTAAATTACTTACAAAAGGGTCTTATTAAGTTTTTCTGTGGGCAAATATTTTGTGCAAAGCGAGTGAGAGAATAGATCTTGCGCATGGCATTTGAAGGTGTTGCGGGTTGCATAAAACCTACGGTAGGAGAAGCTGTACCACACTGTATATTAAGCATGCAGCAGAATATCAACTAGTTGAACCAGTCAATACAAGTTAATCGTTATAAGTAATAATTTCATGAAACATGGTCAGTGCAGACAACTTCCACCTGTCACAGGGCAAAAAACTTGAAGAAAAAGGAGAAGAAAATGAGGAAGAAGGAGGAGGAGAAGCAAGAATAAGAACAGAAATAACACTGTGAGATTAGTACGACATGGCGACAGGCACGGCTCGTGTTGCTTCGTTTACCCTACTTGCGAATTAGGAGATACGAGACGATTATTATTGCAGCCGAGTGTACGGTAGAGACTGGACGGTGAGGACAAAGTGCGCGGCAGAGACTGCGCGGCAACGCGACAGCGTCATTCCCTTTAGCCGCTGTGGGAGCTCGTCTGGAGGCTTAGGCGGCGGGTCCTAATGTATGTAAATTGTGCGGTAAACGCCATCGCACTCGAAGCGTAGTCGGCTCGACTAGAGGGCCGCTCGCGCTGGAAGTCAGCACGGCTGGAGGCGTCCTACCCTCCTCCAGTGCTGTGCCGTGCTGCGCTGCGGCCGCGACCGCTGTCTGCCTACCTGTCTCCCCTCTCCTCTCGCTCGTTTTCTTTCCCCGAGGGGCCTCTCCAATGGAGCACATAGCTTTATTCCGCTCTCTATGGAGCTTGTTGCGCCGTTCCACCTGCGTGGCCGCTAGCAACATTCCCTTCTCGGCGTTGCACTGCTGTCTTTACTGCTGCCACAGCCTTACACTTTCTACTCGGCTACTCATCCACGTCTGCACTTCGTATGCCACTGTACGGTGCGTGGCGGCGGGCACTAATAATACCGCTATCCAGTTTTCCCCCTTTTCCTGTTTCTATCCACACGTGGTGCACGGGCAGAAGAAGTGCGCAAAATTGCAGACCACAGTAGCTACCGTCGGTCTCTTGCCGGACCCTATAGCGTATTTTAAGCTCCGACCTTATTACTTTCCTGCAGAAAAACCAGCACATATTCACAAGGAACCACTCTTCTGTAACACAACTTGTGTTATTAATCCAGAATGGAGCTTTGCAGAGGCGCAGCGGAGAGAGAATGCACACACATTCCTGGTGGGACCGCTGCACTTGATGTTGAATGTCCTCACGTCTTAAGTTTGCATAGTGATCATGATTACAACTGAAAGACATGTGTTTCGTTTCAGCCCAATCTGGGCAGCAGTGACGAACACTGAATAGCCATAACCGCACGTCGTCAATTCATGACGGTTCTGCAGCTACATCTTACACTGAATACGCCACAGAATTACAGGGATTGGACAAAAAAATGTAAACATCCCAAAAACCACAACACATGCCGAATAAGGTTAAGAAACCCTTTGACACTCAAAATAGCTGCCAGTGGTGTCGGAATCGATAGACACAGGTCCGGTACAGTTTTCAAGGGCGTCTTACACCACACTTTCTGCAAAATAGTGGGAAGTTCAGGTAATGTTAATAGAGGCATATAGTCGTCACTCACCCCTCTCTCCAAAGTAGACCACAAAGACTCAATAATACTAAGATTCGTTGACTGCTGTGGCCAGGAAAGAGGGAACAATTCATTCTCCCTCTCAGTGAATCACTCCTGGACGATACAATCTGTGTGAACATAGGCTTTGTCGTCTTGGAACACAGCATCCCCATAGGAGTACCAACATTGCTCCATGGGATGGCGCCGATCAGCCAAAGTGGTGACATAATCCTTGGCAGTACCATGACATACCAGAGTCCCGATAGCTGAATGGTCAGCGTGACGGAATGCCGTCCAGGGTTCGATTCTCGGCTGGGTCGGGGATTTTCTCCGCTCAGGGACTGGGTGTTGTGTTGTTTTCATCATCATTTCATCCCCATCCGGTGTGCAGGCCGCCCAATGTGACGTCTAATGTAATAAGACCTGCACCAAGGCGACCGGACCTGCCCCGTAAGGGGCCTCCCAGCCAATGACGCCAAATGCTCATTTCATTTCCATTGCAGAGTAACCGTGCGACCTATGGAATATCGAAACCCCGCAAAGTTACACTCTTCCGGCGCACACTCGGCCAGAAGTTGAGAACATTGAGAAACGAGATTTATCCGACCACTCGATCACTCCATAGTCCAGGTTTTATGGTTTCGGAATCACGTTTGCCTGTCACGGGCATTTCCACCACTTATGAGTGATTTTGGAATTTCAGTTAGCCGGCCGTTGTGGCAGAGCGGTTCTAGGCGCATCACTCCGGAACCGAGCGGGTGCTACGGCCGCAGGTTCGAATTCTGCCTCGGGCATGGATGTGTTTGATGTCCTTAGGTTAGTTAGGTTTAAGTAGTACTAAGTCTAGGGAACTGATGACTTCATATGCTAAATCCCATAGTGCTCAGAACCATTTGAACCATTTGATTACAGTTCAGTCTTATGGAGCTCCTTTCCTGTTGTTTTGATGCTGACAGGCTTAGCGAGTGCGACATTCAATTCTTCAGTGACTGTTGCAGCTGTCATTCTCACAGTCCTCTTCAATGACTGTGTGTCACGACCACTCGACAGACACTTTCGTCCGCGTTGTGACTTGGCAGACGGTGTTTCTCTGCTGTCTCGGTTTGCGGTATGAATCTTCGGTATACTGCCTCTTGAAACACCAAAAACTTTGCCAACCATCGTTACAGAAGCACACACGGTACGAGCACCACCAGTTTGGCCACGTTCGAATTCACTCAGCTCTGACGTAATACACTCACAGCTACGCATAGCACTGTTCTGGCCACAAATGACCCTTGAAACGTGTTGAAGACATTGCAAAGGTGTCGTACGTGGTCAAATACTACAGTGGAACTTGCAGGTTCGGCTAGCACCTGCATTAAGTTCAAGCATGCATTTCTCGCTCTGTTCCTATATTTTTTTTCTCAATCCCTCTGTATACCTAATTGGACCTTAACATCTGATGTGCAGAATTCTCGCTTCCTTTTAGGGGGGGGGGGGCGTCATTCAGGAACTTAATTAAATGTGTGCACAGTGATGCTGATTACTGCTCCAAAACAACTGTTTCGATTCAGGACAACCTAGACAGAAGTCACGTACACTGAACAGCCACTAACCCCGCCTGCTCACTTGCGCGCTGCTAGTCACAAAGTTTCTCGAGACTCATTACGGAATTCCAGTTAGATTTTACATTGAATGCTCTGAAGAATCATCTTCTTTCCTACCGCATACTGATCGAGAATAGTTTTCAAAGCCATTGATAGCGCGTGACTTCAAAAGAGACACACGTCACTCGTCTTTTAGAAACCGGATAATAAACCAGTATCGCTGACATCCGTCTATTACAGGACCCTAGCGCATTTTCTAAATTCAGATGTAATAACGTTTCCGCTGTAAATTCACAAACATAAGGCGTAGACAAATGGAAACGAGACAATGGAAAAAGTAAGTAAACTGTTTGTTATTTCAAAAGTAATCGTCATATTTGTTAATACATTTAACCCTTTGGAAGACAAGACGGTCACTGCCTACAGAACCATGATTGTACCCCAGCGTGCACCTCTTAGTCCGAAGCAAATAACAAGAACCAAAAATATGGAAATCGTATGGGAAGATACCGGAAGTTTATGGAGAATTTGTAAGGGCTTCCTAGCGAAACTAATGAAGCGTTATCTAAACAACCTTGGCAACATTTATTGAATAATAACCTGATAATTAGCAAACGGCATTGTACTTAAAATTATTTTTTCACTTATTCTAACTCCTTGACTTGCTGCGAGTTTCCATTGTGCAGTTAAAACATCTAAGTAATGTTAGAAATATTAAGGACAAAGCTACAGTCCTGACGCCCACCTTGGCTGATGCAAATTTTTCAGGCAGTGACTTTTATGTCTGCAATACTATTTTTGTGCCATAGCATAAAGTAGGGAAATTGAATTTCGTCGGATTATATTCGGATTAGAAAATGAGGAACCAAAAATAGGTGAGTTTTTGTTTCTTGGACAGCAAAAAACGGATGACGTCCGTAGTAGAAGGTATAAAAAGAAGACTAAAAGCAGCAAGAGAAGCTTTTCTGAAAGAACCGGATTAGTTAAGTTTGAATATAAAACTTTGTGTTTGGAGATAATTTCTGAAGGTAATAGTCTGGAGAGTATTCTTGTGCAGAAGTGAAACGTAGATGATAAATATTTCAGACAAGAAGAGAAATTTTGAATGGTGGTGCTACAGAAGAATGCAGAATAGGGCATTGGTAGACCCAACATCTAATAAAGAGGTACTGAAATGAATTGAGAAAAAAATAAGTAAAACACACAGTGTTGAAAAGAGGGGTTCGATTCATAGGACACATCAACAGGCACCAAAGAACTTTCAATATGGTAAAGGTGGGAGGTGTGCGTGGAGGCGGGAGGCCAAAATTGTTGAAGGAAAGCCCAAAAAAGGCGTTTACATACGACTCACGTTACAAGCAACATGCTGTTATCGAATACTTGTGTGCAGAAAAAGAAACCATGGTGAACATCCATTAACGTTTGTGGCAAAGTATGGAGATGCTGCAGTTGATAGGAGTACAGTTGGGCAATGGCTAAGGAAAGTTACAGCCTCTGGAAATGCAGAAACAGAGTCCATGATCAGCCACGCTCGGGACGTCCTGTCACAGCCACTGCTCCAGACGTGCTGAATCGTCGGATGCCATTATTCCTTGCCGACCGGCGCATCATAACTCGGCTTTTGTTATCGGTCAGCACTGGAAGTGCGTCTGCAATGAGTGAGACTCTCGGATGTTCAAAGAGGTACACATCGACAAATTGGGTTGGACAGCTTTGCCTCATTGATCCTACAGTCCAGACTCGGCACCCTCGAATTTCATCTCGTTGGACCTCTTAAAGGTTCTCTACGGGGAACACATTTTGAAGACGCCGAGAGTGTCAGCAATGCAGTGAAAACGTGGCTACACCTATGGGACAAGAGCTTTTACCAGCAGGGAATACACGCTCTCCGTAACGCTGGCGAACGGCCATAGAACGTGATGGAGACCAAGAAGAAAAATAAGACATGGGCAAGACATGTTGATGTACACTACTGGCCATTAAAATTGCTACACCACGAAGATAACGTGCTATAGACGCGAAATTTAACCGACAGGAAGAAGATGCTGTGATATGCTAATGATTAGCTTTTCAGAGCATTCACACAAGGTTGGCGCCGTTAGCGACACCTACAGCGTGCTGACATGAGGAAAGTTTCCAACCGATTTCTCATACACAAACAGCAGTTGACCGACGTTGCCTGGTGAAACGTTGTTGTGATGCCTCGTGTAAGGAGCAGAAATGCGTACCATCACGTTTCTGACTTTGATAAAGATCGGATTGTAGCCTATCGCGATTGCGGTTTATCGTATCGTGATATTGCTGCTCGTGTTGGTCGATATCCAATGACTGTTAGCAGAATATGGAATCGGTGGGTTCACGAGGGTAATACGAAACGCCGTGCTGGATCCCAACGGCCTCGTATCACTAGCAGTCGAAATGACAGGCATCTTATCAGCATGGCTGTAACGGATCGTGCAGCCAAGTCTCGATCGCTGAGTCAACAGATGGGGACGTTTGCAAGACAACAACCATTTGCACGAACAGTTCGACAACGTTTGAAACAGCATGGACTATCATCTCGAAAACCATGGCTGTGGTTACCCTTGATGCTGCATCACAGACAGGAGCGCCTGCGATGGTGTACTCAACGACGAACCTGGGTGCACGAACGGCAAAACGTCATTTTTTCGGATGAGTCCAGGTTCTGTTTACAGCATCATGACGGTTGCATCCGTGTTTGGCGACTTCACGGTGAACGCACATTGGAAGCGTGTATTCGTCATCGCCATACTGGCGTATCACCCGGCGTGATGGTATGGGGTGCCATTGGTTGCACGTCTCGGTCGCGTCCTGTTCACATTGACGGCACTTTGAACAGTGGACGTTACATTTCAGATGTGTTACGACCCGTGGCTCTACCCTTCATTCGATCCCTGCAAAACCCTACATTTCAGCAGGATAATGCACGATCGCATGTTGCAGGTCCTGTAGAGGCCTTTCTGGATACAGAAAATGTTCGACTGCTGCTCTGGCCAGCACATTCTCCAGATCTCTCACCAATTGAAAACGTCTGTTCAATGGTGGCCGAGCAACTGGCTCGTCACAATACGCCAGCCACTACTCTCGATGAATTGTGGTATCGTGTTGACGCTGCATGGGCAGCTGCACCTGTACACGCCATCCAAGCTCTGTTTGACTCAATGCCTAGGTGTATCAAGGCCGTTGTTACGACCAGAGGTGGTTGTTCTGGATACTGATTTCTCAGGATCTATGCACCCAAGTTGCGTGAAAGTGTAATCACATGTCAGTTCTAGTATAATATATTTGTCCAATGATTACCCGTTAATCATCTGCATTTCTTCTTGGTGTAGCAATTTTAATGGCCAGTAGTGTATATTCTCACCAAATTCTGACTCTTAAAGTAAATATTTTCTGAGGAAAAAATGTGGGGCATTACTTATTTAACGACCCTCGTATGTATCGTGTTGTATACTAAAAAATAAAAGTTTACCACTGACTAGTTCCATTACAAACACCACACGAAAATCTTCTCGTCGAATGGTGAGCTCCACAATGTTCATCACCAAGTCCTGTGTGTTACAATTTGCACGTAAAAGAGTAATCTTTAACTGGACTTTAAAAAATTTTGCGACAGAGGGAAGCAGTCGACACGTGTTCGGAAAATGAAACAGTTCGGCCATCCGTGAGTGCAGATTTGGGGGCGGGTGGGAGAAACAAGTTGCAGCAGCGCTAAAGCCGCCCCCGGGCGCAACGGGCCGCGATTGGCGGCGGCAGCGGGGGCGGCAGCTCCGGAAGAGCGGCCAAAGCCTGCCCCCCGCGAAGAGCTTAGCCACTAATTGGCCGCGGTCCCCGGGATCCATTAGCAATTCCGCCAGCAATCAGTCCCGCGCGCCGTGTCCCGCGCTGACCCGCCAGCGACCTGTCCCCTGCTGGCGGACGCCAGGGGCAGAGGGGCAGTTTTACTGAGCGCCCCGAAGCAGCTGGACAGCGCACCTCTCTGACATTAGCGCCCGTTCCCTTCGTCCATGTCTTCGGTGACGTCCACCGTAACCACTAATTGCTGGTGTACCACTTAGTTTTTATAAAATACCCATAAACTCACTGTAAAGAATTCAATCCACCGCCTTAACAATGCACGCTGTTCTCCTTGGAGCGTTGTAGATCTGGTACCATGCAGTCTTGTGACCATCCAACGCTGATATACAGGGGTTCGACAAAAATATGGAAACATCGCGAGGAAGTGCGTGCTTCACCACAAATGCTAGCAAACTTGAAGGTAGCGTTGTCGTATTTGATCACAAAAGGTACCTGTGCAGTGCCCTTATACACTGAAGCGCCAAGGCATGCGTATTCAAATTCAGAGATATGTAAACAGGCAGAATACGGCGCTGGAGTGGGCAGTGCCTATATAAGACAAGTGTCCGATGCAGTTGTTAGATCGGTTTCTGGTAATGGCAGGTTATCAAGATTTAAGAGAGTTTGAATGTGGTGTTGTAGTCGGCGCACGAGCGATAGGACACAGCATCTCCGAGGTAGCGATGAAGTGGAGATTTTAACGTACAGCCATTTCACGAGTGTACCGTGAATATCAGGAATCCATTGAAACATCAAATCTGCGGCATCGCTGCGGCCGGAAAAAATCTTGCAATAACGCGACCAACGACGACTGAAGGGAAACGTTCGATGTGACAGAAGAGCAACTCTTAAGCAGATTGCTGCAGAATTTAATGCTGGCCCATTAACACAGCGTGCGAACCATGCAATGAAACATTATCGATATGGCCTTCCGGAGCCGAAGGCCCACTAATGTACCAATGAAGACTGCACGACACAACGCTTTACACTTTGCATGTGCGCGTCAGAACCGACATCGGACTGTTGATGACTGGGAACGTGTTGCCTGGTCTGACGAGTCTCATTTCAGATTGTGTCGAGCGGATGGACGTGTATGGGTATGGAGACAACTTCATGAATTCATGGACCCTGCATGTCAGCATGGGACTCTTCATGTTGGTAGAGGCTCTATAATGGTGTGGGGCGTGTGCATTTGGAGTGATATGGGACCACTGATACGTCTGGATACGCCTCTGACAGATGACACGTACATAAGCATCCTGTCTGATCACCTGCATCCATTCATGGTTCAAATGGCTCTGTGCACTATGGGACTTAACATCTATGGTCATCAGTCCCCTAGAACTTAGAACTACTTAAACCTAACAAACCTAAGGACATCACACAACACCCAGTCATCACGAGGCAGAGAAAATCCCTGACCCCGCCGGGAATCGAACCCAGGACATCCATTCATGTCCATTGTGAATTCCGACAGATTTGGGGAGTTCCAGAAGGACAATGCGACACCCCACACGTCCAGAATTGCTACCGAGTGGCTCCAGGAACACTCTTCTGAGTTTAAATACTACCGCTGGCCACCAAACTCCCCAGAAATGAACATTATTGACGATATCTTGGATGCCTTGCAACGTGCTGTTCAGAAGAGACCTCCACCTCCTCGTATTCTTATGGAATAATGCACAGCCCTTTCCCTCCAGCACTACTTCAGACATTAGTCGAGTCCATCCACGTTGTGCTGCGGCACTAATACGTGCTCACGGGGCCCTACACGATATTAGGCAGAGGTTTCTTTGACTCTTCAGTGTATGTTGCAAGCATCATTCGTGATCATAACAGTGTTATGTGTAGTCGTGAGTGAATTATGTCGGAGGTAACTGAATTCGAACGTGAACAAATTATAGGTGTTCATATGAAGGTAGCCAAAGTATTTGATCTTTCAGCAGGCACCATATCGAAAACTTACCCCTACATCGCACACAATAAAAACAGAAAAACATCATCCTGTAAGTCACAACGTGTGCGGAAGAGAGTGTTGGGTAATAGTGACAAACAGTCAATGAAGAGGATTGTGACGAGCCGCGCGGGATTAGCCGAGCGGTCTAGGGCGCTGCAGTCATGGACTATGCGGCTGGTCCCGGCTGAGGTTGGAGTCCTCCCTCCGGCATGGGTGTGTGTGTTTGTCCTTAAGATAATTTAGGTTAAGTAGTGTATAAGCTTAGGGACTGATGACGCAAGCAGCTAAGTCCCATAAGATTTCACACACATTTGAACATTTTTTGGATTGCGACGAAAAATGGGAGAACGGTAGCTCTAAAAATCACTGCAGAACTAACTGACGCATTCGCTAATGTTGTCAGCACCGAAATAGCTGGTAGGGAACTCCGCAAGCAGGGAATTGCAGGGTGTGCTGGAATTCCAAAACCAATCATCAGTGATGCAAATGCCCATAACAGCAAATCCTAGTGCCAAAGTGATAAAACCTGGGCTGTGGAGGAATGAAAGAAAGTCTCTGTGCTGAGAACTTTATCTTTCAAGAAATAATTAACTTATCTCTGGAAAGACCTGCAGTAACAAGACACTGTAGTGACCAAGAGAAGTCAGATGCAAACTTCTGGCCGAGTTTGTGTCCAACAGTGGAACATGACGCGGGTTCGGTTATGATTTCGGCAGTCATATGGTGGTATTCGATAGAACCCCTGGTTACTCAGCAAGGTCACATTACTGCCAAGGCTTATGTGATTATGGTACAACGTGTTTCGCGGTGGTGATGAGAGTTCCAAGACGAGAGCGCTCCTGTCAATAGTCATCATGTAGCCATGAATGTAAACATAAGTGTCACTAATCGATTTTACCTTGGGCCTGTTCTGACTGGACGACTGCTGTCTGCAAGGCAATAAAAGGAGCGATCTGCATATAATTATCGGACACGTGTTCGGCATGTCACCAGTCTTGCTGTTGTTTCCAGTAGATAAGTCCTGACGGTGCTGTTGTTTTTTTTTTTTAATCATGCAGCTCCTCTTTTGACATCATGAGACTGCATTGACCCTGTCTATACATCCCTATCACAGAAAAAATATGAAGGGCTACTGGGAATCGAACCAGGATCTTTCTGGTGATAGCAGCATCACCTGTCGAGGAATGACTGCTAGTCAGATACATTAAAAGTGCACATAGTATCAGCGAGCATGCTGTCCGAGTGTGGAATGAGGAAGGTATGTGATCTATTTGATTTTGACAGAGGGCAGATTCTGATGGCCCGAAGGCTTGGCACAATAGTTTCGGAAACTGGACGGCTTGAAGGGTGTACGAGGAGTGTTGTAGTGAGTGTGTTCAACACGTGGCGAAACCAGAGGTGAAACCACGTCCAGACGTCGTGGGATTGGGCGGCCACCGCTCATCACAAATATCGGATGTCGTAGCCTGGACAAACTAGTAAAACAGAACAGACGACGAACTGTGGTGGAACTAACATCAGACTTTAATGCTAGGAAAGGTACAAGTGTGTCTGAAGTCACTGTGCACCAGACACTCCTATAGATAGACCTCCGCATCCGACGCCCCATTCAAGTGCTGATGTCAACACGAGGACATCGACAACTACGACTGAAATAGGCACATGGCCATTTGTCCTGGACGCTGGCGCAGTGGCAGGGTATTCCATGGCCTGATGAACCCCGATGCCTTTTTCATTACGCTGTTGGAAGTGTGGGAATCCGTCGTCTTCCAGGAGAACAGCTCCTTGACACCTGTATTGCGGGACGGAGACATGCTGTCGGCGGCTCCATTATGGTCTGGGGAACATTCATGTAGGTGGAGTGGGTCCAGTTGAGCTTGTACAAGGGCCAATGATATCTACGAAATATCGCACGCTGGTAGCAGACCACGTACACCGCTTCACGATGATTATACGCTCCTGGAAATGGAAAAAAGAACACATTGACACCGGTGTGTCAGACCCACCATACTTGCTCCGGACACTGCGAGAGGGCTGTACAAGCAATGATCACACGCACGGCGCAGCGGACACACCAGGAACCGCGGTGTTGGTCGTCGAATGGCGCTAGCTGCGCAGCATTTGTGCACCGCCGCCGTCAGTGTCAGCCAGTTTGCCGTGGCATACGGAGCTCCATCGCAGTCTTTAACACTGGTAGCATGCCGCGACAGCGTGGACGTGAACCGTATGTGCAGTTGACGGACTTTGAGCGAGGGCGTATAGTGGGTATGCGGGAGGCCGGGTGGACGTACCGCCGAATTGCTCAACACGTGGGGCGTGAGGTCTCCACAGTACATCGATGTTGTCGCCAGTGGTCGGCGGAAGGTGCACGTGCCCGTCGACCTAGGACCGGACCGCAGCGACGCACGGATGCACGCCAAGACCGTAGGATCCTACGCAGTGCCGTAGGGGACCGCACCGCCACTTCCCAGCAAATTAGGGACACTGTTGCTCCTGGGGTAGCGGCGAGGACCATTCGCAACCGTCTCCATGAAGCTGGGCTACAGTCCCGCACACCGTTAGGCCGTCTTCTGCTCACGCCCCAACATCGTGCAGCCCGCCTCCAGTGGTGTCGCGACAGGCGTGAATGGAGGGACGAATGGAGACGTGTCGTCTTCAGCGATGAGAGTCGCTTCTGCCTTGGTGCCAATGATGGTCGTATGCGTGTTTGGCGCCGTGCAGGTGAGCGCCACAATCAGGACTGCATACGACCGAGGCACACAGGGCCAACACCCGGCATCATGGTGTGGGGAGCGATCTCCTACACTGGCCGTACACCACTGGTGATCGTCGAGGGGACGCTGAATAGTGCACGGTACATCCAAACCGTCATCGAACCCGTCGTTCTACCATTCCTAGACCGGCAAGGGAACTTGCTGTTCCAACAGGACAATGCACGTCCGCATGTATCCCGTGCCACCCAACGTGCTCTAGAAGGTGTAAGTCAACTATCCTGGCCAGCAAGATCTCCGGATCTGTCCCCCATTGAGCATGTTTGGGACTGGATGAAGCGTCGTCTCACGCGGTCTGCACGTCCAGCACGAACGCTGGTCCAACTGAGGCGCCAGGTGGAAATGGCATGGCAAGCCGTTCTACAGGACTACATCCAGCATCTCTACGATCGTCTCCATGGGAAAATAGCAGCCTGCATTGCTGCGAAAGGTGGATATACACTGTACTAGTGCCGACATTGTGCATGCTCTGTTGCCTGTGTCTATGTGCCTGTGGTTCTGTCAGTGTGATCATGTGATGTATCTGACCCCAGGAATGTGTCAATAAAGTTTCCCCTTCCTGGGACAATGAATTCACGGTGTTCTTATTTCAATTTCCAGGAGTGTATTTCGCGACGGTAGTAGCATTTCTCAGCAAAGCAATGCGCCATGTCACAAGGCGAGGAGTGTGATGGAGTGGTTCGAGAAACACAGTGGCGAGTTTCCAATTGATGTGGTGGCCCTCCAACACGCCAGGTCTGAACTCTATCGAACACACCTGGGATGTGATTGATCGTGGCGTCAGAGCTTATTGCCCCCCCCCCACCCCCCCTTCCTTGGAATTATGGGAGTAAGATAACTTGTGTGTGCAGATGTGGTGCCAACTGCCTCCAGCGACCTATCAAGGCCCCAATGCTTCCATGCCACGACGCGTTCCCGCTGCTATTCGTAGGTAGGTGGTCATAATGTTCTGGCTGAGCAGTGGTCTCGGTGATTGGTCTGTGCGGGCGGTACATGACACCCCTTCAAGTTCCTCGGTTTATTTAATTTAATTTCTTTATTTTTTAATTACAGAGGGCAGCCAGCCATCTGATCGAATACGGTGACCTACCGCGCCGGCACCGTGCGGCTACAGAGCTGATCCGTGAATGCATTCTAGTTAAACATGTGCAGCTGTTGAACTATGGCACATTCTGTAATGGGTGATTTATTGTGCCTACACTTTAAGGAACGTGTAGTCTACTAACTAATACGTCGTTCTCCAAAGACTATGCTTGTTAATGCGAATCTGCTGTGGAATTTTGGACACCACCTGTGAACTCTGTGCTGAGAACTTTATTTTTCAAGAAATAATTAACTTATCTCTGGAAGGGCCTGCAGTAACAAGACATTGTTGTGACCAGGAGAAGTCAGATGCAAACAGTTCTCACAGATGTTGGATGCAGCCGTTATGTGAAGATGACACGAACAAAATAGGAAGCGAGCAGCAAGCAATCAGTGTAGGACTGAAGCTAGGAAACAAAACAAAGAAGTGTTTTCATAAGTCCGAACAATAAATTATAACAATCCATTTAGAATGTATGTTCTACTTTTTATTCTTCTTTTTCGTACTTTAATTTTATTTCAATTTATGGGACTACGAATAATTTTTTTATGACAGTCGTTTCACCAAAGCAGATGTGAAACAACGGAAACTTCACAGTAGGTATGGGCCGTAAATGCTGCTGCTGCATCATGAAATCCTTCCGCTCAGAAATGTTACCGAGGATTTATTTCTTGCGTGCTCGTGTAACTGCACCGCACCAACACGGCGGCTTGCCATATGAGGCGCAAGATTAGCACGTAATCCATTTAAGTGTGGAACTTTTGTAATTTATATATTCTTTGCGTTGTTTGTAAGCGGGATTCGGCTGCGCGACCTGAACGTAATACAGAGTTGAAGGTATTTTCAGGTGTCACATAAATTTTAAGCGTAGTAACGTGACTACGCTGCAGGGAACAGAGAATGTTTATACTGTGTTTATACGCGCGCCACAGTATAACACGCATAAAAGTCTCCGAAAGCGGCTTGTAAAATCATAACTGCGTAATAAAGATGGCAGTGGGCTGCTGTAAAAATACTTTGCTACAGAAACGCTGTGGTGTTTTGGTCGTATAAAACTGCTACAAGCTGCTGCACTTTGGAAAAAAATCACGTATCGTTCTCACAGGATCTTCAGCTCATTCCAATTGCAGAACTTCTGTTGAGCGGCTGAGATACTTGACTCTCTCATTAAGGTACTGGTCTCGAGAAGACATCGGTTCAAAGCCCTGTAAGGCCATCCAGATATAGGTATTTGATAAATCGATTACGACATAAGGCTGCATGTTAACTAGTAAGACGATACAGCGTTTATCTGTCCACTTCATTATGTAGCGTCTCTGATGGTATCGTTCTCGACGGACTATTAAAACCTAACCTCTGTTTCTTACCTCATTCTGACTCTAGCTATTCTACGTGTTCAGGGTGAGTTAGGCGTCAATCCACGTTCTGTTTCCAGTTTCAATTTTCCATGAAATGCGAAGCATTTATTGTACCGCAATTAGCTGGCAATGTGGAACAGTAATTTTGTTTGCTGTTACTGACTAGAATCGAAAAATGGCTATGGCTAACTCAGCCGAAAATGTAAATATTGTGTGTGTTCAAGTACCTGAATAGAATTCAGATCGACGGTAAGCATCAGCAGCATTTCAACGTACTCACTGAATGTGAATATAGAGTATGTTCAAGTACCTGAATAGACTTCAGATCGATGCTGAGCATCAGCAGCATTTCAACGTACTCACTGAATGTGTATTCTATGTTTATTTCACGTCAGTATCCGTGGCAGACCGAACTTCTCTTCTTTGTCCATTCCGACCTGCCTTGTGTACTACAGTTTGAGGATAGATTCTACAGTGCCGACCGCTTTGCTCGAGCAGTTGTAGGCGCTTCAGTCCGGAACCGCGCTGCTGCTACGGTCGCAGGTTCGAATCCTGCCTCGGGCATGGATGTGTGTGATGTCCTTAGGTTAGTTAGGTTTAAGTAGTTCTAAGTGTAGGGGACTGATGGCCTCAGATGTTAAGTCCCATAGTGCTTGGAGCCATTTGGACCACTTGAACATTCTACAGTTTAACCGAAAGTGACTTCACATCTTCCTTTCTTCTGGTTCCAGCCAATTCTCAACGTCACAGATTAAGAAGAAAGTTTTGGGACAGATAATGGAAGCTTAGTGGTTGGTTTATTTATGGGTAAAAGGGCGTTCGAAAAGATGAAAAATGTGTTGCCAGCAAAAAGAATTGTTATACAATTAAAAAACCGTTTTATTTATAGTGTAGTAAACTATCTCATCAAAAATATTCGAGCATCCCTATATAGTGCGGAATTGACCATTAGGTATCACTAGAGATGGATTCAGCCGTATATAAGAAGACAGGGAGTACTGTGTTGTCGATAGGGAAGCAGTAACAGCAAAATGGTTCTGTCTTAGTGGCTTCGAAGGTGGAATAGTCATTGGATATCACCTGAGTAACAGATCCATCAGGGACATTCCAACTTTGCTAAAGCTGCCCAAGTCGGCTGTAGGCGAAGTGCGAAGAGAAAACGCGAAGGAACAAAACATAGATAAACCAAAAAGAGACCGATATCGTACACAGACGGACAGGGACCGTAGGGGATTGTGGAGGATGTTTCTAAAAAATCACGTGAAATCAGCGGAAGATACCAGTCATGAGTTCCAAAGTGGTGCCAGCAGTCTAGCTAGCACATTGACTGTGCGTAGGGATTAGAAAACATCAGAGAGCAGTGGTCGAGCAGCTCCTCGTAAGCAAAATGTTTCTGTGCTCAGTGCTAAACGACACTTGAGGTGGTGTAAAGACCGATGCTAATGGACAGTGGATGATTGGAAACGAGTGATTTTGCAGTGATCAATCACTCTGCAGCCTGTTGCAATCCAACGGAAGGGTTTCAGTTTGACGCATGCATGGAGAACGCTACCTGCCATCAGGTATGGCGCCAAGGATGGAGGATATGGTGTTTCAGTAGGTGGGGGTGGAGGGGAGTTATTATTCGTGATTAAGGTGTGGTCCGCTTATTAAGCTTGAGAAAACGCTAAATGTGGGAGGATAATAACGCATTTTATTGTATTACGTACTGTGTATAGTAGAGGAACAGTTCGGAGACGATGATCTCAGCATAAGGTTCGCCACGGTAGCTGAATGGTCAGCGGGCAGAATGCCATGCGAAGGTGCCCAGGTTCGATTCCCGGCTGTGTCGGAGATTTTCTCCACTCACGGACTGGGTGTTGTGTTGTCTTCATCATCATATCATCTCCATCGACACGCAAGTCGACGAAGTGGCATCAGCTCAAAAGACTTGCACCAGGCGACCGGTCTATCCGACGGGAGGCCCTAGCCACACATGTCATTTCATCTCAGCACAGAAATGCACCGCGTCAAAAGCAACATGTGTGAGGCAGTGGTTTGTGGGCCATAACATTTCTGAAATGAAGCTATACGGCTACAGAGAACTTTTCGAGTCTCCAGCATCTGTGATGTACATATGGAGACTGAAGCCACTAATGAAAATATGTACCAAGGTCCAGACTTGAACCTGGGTCTCCTGCTCACTAGGCAGATGGGCCAACCACTACGCCACCCTGGCATAGTGGCTTTGCACAGTTGCATGGACTATCCTAGATACATTGCAGAGGCTCTCCAACAGCACTGCAAAAGCACCTCAGCATCGAATGAAACGGTTCATCCTGCCTGAAATCCAGGCATAGATGCTTTAATCAAATGAAACTATGTAGTTCTAGAGACTTTTTCACGTTTCAGACATCTATGATGTATATATGCAGACTGAAACGACAAATTTTCATTTCTCACTTCATTCTGGATATATAAATCATTCCTGAAATGGACTGACGTGACCAGAGTCTCAGCGTAATCCCAGTGAAACAGTTTTAGGATGAGTTAAAACGTCGGATTCGCTCCCTGCCCCAGAGCCCAGCATCAACACCGTCTTTGACGTCGGGTCTTGAGGAAGAGTGAACTTGATTTGATTTGATATATTGCTTATGTAGAGGACTGTTGCCTTACATTTTATAAGAGGTCGTTTACTTTACAGCTCTTCATGTGCTTTACAACTTTTCACGTACATATTACAAAAAGCAATTATTGTTTCCATCTATTACAATCGATGTGATAATAAGTTAAGAGTACATTAGGAACTGAAAGGAAAAAACGCAAAAAATATTAAAATTTTAAGAAGGTATGATGATATATGATGCCAACGGCCTTGCCGCGGTTGTAATACCGGTTCCCGTCAGATCACAGAAGTTAAGAGCTGTCGGTTGGGTTAGCATTTGGATGGGTGACCATCCGGTCTGCCGAGCGCTGTTGGCAAGCGTGGTGCACTCAGCCCTTGTGAGGCAAACTGAGGAGCTACGTGATTGAGAAGTAGTAGCTCCGGTCTAGGAAACTGACATATGGCCGGGAGAGATGTGTGCTGACCACATGTCCTACATATCCGTATCCAGTGACGCCTGTCGGCTGAGGATGAGACGGCTGCCTGTCGGTACCGTTGGGTCTTCATGGCCTGTTCGGGAGGAGTTTAGTCTGTTTTTAAATGATGTATGATAGGAAAGACTTGCATAGTAAGAGAGAGAATGAGAAATGTTACTCTATCTGAGCCAGCTTTGGATCTGCTTCGAGCCTTGCAGTCCCGGTTCCCTACAGTGAACTGGCATTCCTCCGCAGATATTCAGACATATCACTGAAGATATCCCAGTGGAGTGCAAACTGTCGTAAAGCCCAGGGATAGACACACCCCACAGATATTTATGTCCACTAATAGGTCTCCGGATATTTTTGATCAGGGAGTGTATTTATGGTAGCGAAAACGGAAGAGAAACATTCCTGCATTGCTTTAAAATGTGATTGTGGACACGAAATACAGAAAATGTAATGGACTGGCGTCATGATGAACAGACTGAAGTAGTGATGAATCAAGAAGTACTTCTAAGAGTAGGAGAGGAGAAAAATGTAATGGACACTATAGTTTGTAAAGGGTGGGGAGCTAGATCAAGGTGTGTAAAGTATATTTAATACTTCGGAAGACGAGCGACGACTTGTAAAACTCCGCCTGAACATGCGTCGGAAGGCCCAGTGTTACCGACCGACCACCGTGTCATACTCAGCCGATAGACGTCACTGGATGCAGATATGGAGGGGCATGTGGTCAGAACGTCACTGTCCGGCTGTTGTGTTTTCGTGTCTGGAGCCGCTACATCTCAGTCAAGTAGCTCCTCAATTGGCCTCACAAATCTGAGAGCACCCCACTTGCCAACAGCGCTCAGAAGATACGGATGGTCACCCATCCAAGTGCTAGCCAATCCGTACAGTGTTGAACTTCGGTGATCTGACGGGAGCCGGTGTTACAACTGCGGCAAGGCCGTTGGTTGGACTTGTAAGCAGCCATGCAAAAGTTCCAGTTCCGATCATATTAAAAAACCTATGTAATACCGACCTTCGGATCATTTTCTTGAAGGAAAAACACCTGGCTACGCTGTATTTTATTCTTTCCCTACATCTAAATCTACATCTACATTTACGCTCCGTAAGCCACCCAACGGTGTGTGGCGGAGGGCACTTTACGTGCCCCTGTCATTACCTCCCTTTCCTGTTCCAGTCGCACATGGTTCGCGGGAAGAACGACTGCCGGAAAGCATCCGTGCGCGCTCGAATCTCTCTGATTTTACATTTGTGATCTCCTCGGGAGGTATAAGTAGGTGGAAGGAATATATTAGATACCTCATCCAGAAACGCACCCTCTCGAAAGCTGGGCAGCAAGCTACACCGCGACGCAGAGCGCCTCTCTTGCAGAGTCTGCCACTTGAGTTTGCTAAACATCTCCGTAACGCTATCACTCTTACCAAATAACCTTGTGACGAAACGCGCCGCTCTTCTTTGGATCTTCTCTATCTCCTCCGTCAACCCGACCTGGTACGGATCCCACACTGATGAGCAATATTCAAGTATAGGTCGAACGAGTGTTTTGTAAGCCACCTCCTTTGTTGATGGACTACATTTTCTAAAGACTCTCCCAATGAATCTCAACCTGGCACCCGCTTTACCAACAATTAATTTTATATGATCATTCCACTTCAAATCGTTCCGCACTCATACTCCCAGATATTTTACAGAAGTAACTTAACATCTGAGGTCATCAGTCCCCTAGAACTTAGAACTAATTAAACCTAACTAACCTAAGGACATCGCACACATCCATGCCCGAGGCAGGATTCGAACCTGCGACCGTAGCGGTCGCTCGGCTCCAGACTGTAGCGCCTAGAACCGCACGGCCACTCCGGCCGGCAACTGTCTGCAACGGAGAGTCAAAGAAACGTTGCAAGGAAGAGAGAGAGAGAGAGAGAGAGAGAGAGAGAGAGAGAGAGAGAGAGAGAGAGAGAGTTGGTGGGGGGGGGGGGAGGAGGTGGAAGGGAGAGGGAGAGAGAGGAAGGAAGGACACTTTGAGTGCTGGGTCATATTAAAAACAGATGAAGTTACTAGCAGGTTAAGGAAAAGGCACAGAACAGAGGGAGACGGAGAGAGTTCGGTCGATACGTGTCGTTAGACAGATGTACATCAGAAGAAGGCAGACGCTAAGGAGAAGAGAGGTATTGACTGCAAATGGGTAGGAGTCGAGGTGTAAAGAAAGAGAAGGAAAATACGGGCCGAGACGGTCTGGACGAAATGGGGCGCGAAATCTGAGAGCGCGTCGCAGCTCTCTTGCCGATTGGTGAAATATCGGCGAGCCAGTCCTAAAACGGACTTGACGGTCCTCGTAAAGCTTAACTTTCATGCCTGTAAGCAGGCTGCCGCTGACTTACGGCCGGGCGTAAAGCTGGCCGGGAGCGGCGGAGTAGACGGCTGCCGACCACGCGCCTGTTGCCGCCGCGTTAACGACGGTCGCCCGGTGGTCTCGGAGAAAGCCGAGGGGGCCGCGGCAGACGCGAGACGCAGCGCGGCGCGGCTTTCTCGCGAGAAATGCCATCAGGTGGCGCGCGGGTTGCCGTTTACGGAGGCAGGCGCTGGCGCTGACCCCTCGCTGGCGGAACTGCGCGCCGCCGAGGTCGTCGCCGTCGTCGCCGTCACGTGTTCGCGTTTCCCTCGCGAGCTTTGTTGTCGCTCGTTTGTTAGTCATTCCAGCGTGAGCAACGGCGTTGTGAGCTAGTGACTAGGTCCAATACGTTCACGTCTCAGGTGCCCTTTGACCGACAGAATTTTTTTTTTTGCTGATTTCTGTTGCCACGTACACATCGACAGTGGTTGGACAAATATATGGAAACACCGCCAGAACTGCATGCTTGAACATAAATGCAAAAAAAAAAAAAAAAAAAGGCTCTGAGCACTATGGGACTTAACTGCTGAGGTCATCAGTCCCCCAGAACTTAGAACTACTTAAACCTAATTAACCTAAGGACATCACACACATCCATGCCCGAGGCAGGATTCGAACCTGCGGCCGTAGCGGTCACGCGGTTCCAGACTGAAGCGCCTAGAACCGCTCGGCCACCCCGGCCGGCACATAAATGCAGTCCTGGTCAAGGTTGTAGGTGGCGCTGTTGTACAAGGGACGTTAAGTAAGTAATGCAATACTTGTTTTAAAATTCTGAAATCAGGTTGGTTTTATTCAGGTTTAGTCAGTCTTAATCGCATCCTGTATAGTTCCCTGCCGTTATGTAGACAGGAGTGACACCACCAGCAGTCGACCAATGGTGTAAACGCCCAAAAGATGACCCCTACGTCGCGTTGAAACCGGTTGGCTGTGTAATAATAATACATGCGATTAAGACTGATTTTGAATAATTGATTTATCATACTAATCGCTGCTTCATCTCCACAACCATGTTGTCCAAAAATCTGGTTTTATTCAGGATTCCAATACAAGAAAAAGAGGTTAAGGTTTAGTTATTGGGAAATCTAGAGTATTTGTTAAATTTAGATGAAGAGCTGTGATTGGCGGTCGGTGGCTTGATGGACAGTTCCAAGACAGTCACCGTCATACACACATGGTGAAGGGACATTCTTCCACTATCATCTTTCCTATCTTCTGTTTTTTCTCTTCCTAAAAATATGGTTATGGTTTATAATTCGATTTTGCAAAATTTTGTTAATTAATAAATGTTTATTACGTTTTATCTATCCATCTTAAATTTAAGAATCTTGTTTATTTTAGAATCATTTTTCTGAATTTATAATAAATCTTAAATTTACAATATGTCATAACCCCTTCTCTGTCTTCATAAATCCCTATTTTCCATTCATAGTTGGCTAATTTTAATATTTTGGCTTCTTAATCAAGTTTATAATTATTCAGAGCTGCAGTGTTGTTAATCCTTTTTAAAAATAAGTAATAACAAGTAAGAATCATGTATGATTTCGTACTATGAAAGTATGACCTGTCATAGTAACGAGGTAGTAGATTATTTGTATATGGCAGCAAATAAATAAATAATAAAATTCCAGTACACCATAATATTTCCCACTCTTTTGGCTACGAAACCATATTTTTCTACATAAACTCCGTTCAGTGCGACGGCGTTATGCCATCTTACTGGGAGGGTCTCCCATCATGCGACCACTCCACTGGCCGACGTCGAAGCCAACGTCTCGCTGCATCAGTAACCTTCCCACAGTCCACTTACAGCTTCACGCACATTGCATCCTTTACTCGGCCCAACAGATGGAACTAGGAACGTGCGAGATCCGAGCTGTACAATGGCTGAGGAAGAATGGTCCAATAAACGTTTGTGAGCTCCTATCGGGTGCGCCTTGCGTTGTCACGGAGAAGGAGAAGTGGGTGTTGAATTTTTTGCAGACGAACACTCTAAAGTCGTTTCTTCAATATCCTAAGCGTAGCACAGTGCACTTCAGAGGTGTTCGTTCAACCATGAGGGCGGACGTTACCGAGTGAATGTACGGCATTTAGTTTTATCTGTGGAGGAGAGGTTGTTTAGCGCCACTCCATGGATTGTCGTTTTGTTTCCGGCTCGAAGTGATGAACCCTTGTTTCATCGCCAGTGACAATGATTGACAAAAAATTGTCACGATCAGCCACGTCACGAGCATGCAGCTCTTCGCAGATGGTCCTAGCTAGCTGTTTACGGTCTTGTGTTAGGCGTCGAGCAACACAGCGGGCATACACCTTTAAGTACCGTAACTGGTGGACGAGCGTGTCAGCACTACGAACAGAGACATCCATTTGTGCAGTGAGATGTTTGATTATGATCCGTACATCACCTGCACGTTCCAATATTGCAGGAGTCACTGCTCTGTGCCGCCGGGCGGTACGTGGGAGATCGGACTGGTTTGACAGACGCCTCGCACAACGACTCACCGTGCTTTTGTTCACTGCCAGGTCTCCGTAGACATTCTGAAAACTCCTATGAATATCTGCGATGCTCTCATTTTCGACAAAAGAAACTCAGAGACAACCTTCTCCGTGGAACACACATCCGTTGCAGTCGCCATTTCGTGGCCTACGTTTAGCGCCGCCATCTGTCGGAACTTCATGAAACTATGAGGGCTGAAGCGCGAATATTCCACGATGGTTCACAATAAATACCGAATTTTTTCAACTAAAACTGATCGAGAAAGAAAGTGTTGCCTTACTTACTGAAAGCGCCTCGCACATGCACATCTACAGGGATTTGAGAAATAGGTTGAAACACGGCGAGAAATGCATGCCTGAAAGTAAATACAGATGATAACCAAGGCTGCAGATGACACTATTGTTTTTGATGACGAACGGCTCTTGTGCAGTTTCCACAACACGCTGCCATTGTCAGTCGTGGTTAAAACAGTTTTCGGTATGGTTGTGTGTACATTATGTAGGAGCTAAGTGAATCAGAACGTGGAAAAGTTGCTGGTGGTGGAATTTGGGAAGGGAGGGGGCGGGGGTTCTGCCGTAACAAAATTAGCCAAAATATTAGCTGTTTCAGCAGGTACCATATAGAAGATTTATATCTCATACAGGGAAAGCAGAAAAACATCATCCACCTAATCACGACGCAGGGGAAAGTGTGTGTTCAGCGATCGTTACAGACAGTCATTGATGGGTACTGCATAAGGGGACGACAGCTGCAAGGGTCACTGCAGAACTGAATGTCGCACTTGCGAACCCTTTCAGCACCAAAACAACACAAATGTATCTCCATAAGCTGGGAGTAGAGTAAATGCCTGTAAGAGGGAAACATGTGTTGACAAGGCCATAAATCCTGGACTGTTGAGCAGTGGAAGAAAATCATTTGGTCGGATGAGTTGTGTTTCACACTGTTTCCATCTACTGGCCGAGTTTACGTTCCAAGAGTGTAACATGGCGAGGGTTCGGTAATGATTTTGGCAGCCATATCGTGATTTTCCATGAGCCCTATAGGTATTCTGCATCCTTGACTGTTTAGTGTGATATAATGCTTGCTTGCAGAGTGAATGGTGCTGTCTTTTAAGTATTCACTGTAGTAGTCGATAATCTTGACACTTAGCACCATTACCTATAATAAGTATTTCTCATCAGACACTATCATGGATACTCAGCGCATAGTTAATGGAATTGGCGCCCATTTACAAATTTGTGGAAAAGGTAATTTGAAGAAACGATAGGAGCTTAAGACCGATAACGTTTATCGATGTAATTTGTAACAGAGCAAAGAAATTCATTGTTGTATACATGTTTGCACATGTGCCGTATAAACAGAGAGTGCAATATTTTGCAACTAAAATGAAAATGCAGTTTTCTTCAGTCTTTCTGACATATAGAACTCACAAGCTCATCCTCAAAAAATACAAAATGTAAAAGAAAACAAAAAAGTTTACGTTAGAGGGTTAAATGTAATCAGTGACACGCACAATCAATAATTGTGTGCTTTACCTTTCTTAAGAATATTAATGAAACTTTAAAACACAAGAGGAGGTCGATACTTAAATTTGGTAGTATAGTGAATGTATGTAACTGGCATCTAATTTCATAAAACTACTCGTATTTTGAACTTACTGTGTTTCAAAATACATACATGCTCTATATTTCACTCACCACTCGTAATTATATTGCCTGAAGCAACTGAGAACGTCGACGTTCGTTATCCACGGAGCCAAACGCCACCTGCCTACCGTATTTTGTTCGTTACTACAAGCGAAACACGCAACAGAAAAGTGAGCAGGAGCGTTAATTAGTCACCGTCATGGAATGTACTGCGTTCTGTTACTTAAAAGGTCTTCGAGCCACTCACGTATCTGACAACATATTCCGGACGCTCGGACCTTTGTTAACAGACTGCGGTGTGGCACTGTGTGAAATCTTTCCAGAAATCTAGAAGTATAGACTCTACCTATTGTCCTTCACACATCGCGTGCTTCGTATGATATCATGCGAGGAAACGACAAGCTGAGTTTCAAAGGAACGATACTTTCTAAATCCGTGCTAAATCCGTGCACAGAAACTTTTCTGTCTCAGGGGAGTCAGTCGGAAAAGACGAAGATAACGGTAGTCGAACGTCCCGGTTTGAGTGTAGCTGCGGCACACAATTCTTACGTGTCAGTAATTAGCAATGCATTATTTGATTCAACTGTGTCACTCTCAGTAGCAAGTTATGTTGAAATATTTGCTAGCACCACCTGCAAACTGCTCCTTTCAACAAATTATAACTAAAATCAGCAGTGCAATGCACTGCGCTTTCACAACCACCGACCATTACGCAAATAGCTCATCCAAACCACAGCACGTTTCTAGCTCGCCGACATCACCCACCACTCATCCACGGGTCGTAGTTTCGAATTTTATCCAAATATATACAACAAGACTAAATTTAAATGCTATGTTTTTTGATTTGTTGTTACTAATTTACACAGATAGGCCTAATAGTAGTTATAGTAATGCAGTAAGGGTGTCTCTCATGACAGCAGTTCGACGAGTTCCCTTTGATATTTGCGTAGATGGGTGCAATTTCATACTTGCAGTGTGTACGTGGTGTCTGTGCAGACAAGTGCTGCCCGTTACATGTTCCACGCGACGGTCATCGTTGTCGGGAGAGTTTTATTCTCATTACAAGCAAAATGCGTTCTGAAGTGGAATTTACGTGCCCGTCCGACTCAGCGCTCCCATATTAGTGTAGTCCGAAATTCAGTTCAGCGGTCTGTATGAACAGGAACTGCAAAACAAGAAAAATAACTAGTAACGGAGGGCGTCTGAATAGTGCCATTGCATGTCGGAAGCATGCACACGGACACACAGAGCGGTGCGCTGCGTTGCTGATCTACACGCGAGACGAGAGGACACCATTCGCACATTGTAGTAACGAAACTACAACTACAAACAGAGAACGGAAATACCAAAAAGGGAAGAGCCTACCAGTTCATACGAGCGACGGTATATGGCAATAACATAGGCACATCTGTGTAGCAACAAACGAAATACATAAAACAAGTGAAACTGCGTTTTGAACGATGGACATATGACGATGATGCGTTTAAACTCACGGGTTCTGAAGCTTACGACATAACTACGACCAAAATTTTCTATAGGGCATTCCGTATGAACGGTTCCTTTCCTGTAACGATATATAGAATCTTCATTGACAACAAGCTCCCAGTTATATGGTTTAATGCGGATCCGAGACTACACGAAAAAAAAGCGATAATCAAAAATGTACATGTTTCCAGAAACTGATACATGCTGTATTTACAAAACAGGATATGTTTCATTTGAAATTCCACTGCATTACTAACGTGTCACCGGCCAGAAACAAATTACACCTAAAGTGCACTATATTTCGTATCTCCTGGTTTCAGATAACTTTCGCGAAATAATCGTCCAATTGATATTCTATTTCTTTTTCTCATCTACTTGTTTTCCATAATGTCAAAATACCAGTATATTCAAACGAAAGTTGTGCTGCATGCTCTAGTAACAAATCAACGCGTGCGTAATAACGGGTTAGTCTACCACCTTGTATACACTTCCTTCTTCTTCGGTATCCACTTTGTTCATTACATCCTTCACACTCATACATTCGTATTCTTAACATAATTACTTGTGTAATTCTAAAATTACGTTGGCTGAGGAGTGAGCAACTTTATTCAGAATTTTGATCTTTTTTTTTGTCGTAGTTGCGATCAAATTTGAGTTAATTGTGACTAGTTTCGAACGTATTCGTGTATTTTCAAACCATTACCTTGACGTCTTTCGGAACCATTACCTTGACGTCTTTCGGCGTCATCGCCTGATTAAGATTCGTGTAGGGGATTAAATTCAACTGAAAGTGCTTACTGTGCGGAATAACGCCGATTTACGCTAAGGCAATGGTTTGAAACTGACGCTAAATCACCATTAACTCAAATCTGAACTCAACTGTTGCAAGACAGACAAAAATAAAGAACTAATATGAAAATATTTGTTGTAATTATAACAGAATGCTTCAGACATGTGTTTCGTTACTTTTTAAATCGCCGAGCTACGAGGGCGTGCTGAAAAGTAAGGCCTCACAGTTTTTACGTGAAAACTTTTAAATTTTTTTAAATAAAACAAATGTAATTAACATTCTAAGTCTTTATTCTTCATGCGTAAATATTTACTTCTCAACATAGTACCCTGGCGATACTCTGTTTTCTCCCAGCGACAGACCATTTTATTGATATTGTCTCTGTAGTACGTTTGGCTGTGTTGACGAAGCCGCAAACTCACCTCTATTTGCACCGTACCATCACTATCGAAGTGTAGTCTTGACGGGACGGTGTTCTTTAAGTTGCGGAAACAGACGAAAGTCGGATGAGGAGGGTAATCAATGACAGTGAACCTAAGGCGTGGGACTGTTGCAGATGTCGCAACGCTTGTGTTTGCTCTGGCATTTTCATGCTGAAGGAGAGGGTGCAGCATGTGTGGACAGTCTATTCGATTTGGAAACTCGATTACAGTACGCTGTTTCTCACGCACCGAGATAGCCTTAGTTTACACACCGCAGTGTTACACGCTACAGTTCGGAGCCCACTAACGTCAAAGGGCTGTAAATATGTAGACATAAAGAATAAAAATGTAGAATGTTAGTAATGTTTGTTAAATTTAAAAAGTTTCAGGAGTTTTCACATTAAAAATTCGGAGACTTTACTTTGCAACAAGCCCTCGTATGTACGGATAATCCGCAAGCCCGGTAATATGCACTCGGATAGTGAGGAAGTTGCTCTATATCCTATGAAGCTTTCGTAAGTGTCATCGTTGTGCTGTTGTTGTTACTGCTGAGTCCGCAGTACGATAGTTCAAAGTATGCCTCTCGTATGTTGTTACTTTGGCGGGGCAGGCAGGAGACTGGTACGTTTTCAATTCAGGACATCGGTGCAGCTCTCTGATTGCATCTGAATGACTAATGCAGAGCGCGTGTTTTAACTCGCAAATTACAGGTGGGAGGTATAAAAGCGCTTGGACGGCTTCCAGCCTCGACGCGGAAGCCGGCAGTATCACGGACAAACTGCGTACCGACCGCAGTAAACGTAATTCTCTCTAACTGATGAGACCATTTCATTTTACCGTTTTCTTACCTTGAAACAGCCACATTTTCCTTTTCTGTTGTAAAGCGTTATGCAAAGAAAACGTCCTACTTAATATCTGGGTTAGCACAAGTATTCTCCTAGACTTACCGTACGCCATTTGTCTGTTTTTAATCAATTTTCTTCTCTAAACTTCCTTTACTTATCTGTTGCTGATGTGAGAAATCCAGTCTAAACAAGGAGAATTTCATGCAAAGACATAGTTGGATACCAATTTCTTGTTTACTTACTAATGAAATTGCATGAACCTTTTTTGAAACTACCAACACTGGGTGTTTCACAATTCCTGTTACAGATTAGTAAAGATTGTGGAGGGGACTTATTGGATGGAATTTTGATAAGGAACCCATGTCCGGAAATGTACGGTTTGGATGTAAATAAGTTTGAAGATCGGAAAACTTTCAAATCCTCCGCTTCACCGTATAGATTCAGCGGAGACAATGCGCGCTGACCTCTGTGCTTTACAGGAGACAGTAGCGAAGGCAGCGTTTCGAATGCTCGTCCTCGAGTCTCTTCCAATGACGAAAGACCTCCTCCTCCACGACAAGAGCGCGGTCCACCAAATTTCCTAGATGGAAACAAACCAATTTCTAGTAGCCCTTCTTGCACTCGGACGAAAATGCAGTGTGGTGCCATAAATACAACATGATAAGACCAAGGCACTCTCTTCTCAGTTTGTGAGAGTACCGTGAAGCGCGAGATTTGAAAGTGATACGACATCCAAACTTATTTTAGTTGAATATGGTACATACCTAGACATGGATTCTTTATCAACACTTTATCTATTATGTTCCCTTTACAAACCCCAGAACACTGTAATAAGAATTGTGCAACAAACTGCATTTTGTAAAGCGTTGCGGTCCTGTAACACTTCCCTGGTGTATCCCTAAAATCACTTTTACGAGGGTCGTTCAATAAATAATGCCCCACTTTTTTTTCTCAGAACATATTTATTGTTAAGAGTCAAACTTTGGTGACAAAATACATCAACATGTCTTGTCCATGTCCTATTTCTCTACGTCGTTTCCATAACGTTCTATGGTCGTGCGCCAGCGTTGTGCAAGAGCATGCATTCCATGCTGATAAAAGCTCTAGTCCTGTAGGCGTGGACATGTTTTCATTGCATGGCTGACACTCTCGTAATCTTCAAAGTATGTTCCATGTATAGCGGCCCAAAGAAGTGGAAGTCCGAGGGCGTCAGGTCTGAACTGTATGGTGGACGAGGTGATGATGTCCAACCCAATTTGGCGATGTTTTCCTTGGTTCTCAGACTTGTGTGTGGGCGTGCATTACCGTGTAGGAGCAAGATTCTGCTGGATTCTTGTCCGAACGATCACATCGGAAGCAGTTCTTGAGTTTATTCAGAACATGCCTCTGAATAGTTGGTTGACCCTCTTGGCATCACATCCTCGAGAATGACGCCATCACGATTCCAGAAGACTGTCATCGTGACGTTTCCAGCAGAGGGGGTTGCCTTTAATTTTTTCTTTTGTGTTGAATAAGGATGATGCCACTCATGGACTGCCTTTTTGTTTCCGGCGTAAAGTGGTGCACCAGCGTTCGTCTTGTAAATGGCCTTTCTTTGGATCTTGTGTCCGCTGTGAGCATTCGTGGAACCAATCGTGAGAACCTCTTTGAATATCCGAGAGTCTCGATCATTGGAGATGCACTTCCAGTGCTGACCGACGACTGTAGATCCAATTGTCGAGTTGTAATGCGACGTTCGGCACGATTAATGGCAGCCGCACGATTCGCCATGTCTTGAGCCATGGCTGCAACAGGAGGTCCCGAGCGTGGCTGATCATGGAGCTCTGTTTCTGTATTTCCTGAGGCTGTAATTTCTTTACACAGCGCCCAACGTTACTCCTATCAACTGCAGAATCGCCATACACTGCAGACAAACGTTTGTGGATGTTCACCACTGTTTCTTTTTCAGCACACAAGAATTCAATAACAGCACGCTGCTTGTAACGTGAGTCGTATGTAGACGCCATTTTGACGTTGCACTACGGCCTTGCCATCTAGCAAAACGATTGGAAACTTCACCGGCGCACAGAACAAATATCAAATGTTAAACACCAACAAGGGAGTTTGTCTTTTAAAAAAGATGTGGGGCATTATTTATTGGACGACCCTCGTACATTTGACGAGCTGAACCTCTTTAGCAATGACTTTTTCTTTCCGTCGAGCTCTCAGAAACTTCCACTATATTAACGAACTTGAGCTGTAGATATCGTACATCCACCAATTTTAAACGGAAAGTTTGAATTAGTTATAAATGCAAGGTCCAAACGTGTAACCTTATTTAGCTCCGAGTAGGAACAGGATACTCGGCAACCTTCGTATAGGCGTAGAGTAGGCTAAATGCGCGCGCTGAGGGTCCACTTTGGTGATTCGACGAGGTAAAAGGGGATCGTGGGCCCTGCAGCGGTTCAGTATCAGCGTGTTACGATCCTCTTTCCTGCCTCACACCCCCAGGTCCGCCACGCTCTCGGCAGAAGAGCCACGCCTCGTGCGGATAGAGCAGTCAGTTATCTGCGGGTAGGCGGGCGTGCTGGCGACGTGAAAGCCTCGTTTGAGGGTAGGGGTTGGCTAATGCCGGTTTTATCAGCGGCCCGGCGTCTCCTGCAGCGGCCGCGCAGACTGCGGTGGCGGCGGCGGCGCTGGCGAGGGATTACCTCCTGTCGCCTCGTTTGATGCTGCGGATAATGGCGGCCCGAAATTCTGCAGGCATCCGGCCGGCGCCGAACCACCGATGTGCAATTTCTGTCCGCAACTCGCAGGCCGCCGTCTGTATACGGAGCGCGATAATGCCATCACGGATGAGCGCCTGGGAACTATGAAACACATCAAACTCTAGTGTTCGGCGGGTCGTCTACACCGAATTCTGCAGGCGGTTGTACTCCATGCGGAAGATAGAGCACAGCGCTGCGGGTCGTGTCAAAAGCCCCCACCTGTGAGGGGCGCGTCAGAATTTTCAACGTCACGTCGATGCAGACGTCCGCAAAAATTATTTGTGATTGTGCTGTTTATCTTGTTCATAGAAAAAACTACAGTCGTCTTCAGTATATTGCTCGGCAATGCGAACTGTATACCGGACAGCAGTGTGGACTAGGTAGAACTACGCTCCAGTTTAAGTACCTCTCGTTGCTGGCAGGCAGTGGAAGGTACCTGTTAACAAAATTAAATTTATTTCCGATGAGAAGAAGAGAGCAGCGACAGTGCAGGCGGAAACGACGGCGAAACGTGCAAACAAAATGTTACAGCTGAGCATGTCGATGATATGCAAATTACAGGAATAGAGACACGATACTGAGATGAGTCTAATTCAGGTATTTGTGGTAAAGAAAAGGAAAAGCAGCAAAGTGCACGCAATAACTGTGCCATTGACGATATCGGTGAATAAGTTGTTAGGCAGAAATCTCTGCGATGTTATGAACAATACAAGGGAATACCAGCTTTACAAGGATTTCACAAAACAGGTCGCACAGAAATTGACTTGAAAACTACCATAGAAACTCGGAGAAGTGGAAAGCTTGAGGTAGGGATTTTGGATTGGGAAAAGGACTGAATGGTGACACCAGCTATCTCATCCTAAAACGTAAATTCTAGTAGGCACTCGGTCAAGAATGCGTGACAAGATTAATGTAGTTACGATCTGTGAAGGTGAACATTGTGTACTAAACGGCACCATAACGTACTGGGCAAATTCACAAGCTATTACCCTCTGGGTCATGATTTCGATCTTAATCGAAAGCAAATCATGTTTTCGTTTTCTTGTTTTCATTAGTCATGCTCTCCTTTGACCTTTGATAACATATTACGACCGCTTTCAGTATGATGGCTTACATAATAGGGAGGCGAAGAAAAAAAAAACTGCAATTGATTTTTTTTATTTAATTCGAAGCCGGCTCGTTCAGTTTGATTTGTTATGTTACAATCAATAATTTTTATGGTGATAGTCCTCATAGAAACAAGTTGTTCTAGGACAACTTGCCAGAGCGGCGTTTAAGTTCAAAACAATTTGCGGGGAACTTGCATCAAAAATATTTTGCATTATTGATTTTTCAAAAACTAATTTTACAACCATGAGCCAGGGCCTAAGTTACGTACAGCGGTCTTCTCACTCATCTGTCATACACAACAATGCATTTCGATGCCATCACAAGAAATAAAATGAATTAAATGACTAGAAACGAAGACAGTTCGACGTCGACAAATGTAAAAAAAAAAAAAAAAAAAAAAAAAGAATTATACGACTGGCACGAACATAAGAGGTACGACGTACCAATCTGCACTACAGCCGCTAGGCTATCTCACGATTCTTAATATGATCACTTTTTTGGTCCAACAGTGTGAAAGGCTTTACTGTAAGATAGCTAGCACATTAAGCGACAGCATCGCTTTACAATACAGTGCATGCAGACTGCGACTTTTCGGTTTTGAGGCACGTACTTTACCACTATACCATTAGCCTAGAAGATATATATAGGTAGTTCATGTTTAGGTTCTGATGAGTGACTCTTGCGAGTATCAAAATGTGTGACAGATATGGTTGTCTCTTTCGACTGCATTTACTTACAAGCTTAATTTTGTCACACAGCCAAGGGATTCCTATCATCGATGTGCGTGCCCTTCAAATGTGAGAGAAATTGTTCATTATATGAAATTTGGTTTTAAAATGTGCAAGAATAAATGAGTTGTTATTTATGGTTCAAAAATTCTGACAGGTGCAACTATGACTCGTGCTCTGGGTTCCATGTAAACTTAATTATGTATATAGGTAATAATAATAATTTCATGTTGTTCAGTGGTCTGTTGCAAGTCTATTGGACGCCACTCCGGCGACTTGCGTGTCGCTAACATACTCCACTTGTCCATCCGGGCACAGGGGACCTACAGTTTAACGTGGAATCGGAGCCACCTGTTGTTTCTGACAACTCTTCACATCATTAAGAGTTGAAGTCTACCGTAAAACGAAGACTGCAAAATCCGTAGCCCAACCGAGATTAGCTCCCGCGACCTCTCGGTTTCCAGACATTTGTTTTACCGTCATACCAAGAGGCCCGAATTGATATAGATAATTCATCCACAGATTTTTATGAGTGAGTTTGCGAGTGTCAAAACGTGCGACGTGTATGACCGTATCTAATGATTGCAAAGGCCTAGAAGCCTAAATTATTTACACGGCCAAGGGATCGCAGAATTTAGTTTGTGACAAAAATTTCAGCGCCACTCCTGTAACCGCTCCTATTGTCAAACAAATGTGTTAATTTAGATTTAATTGTTTTTCTATGCAGGGCGTTGACGTACAGATGTTTCTCCTGCGTCAACATGTCGTTGCTGCTAACATGGGCAGGTCTCGAGCCTGGCTTGCCGGGTAGTATAGAAATCTTTTATTATTATTTTAAGCACAACATACAACAGCAACATCCCTCAGGCTGTGGCTAAGCCATGTCTCCGCAATATCCTTTCTTCCTGTACTGCTAGTTCAGCGAGGGTCGCAGGACAGCTTCTGTGAAGTGTAGATGGTAGGAAACGAGGTAGTGGCAGAAGCAAAGCTGTGTACGGGGCGTGAGTCGTGCTTGGGTAGCTCAGGTGGTAGAGCACTTGACCGTGAAAGGCAAAAGTCTCGAGTTCGAGTCTCGGTCCGGCACATAGTTTTAATCTGCCAGGAAGTTTCATATCAGTACACATTTCGCTGCAGAGTAAAAATCTCATTCTGTATACAACAGTAAGGATTGTAAACGGTAGATGTTTTAATCTCAAAGCAGTGCTCTCGAGGAAAGTACACAAAGGAGAAGCACAGACTGCAGATTGTTTCCCAGAAGGAACACACCTAATTTAAACACTAGATATACCACCTGATGGAGGATCAAGGACTCGGAAACGCATCATAAAAGAATAACGTTTGCCTTTTCCTTACTTATATTTGATATTTCCAAAACATTTAACCTAATTTGCCTAGGTCTGTAAAAAATTCACCTTGAATTCTCTTAACCATTCTTCCGTATCATATGAGGCGGTGTAGCGTTAGTTCAATACTGTGCTGTGTGCAGTTAGTTTTCAGAACGATATCATTTGGAGAACGGCCATAAGAATTGCAGATGTCAATAGTTTATGAATAAAAAAAGTGAGAGGCAGGTGATGGTATCATTGTCTTCTACTGTCGTGAACCTAATGTTTTGTTCATACGGAGCTCGGAACTTCATCACCTAGAAATTTTCGTTTAGTATCTTACACCAGTATTCAGCATAAATTATAGCATTTCCAGTTGTACCTCAGATATGGAATTCGCAGCAGCATCTCAACAACACTTCGGTATAGGATACACCGAGCTGTTGCAATATTAACAGCAAGTCCCTGAATTTGTTTTATGCCGGTCATCACATATGTTTGACGATAAGGTTTCAAACGTTGGAGAAATACTCTGGAATTCGTCTAGAACTGTTCTCGAATGATGCATTCGATTTAAGGAAGGAAGACTCTGGAATGGTCCAGAACTGCTCTCGAATGATGCATTCTTCCGTATCGAGAGCTCCTGAGTGACCTGCGTATCTTTGTGTGTAGGTATCGATACGAATAGTTACTCAGTTAGTTTGCAGGTTTTCTTAGATGCTGTTAACAGAGACAAAATCTTTTAGGTATAAGACCCCATCATGTTCATTTTCTTGCTACGCAGTCGACGTGTCTACCCCTAGGCTATGATCTTCTTCTGGATCTGATAGCGTTTTTAGTTTACTAAACACCAGAAAGTTTTCATTAATCTCGCTATAGACAGAAATTAAAACCCGTAATAGAAAAGAAGTGATAGCTAATTATAGAATTTGTAGCTGCCTTTGTTTAAGTATTATTATGATTAGCTTACGAGTACTTTAGTTCCTGTTCGTAGAGGGACGTGATGACGCAGACGCCTGCAGTGTTGAACTTGTTACCTTGGAGCTAATTACGGCTCGCTTCTTTGACGCCCTGACAACTTAGCCGCTGCGTGGTGGTTGTAAACACGTTCTTGTTAGGGAAACTAACTACAATAGATCAGGAAGGCAAATTTCTCCTCTGGCGGGCTGTAAACTCTTAGCTCTCTGTTGTCGCTTGGTTTACCTCTTCTACCTTGCCTTCACTTTCTTTTATCTTTACAGATCTAAATTTCTGTATACAGCGAGGTTCATGGAAACCTGTTAGTTGCTCAAGTGTCATTTGTGTTGAAAATAAAATTCATCGCTTGTCTCAACCTAAATGAAAGGGGATTGGCTTAACAGTTCACACGGAATGCTCGTCTGTTACTTTGGCACCACTACAGAGTGTGTGTAATGTGACGCCTAGCTTAAAGTGAAGCTTCCGCCCCTGTTTATGACGTTTTTGGTCACATTTATTTCGAGAGACTCCTCAATTTACGCTGCTGTAGTATTTTGGAGCCTGCATTACGATACTCGTCTTGTCGTCTCCCATCTCACGATTATTTTTTTTTCCTGTAGATGTTCTGTGGCTTTTTCACTCGATTATATCATCGAGGTTGACGAAAAAACATCGAGTGTTTTGTTACTGTCAGAGGCCTGTGATAATAACACTGTTGGTAAAGCGTTTTGGTTATATACCTGTTCATTAATAAGCTCATGAATTTCTCTGCAGTTCAATAAACGTACATTGCTTCGTGTCTTCTCATAAAGTATATAGTAACTGCAGTCAAAACGTGAGCATCGTGGAAGGCATCTGCAAGTCGTGTCAAACCATTTCCAGACTGGATTAGGCTATTGTTTGTTTCGCTGACACGTAAAACCCTTCATAAATCTTTCTATCTTATCTTCCTCCGTCCAATGCCCCGACTTCTTCGAGGCTTACAGTCGTGAAATGTATGACGTACTTTATCATGAATACATATACTTTTTAGTTACGTCGAAGGTTGGCCATTTTTCCCATGTGTTGTAGATATTACAATTTGTTATGAAATGTCATCTATGCTATTCTTAGTTAGCTGTGTATATTCATCGACAAAATGTCTTTGGTACTTTGTATAGGTGAGACAGGGTAAAATAAAACGTTTGAGGTTCGCCGATGACATTGTAATTCCGTCAGAGACAGCAAAGGACCTGTAAGAGCAGTTTAACGGAATGGACAGTGTTTTGAAAGGAGGATATAAGATGAACATCAATAAAAGCAAAACCTGGATAATGGAATGTAGTCGAATCAAGTCTGGTGATGCTGAGCGAATTAGATTAGGAAATGAGACACTTAAAGTAGTAGATGAGTTTTGCTATTTGGGGAGCGAAAATGATGATGGTCGAAGTAGAGAGGATATAAAATGTAGACTGGCAATGGCAAGAAAAGTGGAAATTTGTTAACATTTGAGAAAGAAGGGAAATTTGTTAACATCGAGTATAGATTGAAGTGTCAGGAAGTCGTTTCTGAAAGTATTTATATGGAGTGTAGCCATGTATGGAGGTGAAACATGGACGATAAATAGTTTGGACAAGAAGAGAATAGAAGCTTTCTAAATGTGGCGCTACAGAAGAATGCTGACGATAAGATGGGTAGATCAGGTAACTAATGAGGAGGTATTGAATAGAATTGGCGAGAGGAGAAATTTGGGGCACAACTTGACTAGAAGAAGGGATTGGTTGGTAGGATATGTTCTGAGGCATCAAGGGATCTCGAATTCAGTATTGCAGGGCAGCGTCGAGGGTAAAAATCGTAGAGGGAGACCTAGAGATGAATACACTAAGCAGATTCAGAAGGATGTAGGCTGCAGTAGGTACTGGGAGATGCACAGGATAGAGTAGCATGGAGAGCTGCATCAAACCAGTAGCTGGAATGAAGACAACAGCGGCAACAACTCACTTCCACACACAAAATAGTGTGTCAACAAGGTTGCATACAATCTTGGACATAGTTTCTTTCATTACTTTTCTTTGCAGTATACTTTTTATTGCGCCGTTCACCACAGGAAATTTTTATATATCAGATTTTAGTTTGTTTCACCTAAGATTAAAAATTATACAGCCCATTTTAATAGTTAACAGAAGCTTTAGTTTCAACGAGTATTAGTTTTATGTACAGCGGTTCTGTTCTGCGAATTGGAATCTGGTGAGATGTTCAAAAATGTTCAAATGTGTGTGAATTCCTAAGGGACCAAACTGCTGAGGGCCATCGCATCGGTCCGTAGACTTACACATTACTTAAACTAACTTAAACTAACTTATGCTAAGAACAACACACACACCAATGTCCGAGGGAAGATTCGAATCTCCGGCAGGAGGGGCCGCGCAATCCGTGACATGGCGCCTCAAACAACGCGGCCACTCCGTGCAGCAATATGGTGGTATAATACGATTGTATTGAAATACTGACAACAGCGCAACTGAACCACTGTGAAAAAAATGCGAGGCAACTACTGCTACTGAGTTAGGGTGAATGTTTTATCGAAGTGCAGGGTCTACGTTGCTTGTTATTAGTAGGAGAATTATCACAACATGGAAGCCGTAATGTAATGAGATACTAGACATCATACCGATGAATTGTAACGGTCCGCGGTGGCTGAGCGGTTATAGGTGGTTCAGTCCGGAACCAGGCGGCTGCTACGGTTGCAGGTTCGAATCCTGCCTCGGGCATGGATGTGTGTGATGTCATTAGGTTAGTTAGGTTTAAGTAGTTCTAAGCTTAGGGGACTGATGACGTCAGCTGTTAAGTCCCGTAGTGTTTAGAGCCATTTGATGAACTGTAGAACCAAATTTTCCAAAATCGTCGCCGGTTTTATAGAACTGGCAATGATGCACCCTAGCTGATGTTTTCGTATTGACAACACCAACTCTCGTCATCACTGATGATTTTTTTACGTTTCAGTCAGTAACGGTAGACGCCCACGCGTCATTGTCTCTGTTCAGGAGCCAAGTAGTGCGGCACAAACATTTCACACATTTTTTGTTCCTTAAAACACTGCGGAGAAAGTCTTCAAGACTTAGTTTAGAAATGTTGCTCCATCGTTATTTGCGACCCAGCAGCATTGATACACTGCGGTACAGGCACACTACGTAACAGTGCCCGCTCGCAACCGGCTGCACGATCGCGCATCTGCTGTTTACAGTTGTTCATTAAAGCTAGCACCGTAATTACGACGCTGACGTCGCTTTCGCGTCAAGAAGAAAATCAGTCTTTTAATTTTTTGGACGGACAGTGCACATCGAAGGAAAGTGTGCAGGACAGTGATTATGTGATTATGAGCGGTGCCCTGACTCCATCTGCTTGCATACGAGATGGTGTAATGAACTACACGAGGGACATGTGGACGACAGGCTGCGCGAATCGATTACGAGCTACACTCGTATGGATTTACTTTGCTCGTGTCCTCTCATGTATATTCACTTAACCAACGCAGTATCACAATTCTGGCTAATTAATTCTGCAGCTGCTAATACCAAGCTTCAGAATGACGTAGCTGAGTTACAACACGCGCATGGAGCCAATAATCTAGTAGCGAAGCGCGAGTCCGCGCCAGTACAAACACGACGTATTCACTCCGCACCATTTGCGCCAATAAAACCGAATGTTAAGCCGGTCCGTCAGTAACCGGTACGGGCGGCACGTCATCACGGAGAGTGGGCCGCGGAATGTGGACTCTGAATTAGTACCGGATTGCGCGCTATTACGCGCGACACAGTTCGGCCGGTAAGCCAAACGAGACTGCGATCTAGAGCGAGTACCTGCTTTAATCTAAGCTATTCTCTCAGTGTTTGCCCTAAATTAAGCACTCATAATCGGCGGAGCGGCGCTCAAACAGCGTGTCCGACAACAGACGGTGTTTGTAAACAAGGCCGCCAGCGGGTGGGTGCAGAACTGTCTGCGGCGGGCGAGGCGCTTTTGGGCGCTGGCGAAGAGGCCGTCGGCCGTGGTAGTCGGTCGGTGGTCGGCGGTCGGCGGTGGTAACCTGCGCACGATGCGACGGCCCGCGCTGCACAAACATCATCTAAGCAGCCGGCCGGCTGCTAACTACCAGCGCGGCGACGGCAAACATTTAGCCCAGTATCAATAACGACACACGGCCGCCCGTCGCTGTTTGTGTTGGACCGGGCCGCGTGACTCTGAATATTAGTTGCGAACAGTCTCTCTCTCTCTCTCTCTCTCTCTCTCTGTCTCCTGCGGTCTCACAGGCGGTCCTCTCCCGTTTAGGCAGTCGCAAAACGAACGCTGTTAACGCCAGACACACACGCACGCAGTTCAGCTGTTAGCCACTCCATTATTCTGCCAGGAAGTTCCCTGACACATTTCTCGTTCCATCATCGACCTGGAGCTAACAAGCTTGTGATGAGTCTGGAGTGTGGTATGATGTGTTACGCGTGACGAGTTGGTTTCAAGTGTGGTTATCGTTTTGGGTCTAAAATATATCTTTCGAACATTATGTATTGTCATTATATCTACAGGCTTTAAGGGTACCTGGAAGTCGTGGCCTCTAGCTTTTATCAGCATTCTGGAACTTAATAACACAAAACTTTAATAGATATTGGAATGAAACTTTAACCAAATGTGATCCCTGCCAGAAAAACATTTAAAAACTGTGGAATATTGATTTTTGTCTTATGTGCTGAATTACGTGTAATTTTTATTTTATGTTAACTACTTCTACACGACTCAAAGTAAAAGATCAAAACAAATTTCATTCTTTTTAACTATTAACTTGTTGAAACAATAAACCAGGAATATGTACTAATTTTTAATATTGTGAATTAAAAAACTGTCTTTTTAGAAGTCAATTTTTATCTTAATAATTAAAGAACGTGTGATATGTTCCAGCTTAAAATATTTAATTTACTCTTCAGTAATGTCGCTCAATGTGTTGCCCAGCTGGACAAAGGAGGCCAGAAAAATAGGGAAAAGAAAAAAAAAACTAAAAAAGGTGCAAAAGGACTCTCGTAATCAACAAGATTATGGAGCTAGAATGTTTTGACCAGTTACCATTGAGAAGGAAACATGAAAATCTTAATATATTCCAACATAATTGCCTTAAAGGAGTGTGACTATATCATAAGTTACATGCAACTTCCTGACAGATTAAAACTGTGTGCCGGACCGAGACTCGAACTTGGGACCTTTGCCTTTCGCGGGAAAGTAAAGCTGTGAGGTCGGGGCGTGAGTCGTGCTTGGGTAGCTCAGATGGTCGCCGGCACGGCCAGCGTGTTCGGTCAGAGGGTTAGATGCCCTCTGTAATAAAAGAAATGAGTTAATGGATCAACGACGAACTGAAACGGGTCTCTTGCGACGTCCGCCCCGAGCAGATGCAACGAACGAAAACGAACAAAATGAGATTAAAAAAAGATGGTAGAGCACTTGCCCGCAAAAGGCAAAGGTCCCGAGTTCGAGTCGCGGTCCGACACACAGTTTCAATCTGCCAGGAAGTTTCATATCAGCGCACACTCCACTGCAGAGTGAAAATCTCATTCTGGTTAATTACATGCTTATTTGACACCATAATAATGGAGCCATGGTCACAGTACATAATATTTTATTTAAACTAAGTTTTTTCTTTTTTTTTAAAAAAAAGAAACAATTTATGTACCGTGATTTGGCTCCTTATTGTAGTGTCAAATAAACATTTAAATGACAACCTTAGTTTCAGTTTCCCATAATGAATGTTTCTGCGTAGTTAGGTATCGCTATTTCACCCAATATTAAACCTAAAAACACAAAATTTTACGTCAGTAGTAATATAGTGCGTGGCTACACAGTGAACTACATTATTTAGCTTCAGAGACACGTTGCCTGTCCACTCGTAGTAGTCCAGTTTTCATATTGTCCCCAGTTTTGATGAGTAGTCTGCTCATGGTTGTTCTGCTTGTTGGTCTACCATCAAAGCATCTTATGGCGTCCATCACACCAATGTGAAAAGATGACATGCCGACAAAAACAGGCTTTACCAACACCTACTCTATTAGCCTAGGTTGAGGCAACGCATGGCCAAAAAGTGCGTAAGCTTCAATGTTCTCAGTTGTCGGTCGTTTATGACCGGCGGCATCTCCTTGTGACCGTGGACGTTCCACATTGATAAACTAAGAAATCGAGGAATTTCATTCGCAGTTTGGCCGTAGTCAGTTCGAAACACGAGAGTTCCGTTCTGCCATTTTGTTAGATCTGGACACGTCGAACTATCTCACTGCTCTGATCCCATGCAACCGACCCGTATGTACATACCGCTTCACTGCCATGGCGTACTCACCGGCGGAATATCACTCGGCCTTTTACACACCGATTACAGACCTCCAAAACGTTCGGTGTTCGCTTTCAGAGGACTGACTGATACTTTGCCCGGTGAGCTTATTTATACAGGACGTTTCACACTTCTACAAAAAAAAAAAAAAAAAAAGGCTCTGAGCACTATGGGACTTAACATCTGTGGTCATCAGTCCCCTAGAACTTAGAGCTACTTAAACCTAACTAACCTAAGGACATCACACACATCCGTGCCCGAGGCAGGATTCGAACCTGCGACCGTAGCAGTTGCGCGGTTCCGGACTGAAGCGCCTAGAACCGCTCGGCCACCGCGGCCGGCTCACACTTCTACAGGTTTGTAGAGGATACTTAGTTGATCAAGTTTTACTCAGGAGTCCATGACCGGAAACGATTCGTTTCCATGTTACTAGGGAAACAACATCTACAGATTTTGCTCGTATTTACTGTGATATTAGAACATCTGTTCGATCTGACGACCACCAAGTTCTGCGCACGTAGGTTATCCGCCCTGTAAGTTTGTATTAACTCTGCCCAACATGCGTAGTGTATGGTTAATCACTTCAGCTGCAGCCATGAACCCTGCACCAGATCTTCTTCGACTCGACAGGTGTCTCGTAAACAAGAAACTTCATGTGGGCGCATAGGAAGAAGTCCAAAGGGTTTAAATCCGAGGATCTTGGTGGCCAAACATGCGGTCTCCTTGACCGATCCACCCGTCCTCGTAGACTAAGTTCAGATGGTTTCGGGCCCGAACTGTAAAACGTGCTGCCACGGCATCATCTTGGAACCAAAATCTGTGCCGAATGTTCAGTGGCACATCTTCCAAATACTCCGCCAGCACTTATTGCAGGAATATCAAGTACCTAGCGCAAGTTATGTGCGAAGGCAGAATGTGCGGTTCAATCACACGAAAATCACAGATACCTGCCCATACATTGATGCCGAAGGTGTGCTGAAATCTTCGTGTACACGTGGCTTTGAGGTTTTCTTGATCCCAAATGGGCTATTTTGAGCTTTCAAAACATCTTCCCTGTTGAAATACGATCCATGGGTGGACGAAATTCGCCTTTGGAACTGGGGCAATGTTGTAAAAACCATGCACAGAAACCGACATGTGGCACAAGATCCGCGAGGGGCATGAAGTGTACCTCCTGAGGGTGATTTGGGGGAGGTGCTGTTCACATCAGACAGACGAGTGAACCACATCAAAGTCACGTGAAGTGGCTCGAGTACTCGTCGATGGCTTCTCTTCAACTTTATGAAGCACTTCCTCTTCCAATATGTTGTGCCGCCGCCCACGGAACTCCACAGTTTGCTTTATCTCCTGTGAATTTCCCATTTCCCTCAGCCGCTCTTCTACTCCAGCAAAGGGTGGGAAGAGATGGTCTTATGATTTATAAACTGCTCATGGTACAGACGTTGAGCACCTGTTCCATTGCGGCAAACTTCACCGTAAATTAACAACAAAAAAATGACTCTGAGCACTGTGGGACTTAACTTCTGAGGTCATCAGCCCCTAGAACTTAGAACTACTTAAACCTAACTAACCGAAGAACATCACACACATCCATGCCCGTGGCAGGATTCGAACCTGCGACCGTAGCGGTCTCTTGGTTCCAGACTGGATTAACAACATATCGGGGTAATTTGCGCACGTGTACTGAAGCATCCTGTTACTGCTAGACTGGTCACCGTAATGTCAACTGACGCGTCACCAGGAAGCATGAAGGCAAGGCACATGAAAACAGAGGACACCACCATTCATAAACATGGGTAGCCCACGATAACAGGCGGACTGGTTAAGAAACATCTAGCGCGCGGCTGAATAGCTCTTGTTTTCCTTGTAACACGGAAACAAATAGTTTCCAGACACGGATTCCTCTGTAAAACTTGATCTAAAAAGTTCCCTCCACAACCCCTAGAAATGTGAAACATGAATTGTGAAACAATCTGTATATAGGTACTGAGTGAAAATATATAGGTCGAGTCATTTGTAACGAATCTGCAGTGGTATTCCTATACATAAAATACACCACTGGCCATTAAAATTGCTGCACCACGAAGATGACATGCTACAGACGCGAAATTTAACTGATAGGAAGAAGATGATGTGATGTGCAAATGATTAGCTTTTCAGAGCATTCACACAAGGTTGGCGCCGGTGGCGACACCTACAACGTGCTGACGTAAGGAAAGTTTCCAACCGATTTCTCATACACAAACAGCAGTTGACCTGCGTTGCCTGGTGAAACGTTGTTGTGATGCCTCGTGTAAGGAGGAGAAATGCCTACCATCACATTTCCGACTTTGATAAAGGTCGGATTGCAGCCTGTCGCGATTGCGGTTTATCGTTTCGCGACATTGCTGCTCGCGTTGGTCGAGATCCAATGACTGTTAGCAGAATATGGAATCGGTGGGCTCAGGAGAGTAATACGGAACGCCGTGCTGGATCCCAACGGCTTCGTATCACTAGCAGTCGAGATGACAGGCATATTATCCGCATGGGTGTAACGGATCGTGCACCCACGTCTCGATCCCTGAGTCAACAGATGGGGACGTTTGCAAGGCAACAACCATCTGCACGAACAGTTCGACGACGTTTGCAGCAGCGTGGACTATCAGCTCGGAGACCATGGCTGCGGTTACGGTGACGCTGCATCACAGTCAGGAACGCCTGCAATGGTGTACTCAATGACGAACCTGGGTGCACGAACGGCAAAACGTCATTTTTTCGGATGAATCCAGGTTCTGTTTACAGCATCATGATGGTCGCATCCGTGTTTGGCGACATCGTGGTGAACGCACATTGGAAGCGTGTATTCGTCATCGCCATACTGGCGTATCACCCGGCGTAATGGTATGGGGTGCCATTGGTTACCCGTCTCGGTCACCTCTTATTCGCATGACGGCACATTGAACAGTGGACGTTACATTTCATATGTGTTACGACCCGTGGCTCTACCCTTGATTCGATCCCTGCGAAACCCTACATTTCAGCAGGATAATGCACGGCCGCATGTTGCAGGTCCTGTACGGGCCTTTCTGGCTACAGAAAATGTTCGACTGCTGCCCTGGCCAGCATATTCTCCAGATCTCTCACCAATTGAAAACGTCTGGTCAATGGTGGCTCGTCACAATAGCGAGTTACTACTCTTGATGAACTGCGGTATCGTGTTGAAGCTGCTTGGGCAGCTGTACCTGTACACGCCATCTAAGCTCAGATTGACTCAATACCCAGGCGTATCAAGGCCATTATTACGGCCATAGGTAGTTGTTCGGGTTACTGATTTCTCAGTATCTATGCACCCCAATTGCGTGAAAATGTAATCACATGTCAGTTGTAGTATAATATATTTGTACCATGAATACTCGTTTTTTTATCATCTGCATTTGTTCTTGATGTAGCAATTTTCATGGCCAGTAGTGTAAGTGCATCCAACAGCGATCTCTTGTGGTGAGTTGCGACCTGCCACTCGATGCGTTATCAGGCGGCAGTAATGCGATTTACGGCGCACGAGGAGCCCGGCAGCCACAAAGGAGGGTGTGTGGGTCTCGCTGGCGCTGCAGCCAGGCAGCCAACCGTCACGTGTGCAGCACTGACGAGTGGGCCTGCTCGCCCCGCGCCTCGCCGGGCCCAATTACAGCTAATTAAGTGGCACCCCTGCCTGAGCGCCTCTGCCGGCTAATTAGTTAACTTAATGCCCGCTATGGAGATGCTGTTTCAACAGGGAGCCGTCCAGATGTCTCTTTTTCTGCGAGCGTCCCCAGCACCTCCGCACCTCTTCCCTCGTTTCCAGTTAGTTCCCCACTTAAGAACCGAGAACGGAAGATTCTCCTCATTAATAACGGGCAGCAGGGCGTAGAATAACGCCCTACAGCTTAGAGTTCTGTACGGGTTTTCTAAGGAAAAAGTGGTTCGAGAGGTAGTTTACGAAGGTCGATTAACAATGTCAGTGCATTTTACTGTAGATTGTCTTCTTCTTCTTTTTCTGGACTGCAGAGTTTAGGCAGTATGACACGAAGAAGTTACAGACGTCGGCTGGGAGAGGGCATTGCTTGAAATCAATGAGGAAAGTTGAAAATTTGTACCGGACCGGGATCTGAAACCAGGTCCGGATGGCGCAGTGATCAGTGAATCTGCCTGATAAGTCGGAGACCCACTCTCAGTCAGTGTCCCTAATTCATTTGTGTCTTAATTCGTAGCGGCTGCTGGATCAAAATAGTTCTGTTCTTTTGGATATGCCTGAAAGAACAGATTTCTTTCTTGGTCGTCTTAAATCTCTTCTTCCTGAGGACTTGCACTTGTTTACAAGAATTGGAATTTTGTCTTCATTCATCCGCTTCAAATGTTGATTGTAGAACGCATTTTAATATTGATGGTAGTTACGTAAACTGTTTTATTTTTTCTGTTTGGCGTCAAAATAAGAAGGTTGCTGTGGGCGGATATTGTATATAATTTTGTGATACCTGAAGATGATCAGTTGATCGAAACCTGGTAGTTAAGAAATATTTATTACACTACTGGCCATTAAAATTGCTACACGACGAAGATGACGTGCTACAGACACGAAATTTAACCAACAGGAAGAAGATGGTGTGATATGAAAATGATTAGCTTTTCAGAGCATTCACACAAAGTTGGCGCAGGTGGCGACACCTACAACGTGGTGACATGAGGAAAGTTTCCAAGCGATTTCTCATACACAAACAGCAGTTGACCGGCGTTGCCTCGTGAAACGTTGTTGTGATGCGTCGTGTAAGGAAGAGAAATGCCTACCGCCACGTTTCCGACTTTGATAAAGGTCGGATTGTAGCATATAACGATTGCGGTTTATCGTATCGCAACATTGCTGCTCGCGTTGGTCGACATCCAATGACTGTTAGCACAATATGGAATCGGTGGGTTCAGGAGGGTAATACGGAACGCCGTGCTGGATCCCAATGGCGTCGTATCATTAGCAGTCAAGATGACAGGCATCTTATCCGCATGGGTGTAACGGATCGTGCAGCCACGTCTCGATACCTGAGTCAACAGATGGGGACGTTTGCAAGACAACAACAATCTGCACGAACAGTTCGACGACGTTTGCAGCAGCACGGACTATCAGCTCGGAGACCAAGGCGGCGGTTACCCTTGACGCTGTATCACAGACAGGAGCGCCTGCGATGGTGTACTCAACGACGAACCTGGGTGCACGAATGGCAACACGTCATTTTTTCGGATGAATACAGGTTCTGTTTACAGCATCATGATGGTCGCATCAGTGTTTGGCGACATCGCGGTGAACGCACATCGGAAGCGTGTATTCGTCATCGCCATACTGGCGTATACCCGGCGTGATGGTATGGGGTGCCATTGGTTACACGTCTCGGTCACCTCTTGTTTGCACTGACGGCATACTGAACAGTGGACGTTACATTTCAGATGTGTTACGACCCGTGGCTCTACCCTTCATTCGATGCCTGCGAAACCTTACATTTCAGCAGGATAATGCACGACCGCATGTTGCAGGCCCTGTAGGGGCTTTTCTGGATACAGAAAATGTTCGACTGCTGCCCTGGCCAGCACATTCTCCAGATCTCTCACCAATTGAAAACGTCTGCTCAGTGGTGGCCGAGCAACTGGCTCGTAACAGTACGCCAGTCACTACTCTTGATGAACTGTGGTATCGTGTTGAAGCTGCATGGGCAGCTGTACCTGTACACGCCATCCAAGCTCTGTCTGACTCAATGCCGAGGCGTATGAAGGCCGTTATTACGGCCAGAGGTGGTTGTTCTGGGTACTGATTTCTCAGGATCCATGCACCCAAATTTTGTGAAAATGTAATAACATGTCAGTTCTAGTATAATATATTTGTCCAATGAATACCCATTTATCATCTGCATTTCTTCTTGGTGTAGCAATTTTAATGGCCAGTAGAGTACATCAGTAGCTTTTGGCGGTCCCGTCTCGACGAAATATAGTAGGCTCTAACCTCTACTTCATAAATGATCGCAGTTGTGCATGCCTGTCCAACTTGCTATAGTTACTACTAAGAAACAGTCCTGCTGTGGAAATGTAGGTCATTGAGCCTCAGCCGCACCTAGGAACGTTTTGATAACAGTTTTGATACTACGAAGTACGTAAAAGTAATGCAACACATTTTTTTCTCGGCCAAATTCGGTTAAAAAAGTGCAGAATTTGTGGTGGGACATCATGAAATATTTCCGCTTCAGTCCCTGTAGTTTAAAGAAGTTCCGACAGGACTTAGCCTTCAGAAAGGCATCTGTAAGGAGGTGTGTTCCAAGTAGAGAGCTGTCACTGAGGTTCCTTTTGCTGTAAGCACTGTGGGACTTAACATATAAGGTCATCAGTCCCCTTCCTTTGGGTGAAATCCACAGGATTGAAGATATTCATAGGCTTATGCAGAATGTTTACAGAGACTTGGCAGTGAAAAAAATAGTTCAAATGGCCCTGAGCACTATGGGACTTAACATGTTAGCTCATCATTCCCCTAGAACTTAAGAACTGCTCAAACGTAACTAACCTAAGGACATCACAATCATCCATTCGCGAGGCATGCGACTGTAGCAGTCGCGCGGTTTCCGACTGAAGCGCCTAGAGCCGCTCGGCCACCGCGGCCGGCTGGCAGTGAAAAAAAAAGTACAGTTAGTGATTGGGTGAGGCATCTGCCGTAATCGCAACATGATCGGGCAAACATGTCAGATCTGCCGCGTGCCGCACACAGTTGCAACTCATTAATTAGAACTTAACGATACCCCCTCTCGATGAACAGGATTAATTCCAAAAGGAGCTAGCGTTTGGCTGACTGCATTGTAGTACGTCGATAAAATGTACGTATGTACACACGATGCAGCTCTGGCCCATTATAAATGACCAACAGGTACTGGAACAGGTACGTAGGGGAGAAGGGAAGACGAGATTTACATATCTAACACTGGAATATCACTGGCCACAGATGCTTCAGGGAGGGATAAGAGGGGATAAAAGGAGATGAAGCCAAAAACAATCCTGTAGAGTCTTTACCCCATGAGAGGAAGCCAGAGATCTTGAACTTGTGGAATGCACAATGTGGGGGCTCGGAGACAATCCGCATCGGGGAGCCCATTCGTTGAAGGCCCGCCGGGTGCTACTGCGACGAGCTGCGCGGCGTATAGTATAGCCGGGCGGAGTGCAGTCGTAACACCTGGCCTCTGGTCGGGGCGGCCACCGCAGTGTCTGCAGAGGGCGCCAGCGCGCCGCAGCCGGCCGGAATCCTATCCGCAGCCGATGTTTTATTCAGCGGATCGTCACCACCACCAGCACACCAGCAGCACTGCCGCAGCAGAGCCACCCCTGTCTCTTCCCCCTCCTCCAGCCCGCCACTTCCACCCTGCCCTGCTTTCCATTCCCTCCCACCCAGCCTGTTCCTGTCCAGTCGTCGCTTTCTCACGTAGTCGGGCCACCGCGACGCTACCACGCCAAACACAGCTTCTTGATGGTCAATTTGCTTCCAACTTCTATTTATTTATTTCGTGTTTTTGTAAAGCGCAAAAGACCACTTCTGCAGAAACTCTTCTTATAAAATTAGGAACATGCGCCTCCGAACCGGTAATCAGAAAGAAAAGAGAGCGCTACTGGTTACGAAGAGGCCATCATCACCATAAGGTGTTCTGCCTTTTGGCAGGTTTCAGACCATTTCTCTCTTCATCTAATCCTGTTCAAGGCCTACCGCACTGGTTCATAGTACGATACCTTCCTCTTTCACTTCATCACATTTATTCTTCTCCTTCCTATTTCACTCTGTCGACTAGCGTACCCTGCATTGCTTCACAGTTGCTAAAAATATATGGGAATATAATATACTTTCTAATCTCCTTCTCCTGCTTCTCTCTGTTCATCTCCTCCTCTCCCCGTCTTCGTCTATCTCCTCTTCCGCTACCCTCCCTCTATTCATCTCCTCCTCCATCCTCTCTCTGCATTTTCTCGACGTCCCTCTCTCTGTCTATCTCCTCCTTTCTCCTCTCTATATCCATTCTCCCCCACCCCCACCCTTCTGTCAATGTTCTCTTCCCCACTCTCTATGATCTTGAGCTTTGTTGATTGTTATTGCAAATTCAGATTCCGTGTAGTATGCTAATCATGAGTCAGTAAACCATAACTAATAATTTCCAGTTTTATGTGAAAAGGCAACGGCCTTGCCGCAGTGCATACACCGGTTCCCGTGATATCACCGAAGTTCAGCGCTGTCGGTCGTGGCCGGCATTTGGATCGGTGACCATCCAGTCGCCATGCGCTGTTGCCATTTTTCGGGTTGCACTCAGCCTCGTGATGCCAATTGAGGAGCTACTCGACCGAATAGTAGCGGCTCCAGTCAAAGAAAACCGTCATAACGGCCGGGAGAGCGGTGTGCTGACCACACGCCCCTCGTATCCGCATCCTCAACTGAGGATGACACGGCGGTCGGATGGTCCCGATGGGCCACTTGTGTCCTGAAGACGGAGTGCTTTTATGTGAAAACCATCTGGGAGGATGGAAACAAAATACCACATTGTTGTGTACAAAATTTTAGCTTAAAAATTAATATAATGAGAAAGAACATGTACTGGAAGAACAATTAATAGTTCAAATCATTAGTGTCCAATGTGTGGTCCATGCTCTACATGCAGCCCAAAATAAGTATCAAAGTGACCCAACAACAAGTGGGCAGCTATCACACGATTGGGGAAAAAATTCCATAAAATTCCGTTTATGTAAAGTTATTATAAACTGGATATTTTCAAAATGAAACTCCCGCTACACGATGGTATTCTCTTATTGATGCATCTTTCCTTTTTTTTGGCAGCGTATTATAAGAGTTACAGAGTTTCTCTTCTTTTCAGTACATATATTAATACAGGGAGACAGCTGCCCGTACCTGTGGTCTTTGTGGAGCCCACAACGCTTTCAGATATGACGCATAGGATTTTCATTTTCTCTGGGTGCCATGCGGAAACTGTTGGTCCTACGGAAAAAATGAACAGGGTCTTTTTGTAGGAAATTTAATCTAGTAATATCATATACTGAGATATATTTCCGCTGGAGACCACGGTTTTTGAGAAGAAAAACGCGTTTGAAGGTCAAGTTTGTACGTTTTTCTCGAATAATTAAAAAACTACAGTCTCTAGCGTCAACGCATTGCAGTACAAAATTTCGCTACATTAAATTTCCTACAAAAAGGTCCTGTTCATTTTCCCTGTAGGACCAACAGTTTGTGTATAATAAGCGAGATAATACGAAAATCGTGCGCGAGGTATTTGAAGGCGCTGCAGGTTGCATAAAATCCAGCAGTAGGGGCAGCTGACACTCACTGTATACTAAAAAATACATAGTATATGTCCATCTGAACGTTTACTAGGGTAACGCGTAAAAATTGGAAGTAAATCGGTCAAGAACTTTCTGAGATTTGCTGGTAACATTTCCCATTTATATATTGCACATATATTTATACACATATATTACAAATATATATAGCCTACGTCCTTCCAAATGTTCATTACAGTAGCTTATACAAAAATTTGGCTTAAATCGGTCAAGTACTCTGCGAGATTTTTTGTAAATACATTAAACATTGACTTGTCTTCATATAGTAGTACAGATAACAATTGTTGGAATTCCTTTTCCTCGCACTGTGTGCCCCACCCAGTCTGCTTTCCTTTCCTTAGCAAGTTTTAGGAGAGTGGTTTGTTTCGTTATCCTTTCCAGACTTCACCGCTTTTCACTTTTCCATCCATTTTATTTTGTCTATTCTCCTTCAAACCCACATCTCAAATGCATCACTTTTGCCTTTTTCTCTCTTCTTAAATGTCCAGCTTTCGCAGACATACAGAAAAAACGCTCCAAAAGAAGTGTTTAACCAAACTCTTTCATAACTACAACTCGAATTCACTGCGTAATTAGTGTTTCTTTTCCTGGAAAGCTTGCTTTGCCAGTGCAGTTCTCGACCTTATTTCTTTTTCACTCTTCCAGTTATTAGTCAGCTTATTTCCCAAATACTTGTGCTGTGCAATCTGTCCGATTCCACCTTCTGTTGCTTTCATTTTCGTATCTTGTTTGGCGTGTACTTTCATTCCGAAAAGTGACACAGAAAAAATGAGTCATATTTTAAGGCAAAGAGAAAAGTCTATGGAACAGATCATTTTAGGCATAGCGCGAAAATGTAGGAGTGCTGGAATACAGGTAGAGCAAGAAGACATGTTTAGAGAGTTCATTCAGGGAAATACGTCGCATTAAGTATATTGTACTCTCTTCATCTCTTTACTCAATGTGAGATGTTTGCGATCCGTGTAACTGAGGTAGAACGTGGGTACTAGCTTGGCATTCACCTAGTCGCATATGGAAAACCGCCTAAACACCGCACCCAGGCTGGCCAGCACAACGATCCATGTCGTTAATCTGCCAGGGGTCGGTGCGCCTCCCCGAATACAGGAAGCGGCGCTAGTGTTAAATGCTCTTCCTCAAATGTGAAAAGTAGGCTTAGTCATAGTGGAGAAATGTAGAAGTCAACTTAATCTATGAAGCGTAATTTCGGGTACCTTCCGTATGTGAAAATCTTATCAAACAAGTTCTACATATTTTTATGTGCAGCTGATTTGTACTTGTATTTCTGTGGCCAAGCGGGTACAGGCTTGTGCCACGCCATCATTCTCTCATCCGGTTGTGGAAAACAGAATACAACAAAGTAGTGCCTAGGCAAGTCGATGTACCTGATCAAGTTATTTATTAGCAGTTGGATTAGAATTTTTCTGGATCCCCAAGTTAAGAAGTCTTTTGAAAGGTTGGAAAGAAAGGTACTAGTTCGGAAAACCACACGAAAAAGATTCCTCAACATGACAGTGATAATGAATTTCTTTTCATTAGCGTCGAAAATTTCAGAATACGGCAGGTTAACTTCTCAAGCACCAAATACTGATAACTCCCACTGCACAGGACAGTTGAGGAAGTAGCCCTCGTTGGTGGCAAGTAAGAACAGACATACTCTCGTTTTCCGCATTGTTCTTGATGAGAGTTTCGCGTGGTAGCAGCCGCAGTCAGCTGCGACTTCCCACCAACCAGAGTTTCTGCGGGGAGCGCCATAGCAGTTTGTAGAATACCCAGTGCAGCAAAACTGCCGATTTATCCACACAAAGTGATAGTATGGTGGACAGTTTGCTACCTTTAGGGGTACAGTATGAGAAGCACATTTAGCAAAAGCAAAAACAATGTTTTGCACTGCTTAGAAGAAGACTTCTTGTCTTCTGGTTACGGCTGGAGGTACCCTCACAGCACCTACAACTCAAATAACACTGAATAACTGTATAGGAAATGCTATTCCTCTGTTTCTTGTTTTTGGAGGCGAGCTAACCATAGCCGTAGAAGCAACGGCAAACGCTCTGGAGGACCATTCTCCCTCGCGGGACCGTCAGGATTCCCAGGTAATTGGCGCGTTTACTCTCTTGTCACGCTGCATGTTGGGTCTCTAATTAGATCAGTTTTACGCACCTGTTCCCCTGGCGCAAACAAGCGTTTGCAGAAAATTAGTCGCCGTTTTCGTTGACATCATTACCGCCACTAATCCATTTCTGCTAATAGTTAATTATTGTGTCTTCTGCTGGGCGCGCGTTTGTCTTACGACTGCATAATTCCTCCAAGTCTGACTCATTGCTGATTCAGACAGTCTGTTTTTCATACATCTCCTCCTCATTTGCGGATTCATACTTTGATCTCTCTCTCTCTCTCTCTCTCTCTCTCTCGTGCTTCCTCTACCTCTCCCACACTTTCCAACTAAAACACCTACCCACAAAACGTTCAACAAGAAAAACCACGATTCGCGAAGACTCCGACTTCGTCCTATAAACACCTTGAAAAACAAATGGCGATAAAAGGATACAATAATTTTTATTTGCAATCGCGGGGAGACATTTTCAGTTGTATATATTTTATACAAGTAGGGTGGTTGCAGTTTCATTGAGTGAATAAGTGGGTACCTGCCACATTAAAATACTAGGATTCGACTCGCGGGAAAAGATTTTTTTCTCTCACTTCTTGCCCTCCCCATCCCTCCCCCTCAAAAATGTTCTATGCATGTGAAAAATGAGTAGTTGCATCCTGTTTCTGATTGCATCGTACTTAAACCTAACTAACCTAAGGACATCACATACATCCATGCCGGAGGCAGGATTCGAACCTGCGACCGTAACGGTCGCGCGGTTCCAGACCGCAGCGCCTAGAACCGCTCGGCCACTATGGCCGGCGGTGTGGTTTTCCTGAGGTATTATGTTTTTATAGTACCTGTTTTCTTTCACAGTTTTTCATGTTTTCTTTTTTCCCCACTCCCTTCACTGTGAAGTTCTGTGTATTGAGTTGTCACTGTCACTGTCACTTTTCACTGTTTACCACACCGTGTGGTAAAAAGCCGTAAAAGAAAAGCCCACTGATTATGCTGCAACTGCAGTTAAAAATGTTTGGGATAAAAAACAAAATTGTTCTTTGCTAAAGGCGGAACCCACCCAGAAACATATGTATTGTTAAAGCAAACACAGACAAAGGAGCTTCAACCTCAAGATGATTACACCATGCCAAGTTTAACCTCTGCATAGAGGACAGCTATATGTTCTTTCAATCTCTCCGCAGCGTTAATAATTATCTGTTACGTGAAATATCGAGGAATTATCTCATTTATGTAATGCAAAACTGCCTGAATACCAAGTTCAGTGAAAGCATGCACGTTTTGTAACTGCATCTTGGTCATTGTGATATACAGGGTGTACATAAAGTCCGGCAAAACTTTCAATTATTTATTGCACAAGAACTAAGCATTGTACAGATGTTATACATATTGCATTCTGAAGAGAAACTCTGAAAGTTTTTTTTTATGCAAACATTCGATTTGCGAACCATGAGTAACAAGGCAGACGTCAATACGGTGATCTAATTCTTGCCATAACGGTCCCAGCATGGCATCGTCGACTGTGGATGTCGCTTCAGGTATTCTCTCCCTGAGCTCTGCTGCATCACGTGGTAGAGGCGGTACATGCGCCAGATCTTTAATGTGTCTCCATAGAAAAAGTCACACGGAGTGGGATCTGGTGATCGGGGATGCCATTTCATGAAACAGACGTCCTCTTCTGTAGCATGGCCGACCGATCGATGCGGCAGCTCCGTGTTCAGGTACCCACGAACATACCAAACTACTCCGTGGCGGTATACATGAAAAAAAACTTTCAGGATTTCTATTCAAAATGACATATGTGTGATGTCCGCACCATGTTTGATTCTTGTGCAATACATAATTGAAAGTGTTCCCGGACTTTATGTACACCCTGTATATATAATCAAATGTAGCCGAACAAGTATCAGTGGACGTTAGTATGAAGTGTGTGCGCTCTTCACCTTTATGACAGTTTGAGCTCTGCTTGGAATACTTTCAACGTCTGAAGAGGAATGGCAACCTATTCTTCCTCAAGAGCCGGTTTGGCTAGGGTCGGAACTCTGTGCAGGTAGATCCATATCAGCAATGTTATTGCTCATAAACCATTGCTCCGCAGATATCTCTTTGTGATGGGGCGCTTTGTCTGCTTATAGAATCATCATCCCCAAAATGTTCCTCTACTGTACGCAATACACAATGCTTAAAAATGTGTCCATATTCTTCCTCATTCAGCGTTTTGTTAAGTTCAGTAAGGGGACCTTTGCTTAAACACGAAAAACAGCCCCATAAAGTACCACCACCTCCTGCTTACTTCATTGTTGGTAAAACACACTATGTGACGTAACGTTCTCCAGGCATTCACCAAACACCAATCCTTCCATCGGATGGCCACAGGATGCAGAATGATTCCTCACTCTAACTCACTAGTTTCCGGTCATCCAATCACCAGTGACGTCGCTCTTTACACTACCTCAAGAATCGCTTCGCACTGACATAGGAAGTGTGTGGCTTATGAGGAGCTGCTCGACCATGCACAGTCGTTGTGCTAGCTAGACTGTTAAAAGCGTTTTGCCAGACTGTTAACAGCGTTTTGGAGCTCACGAGTGATCCTTCCGCTACTTTCATGCGATTTTTTTACATCACTGCTGCACTCCGCAAACTGGAGAACTCAAAATGATTTCTGCTGTGAAGTTGCAATATGTGACGGTAACCAAGCAAACGGGTAGCAATGACTAAAATTAGATATGTATTCGTCATTCGTCTCCCCCTCCCCCCCTCACCTCCCCCTTCCCCACCCCCCCCCCCCCCACCCCCCTCGCCTCCCCAACTGAGCCACGGAACAGCAATCGATGATTTCGATAACATTGTGCTTTGTAATATGTATATGTGGAACTATAAGATGTACACACATCAATGTATTGGTTGTGCATTGAACAGTCGACCCACAAACACGTCCCAAACTTTACGACCTGATGTTTGCTGCCTGGCTTTAACTCAAGCACTAAGTGGACTACGCCTTGCAGTATAGACTAACGACGTGTCCACCCTTCAACATCTGACCTACTGCCAATGGAAAATAAGCGTTAATGGCTTGCTCTTGCCACATGTACTTGCAGGTACTAATCAACCTAAAAGCATATTACTCCTAGCAGCTATAATTGTTAGTCTGGAAATGAAGTAAATACAGATTTAATGTTGCTCAGTACACGTTCCTCAGTCACTAAAAAAATATCTGCATTTATACCCATTACTCCCATATGTATGTGTGTGTGTGTGTGTGTGTGTGTGTGTGTGTGTGTGTGTGTGTGTGTGTGTGTGTGCGTGTTATATGATGTGGTGACCTAGACTGCCATTGTCAGCAGTTAAAATAAGTTACGTCTGATAAATTAGATTACTTACTAGTTGGGGAAGCAGAATCAATGTCACAAGAGAGTTATTGAGAAAGTTTCGCAACTGCGGAATACGGTTGCGCGAACGATGTACTGATATTGGGGATGGGTAAGCACCACTAAAGCCAGTGACCGGAATTGAGAGGCAAAGAGTTTGTGAAAAGAAGAGCGTATAAAAGAGCTCGTTACCAGAGGAAAGAACGATTCAGTGACTAAATTCATTCCAGAATTCAGAAAGTACTTATTCCCAATTCTTAATATTTCACATTTCACTGAAATTGGGAACATAATAAACAGTTAAAGATGATTTTGCGAAGTTAAGAATATATGTAATTCAAAGTGCCGATGAACGACGCCAATGTTTACATGAAACGATTCTCGGAAAGGTGGTTTGTATGTCTCCTTATATGCTGCTTTGTATAAAGAGCAAAAAAAAGTCTAACGACGGTTGTTCCGAGGTTGAGATCAACGTGTACAACAGGAGTGAATTTTTGCGGAAACGAAGGAAAGTTATTGCGCCACAGAAGGGGCACTAGCTCTTGTTATTCAAGCAGTGAGAAAAACTTCGACCGTACGTGTCCCACAGTCCATCATTCATCTTAAGCGACTGAATGAAACCACAGGAAACTAAATCTCGCACGCTGGTTGCTAATTTGAGTTGCGCTTCTCTCGATATAAGTATCGGGCTTTGAGCACCGCGATATCTCTACTCTCATAAAAGTCTAGGGTTTGAAACAATGCCAACGGCCTTGCCCCGTTGAATACACCGGTTGCCATCAGGTCAACGAAGTTACGCAGTGCTTGTCGATTTCAGTAATTGGATCGGTAGCTTCCTGGATACAAGTGCTGTTGGGTGCTTACCCTTTGCCTGTACGACAAAGGGGAGGAGGGATGTGTCGCAAAGTTCCTGGTCACCGGAGTCTGCGCCAGTGTCCTGGGTTAAGTCCCAAACATGTCCGCAGCGTCTCATGAAGCGAGGAAATGTAAGACCGTTAATGGTGATCCGTCCGTCGGATGGTGACGCTTAGCTCGGAGGTCTCCCTTGTCTCATCATCATCATCCAACATAAACATGACACCACACTACACACAGGCACATTTAAGTCACCCGCACCTATCAGCTATATCCTAACACACAACTCTTACATTTATCTACGGTGCCAGTAGTGGGAAGAACAGAAAAATCTTTCCCATTAGGTGGCTGAATCTGCACTTGGGGATCACTCAGCCAGTAGTGGTACACGACTTCGCGTTTTATAAACAATTACTGAGGCTGTGATTAGTAGAAGTAATAATATCAATAACAATAATATGTCTACGACTTTGCTTTCGCCGCTTTTCTCGAAGTTCGAGGCTTTATTGCGAAAATCTAAAAAAAATCACGTTTGAAAGTATTGACCATCTTTGGACACTAGTTTCTCTCATAGTTCGCGCAGCATACGAAACCCAAGGTGGAGGATCTGCGTGTCATTTAAGGAGATTCATGAATCGGCGGTATTTTGCACTTGTGCATACGACCAGAAGTGATGATCAGCCGGGCAGTGCGAAATTGATCGAAAAAGGTGATAGAGGCAGCAGTGTCTGGAGAATACGGCAGGTGGGGTAGGACTTCCCATTTCAACGTTTCCTAGTATGTTTTGACGGTGTTTGCGACATGGGATGAGCATTATCATCCTGCAAAACCACCTTTTCATGTGTATCGCTGTACTGTGGCTTTTATCTTTCAGTGCTTGACTCAAACGCATCAATTGCTTTCAATAAAGGTTTCCTGTGATCGTTTCAGTCGGTTTAAGTAGCTTCCAAATCTTCTCTTTTCCACCACCACGCGAGTCTTCGAAGTCAAAATCACATTTCTTGAACGTTGAAACCATTTTATGCACGTTCTTTTACTCATAGATAGTTTACTACAGGTCTTACCCAGCATTTTACGAGTCTCAGACGCACATTTCTTCATGTTAAAGCGGAAAATTAAAACATCCCGCAAATGACGAGAAATGGGCTCGTGAGTTGACATATTCAGTCGAGAATAACTTTATGATGCTATCATAAATCGTTTAATATTTTGATGGCATTATATTTACAAATGCTTAAGCCTATTGTATGATGGTACGACCTACCACCTGCACCATAACTTACCGCTAATGCCATCTACTGTAAAACTTCGGAAACAAAGATGTAACCCTAATAATAATAATAATAATAATAAAATCCGCGTAGGTCACCAGGTCCAGATGGAATTCCAGTTCCGTTTTATAGAGAGTAGTCTTCAGTACTGACCTCTCACTTAGCTTGAATTTATCATGTTCTCTGCCGCGCGGGGTAGCCGCGCGGTTTTGGGCGTCTTGTCACGGTCCGCGCGGCTCTCCCCCTCCCCCCCCCCCACCCTGTCGGAAGTTCGAGTCCTCCCTCAGGCATGGGTGTGTGTGTCGTCCTTAGCGTAAGTTAGTTTAAGTTGGATTAAGTAGTGTGTACGCTTAGGGACCGATGACCTCAGCAGTTTGGTCCTATAAAACCTTACCACAAATTTCCAATTGTTTTCGAGTTCTCTCGCTAAGCGCAATTTTCCATGCGATTGTAAAAAAAGCGTAGGTTACTGTCGTTTGCTGAAAAATTCATGAGCCTATCTGAAGTTCGAATATAATAAATTTACTGGGAGAGCATGGCCTTATGGATTTACAAAACATCGCTTACAAAAATGGAAGTTACTGCAATGAGCAGCAAAAAAAGCCCTATATGTTTCGAATATAATATTAGTGGTGCGATGTTTGATACTATCTCGTCGATTAAATAACTGAGTGTTAACGTAACAAAGTGACATGAAATGGAATGAGCACGTAAGATCGGTGGAGAAAGTGAGTCGTCGCCTTCGGCTGTTTAGGAGAATTCGAGGACCCTGTAGCTTATCTATGAAGGAGACCGCGTGCCGAATACCTCTGCGACCCATTCCTGAGTGATGTTGGAGTGTTTGTCGTTACCATTAAACTAAGATATTTAAGCAGTTCATAGGCGTCCTGCTAGATTTGGTATCAGTAGCTTCGATTAACACCCAGGTATTGCAGAAATGCTCTATCAGCTCCAATGGAAACCCGTTGAGGGAAGGAGACGTTCATTTCGCCATTCACCATTGGCAAAGTAAAGAGAACCAGCATCAGAAACAGAATGCAGAACGGTCCACCTGCCATCAGCATTCATTTCGTCTGAGGACCAAGGAGACAAGACAAGAATAATCACGGCTCTATAAAAGCGTTTAGCCTGTCGTTTCCCCGTTGTAATCATTTGCAGCTGGAACCGGGAAGGAAATGACGGGCAGTGGTATAAAGTGCCTTCCGAGATGCACCATATGATGGCTTGCGATCCGGATATAAATTCATTAAATGTACTATTTCGGCTGATAAATTTGGCTGATCTTAATAAATAGTTTTGTCATCCCCGTTCTCAGAATATACATTGATGTGACCACCTGATAAAAATCTGAATAGCCATGTTCTGCAGCGCGGGCTGCTGAGAGGCGCGCAGGAACAGTTGTTGAGGTGATGGAAGGTACAGCCAAGGACGTGGAGCCGTGCTGACTTCAGTGCAGTGGTCAGCTGCCACGAAAACATTCTCAAGCTCATAACGCACGCTGGGTGTTTGCATTCAGACGTTCACGCCGTACACGCCAGTGGCTGTTTCCGAATAATGTTTCACGAAATGAACGTATTCTTCTCTGAATGGATTCTCATACGAGTTGGAGCATGAAATGTGAATCATCTGAAAAGACCGCCTGTTACAGCTCAGTGGGACGTCCAGTTACGATATGGTCTTTCAAATTCCAGCCGTCGTCGCCGATGAGCAGCAGTGCATGAACCAAGCGACCCATACGTTCGCTGAATGGCCTTTGAGGAGTCACTTTTGGTAGCCCTTTGGTTCATCTGGGCAGTCAGTTACACATCAATTCGTCCTTGCACGTCTCCGCAGCCATCGTTCACCCATTTCATCTACGGCTCTTAGTGGACTACAGTTACCTCGGGGCCGGTTTTGGATAGTGCCATTTTGCCATTTACGGTGTACGGTGGCTATCCAGAAAGTAAGTTCCGATCGTCCGCGAAATGGGCACTACTGTAAAAATCAAAAATGTTTTATTTGCAGCAGCTAGCCACAACCCCCAGCTAATTATCTAAATAATCGCCGCTCCGACTTAAGGCATTTGTCGTGGCGTTGTAACAATTTTCAGTATCTTTGTCATAGAAGGCAGTCACCACTGTTTCCCGCTAATTCTCTACGTAGGTCTACAGCTCGTTGTCTGCGCCAAAATGTTGTCTTCATACTCAGCGGTTTGTGCGAGCAGAGATGAAACTCAGGGGGTCTATTCGGTCTGTATTGTAGGTGATCAGACACTTCCCACTGAAAACGCTGCAAGAGGATCTTCATTGCCCCTGCAGAGTGCAGCTGAGAATTGTCATGAAGAAGGAACGGCGTGACAGTTGTGTTACGTGGCCTGCGTAGCTTCAGGCGAAATTTCTCACCAGGGCATCGTACTCGGCGGAAGACACTATACTCTAGGTACATTTACGTGCTCACTGTGCGCTCAGAACTGAAAAGAGCGATGTGATGCGATCGACAGGCGTTCTACAGACACTGCTCAATACATCTGTGCAAAGCTTCATCGGATTTTTACAGTGGTTTCCATTTGACGACCGATCGGAACTTACTTTCTGGATAGCCCTCGTACTTTAACCACGCGGAGAGTTTACAACCTTAACCATTTCGGAAATGCTTCCACCCTTGGCCTGAAAGAAACAGATCATCCCCTTTTGGACGTCAGATAAATCACACCGTTTCCGCATTACGACAGCGACTGCACTGTTTTCGTTGCTCCTTTCTCCCCCCCCCCCCCCCCCTCACGTTATATACCCTCCATTATTCTATATCTACATCTACATTTATACCCCGCAAGCCACCCAACGGTGTGTGGCGGAGGGCACTTTACGTTCCACTGTCATTACCTCCCTTTCCTGTCCAGTCGCGTATGGTACGCGTGAAGAACGACTTCCGGAAAGTCGCCGTGCGCGCTCGAATCTCTCTAATTTTACATTCGTGATCTCCTCGGGAGGTATAAGTAGGGGGAAGCAATATATTCGATACCTCATCCAGAAACGCACCCTCTCGAAACGTGGACAGGAAGCTACACGGCGATGCAGAGCGCCTCTCTTGTAAAGTCTACCACTTGACTTTGCTAAACATCTCCGTAACGCTATTACGCTTACCAAATAACCCTGTGACGAAACGCGCCGCGCTTCTTTGGATCTTCTCTGTCTCCTCTGTCAACCTGACTTGGTACGGATCCCACACTGATGAGCAATACTCAAGTATAGGTCGAACGAGTGTTTTGTAAGCCACCTCCTTTGTTGATGGAATACATTTTCTAAGGACTCTTCCAATGAATCTCAACCTGGCACCCGCCTTACCAACAATTAATTTTATATGATCATTCCACTTCAAATCGTTCCGCACGCATACTCCCGGATATTTTACAGAAGTAACTGCTACCAGTGTTTGTTCCGCTGTCATACAATCATACAATGAAGGATCTTTCTTTCTACGTATTCGCAATACATTACATTTGTCTATGTTAAGAGTCAGTTGCCACTCCCTGCACCAAGTGCCTATTCGCTGTAGATCTTCCTGCATTTCTCTGCAATTTTGTAATGTTGCAACTTCTCTGTATACTACAGCATCATCCGCGAAAAGCCGCATGGAACTTCCGATACTATCTACTAGGTCCTTTATATATATTGTGAAAATATACGCAACATCTGTGATTGGTTATTGCATGTTGACGTCGACCTAGGTAGTGGTCACGTTAATATGACCGGACCTTATGTTATTCGTAAGAACTATGTCTAAAACATTAACTGTTAGAAACTCACACACTCCTCAGTCGACAGTCCAGCCATTGGTAGTGTGCAATATCGCGAAGACTTGAAGAGGACTGCACCGGAACAGTTCCTAAGTACTTGATACTGCACAGCTGTTACGACCACGGAAATATGAGTATGTGGCGTCGCTGGAGCAGCGGTTGGGAGGTCAAGGCTGCTGCCAGAAGAGAGGCTGGTGGTAAGCTGCTGCTCCTCCGCATTCCCCGCTCACGTCTCCCCTTTATGTCAGAGAGGGGGCCGCCGTGGTACGGGCGAGGGCGCTCTCTCCACGTGAACACACCTCTAGTTGTACTTTTGGAGCAGGCGGCAACTCTCGCGAAGCCAACACGGGTGGGTCGAGCACCGGCAGACATAATTACACAGCGGGCCGTGCTGGAGAGGCTCCCGAATGTTCTCGAGCCGCTGTCAAACTTCTCGCCCTGTGGCGCATCCTCTGCCCTGCTCCTTCCTTCCCTCCGGCAGCGACGCCCGCCTCTCGCGACCGGGGATCTCCCTCTGCCTCCGGTGGAAGCCCGGAAGGGAGGGGCCGGGGGAGTGAGGCGGGGGTGGAAGTGGAGGGGGAAAGCGGCACGCGCGAGCGCGAGCGGGGGCAAAAATCTAATTAAAGTTCCTGTAGAGACATCTCGGACGGTTCCGCAGTGACACCCGCCACAGGCCGAGAGGCGCAAGAACTAAATTGAATGTAATCTACTTGCAAATCACACATCTAGAGCAGGCGCACCGGACGCCGTCGCCTTATCTGTCCTCCAGTGTGTGTGTCTGTGTGTGTGTGTGTGTGTGTGTGTGTGCGTGTGTGTGAAAGGGTCGGGTAGTGGGAAGGGGTAGGGTCTCCTAGAGAGCTGTCGGATATGGATTCGCGGTCAGTCGAAGCACCTTTTTGCATATCGACAAAAAAGACAGATAATGTAATTTATCGTACCAAGAACGGATAGCATGTGATTTTCAGTACTCGGTACATACTCTGTCAGTCCAAAAAGTTTCAGGAGAAGTTAAATAAAAAATAGAGAATAGAGTGGTTTTAATGCTTCAGGTGTTCCGCATAACCCCTGCCCCCCTCCCATCCTCCACGCCCAGTCTTGAGTGCAACGCACAGAACGTTCGTACAACTATCAGAAAACTCCTTGTTTGGGATGTTACTGGAGCACTTATTCACTTCCCGCAGAGCACACGGTTAAGCGGAAAAAGTTCGGGAAACCCTCCTCTATACCAAAGTATTGGTTAAAAATTGTGTTTTCGAGTTCTCATACCCTTGAACTGAATAAAATAACGTGAATTTAGAGATTAATATCTTAGTGCATTGATAACGTGACATCATCAGTTATTGGAACGAGGGTTGGATTATATGTGTTGACTTAAAGATGACAGTTTTGACTCTGAGCTGAGACGTGCAGACTTACGAAAAAAAAAAATACCTTCGTGATGAATTAGTTACCGTGATTTTTTTGTACCTTGTATTTAAGAGCGAACAGTATCGAGAAATAGCACTCACATCCAAGGTAAGCAGTTAAAAAAATGGTTCAAATGGCTCTGAGCACTATGGGACTTAAAGTCTGACATCATCAGTCCCCTAGAACTTAGAACTACTTAAACCTAACCAACCTAAGGACGTCACACACATCCATGCCCGAGGCAGGATTCGAACCTGCGATCGTAGCGGTCGCGCGGTTCCAGACTGAAGCGCCTAGAACCGCTCGGCCACTCTGGCCGGCGGTAAGCAGTAAAGAAAGCCGAAAGGATGCAATCCACAGACGCTATGTGTTAAAACTGTTGTATACTATTTCCGACATATTCATCAAGGGATGTTCCGCACCTGTGAAACCATTTAAAATTTGTCGTTTATTTTGACCTCTCAGTTGCTCATTTATCGTAAAAATGCAGCGAGTCATATCGTTAAAAAATGTTCAAATGTATGTGAATTCCGGAGCGACCAAACTGCTGAGGTCATCGGTCCCTAGACTTACATACTACTTAAACTAACTTCTCCTAAGAACAACACCCACACCCATGCCAGAGGGAGAACTCAAACCTCCGACGGAAGGGGCCGCGCAATCCATGACATGGCGCCTCAAACCGCGCGGCCATTCCGCTCGGCAATATCGTAAAAATATGACTCTGAATGTGATGTGTAATTCCATATAGATACAACGGGTTGCCAACACGTCTTCATAGTTTTGAATATGTATCAACTTTGATCGAAGCCAGCTGCGTCATAGAAATAAATGTACAAATGCGAAGGCAAAATAAAATCTGTTTCATTTGTGTTGAAGCAATTCTGCTCGCACTCTGCAAATCGTATTTCTACTCTAAACAAGCGTTTCTGACTGTTATAATTACTTGCACTAACGAAATAAACTGCGTAAATATTATGTACAGAACACGAAATGTAATTAAGAACCACTCGAGCTGACGTAATAGAGCACGCTAGAGGGTGACAGATTGATGTTGTCCATTTGTTTAGCAATTAAGCTAACAGGCAACATTAGTCTGTTTTAATTTCATAATTACAAAAGCTGTCAAAGGCCTCGATTCTTTTTGCCTGTTGATGAATCAGAGCAATTAGTCGAATAGCCTTTGAAGTGAAACAAAAACTACACTGCGTTCTATCATGTGTAAATGACGAAAGCAGGCTAGTAACTCTAGACAGTGACCGACTTCTAAAAGCGATGCGTTTAATTACCTAACCACAATTGGAATGACACGATGACATTTCAGAACAAAGTAGTGTGATTTGCAACGGACGAGCACATTATGATTACGTCGGTCGCCGAATCAAAAATGTATTGCAGATACACTGTGGAGAGTTTAAAAATACGTTGTTCTTGAAGGTGAGATACATTTTCAAAAAAAAATTATAACAGCCGGCATTAACATTACGTGACAGATGACAAACCTGAGGGAACAGAAACTATCTGTGCTCGTTAAGTTTACCGCTAGCAAGGGATTGAAACGTAAAAGTGTTCTGATTCGTTTCGGAATTTCATTCGAATGGAAGAGGAGATTTTCTCGAAGCTGTTCACCATTACTTAAAAAGATACTTACCAGCAAGATATAGACATGAGGCATTCCATAATACCAAAACATAGGTATATACGTTTTGCACAAAATTTCATAATAGCAGAAACTTCTAGAGTGAAACTTATGTTAACTTTCTGACACAGACTGGCAGACACGTTAACATTTCTAATCACTGGGAAAACATTCCAGTTGTCGATCTATGCAACAAGAATTTCAGCAGATACATTATTTATAATAAATAACATCGACTATTGCAGATTTTACTTCTGATAAACTAATAACGCATTCCCAGAACCTTTTAGAAAACAAGTTAGTGAAAAAAGAATGTGGAGGTAACTAGTCACGAAATGTTACCTTTAACTTGATAATTCTCGTTCCTTTCTGATAAGCTAAGGTTTCAACATGACAGCATAGCCTGACACCACATACCGTTTGTACAAATACCTATCGGCTGTAACTACACATGTCATTATTTGATATTTAACTGCAAAAAATTGTACCAAAAACGACACGCATTTGATAAGTCAGTAATTGAAACGATATACTTCCATAGCTCGCAAGTTATAATACAAAAAGCGTCAAACACAAGTTTTTAACTGCCAATATGTAGTACCTTTCGCTTTGCTATAGGAAATCGTGTCCGTGGTTTTGCGGTAGCGTTCTCGCTTCCCGCGCGCGTGGTCCCGGGTTCTATTCTCGGAGGGGTCAGGGATTTTTTCCTGCCTCGAGATGACTGGGTGTTGTTGTGTCGTCTTCATCATCATCATTCATTCCTATTACGGTCGGAGGAGGGCTTTGGCAAACTACCTCCGCTAGGATCTTGCCTAGTACGGCGGTGCGGGTCTCCCGCATCGTCCCCTACGCTCCACCATCATCATCATCATAGGAAATCGTACCAAAAATTACTCGTTTTCGAGAAATTCTCAGTATTCTGGTGCTATGAAACAGATAATGTTCATACCTCGCACGCTATAGTATAATTACCACTCAACACAGAGTTCAGTGCCATATGACATGTAGAATATAGCGTCTCGTAAGTTCTGATTACGACATAAAAGCGATGCTGTATTTGATACGCCTCGTTCCTCTCCACGAGGCACAAACCTTACCTGGCAGATTCTTCCTTTCACGTTTCGCAATGTAGTAGATGTGGAAATCCGCGCAATGACGCCACCAGTTCTTCTGCCACGAACGTCTTCATGTCCCGTGAGAGGATGCCTTCAGGCTCCACGTACTGTGCCTTCTGGAAGCCCGTAAGAGTTTTACTCCTTAGCAACCATGCCCCGAAACCTCTACTACATTATAATAACCAGCATTTTAAGAGGGAGCCTTAAGATTAGCTACTACCTGTTGGGAAAACATCATTCCGTATCAATATTTCCAAAGAAAGGCTATAATTACTTAAATCCGTGTGGGAAATATTCGAGATGCGTGGCGATTAGTTTTTAATGCATTGATGAAATATATACGAGTAGATTATAATTAAAGTGCACCTACAGAGGTGGTCCGTTGTGGGCTGATGCGTTAATGCGGAATCGATTTACGCTGGAAAAAAATAGTTTCAATTTTAGCCACCAGGTGCATGTCTGGCGCTGTACAGCATCTCGTCGGCGTCTCCGGTGCTCATATTGAAGAACGTGCGTAAGTGGTGGTTAATAACAAAATCAACATTACGCCTTTCTCACTGTTTGACCTTACCTGCCCACGTCCTGTTCCTAATCTATTACATACGGAAACATTACTTCACGTCTTTCTAGGTGTCGCAGCACCAGATTTGCACCTGGTGCCTAAAATTGAAACAGCATCAAGTACCGAGGTTCCTGGAAGCCTATGAGCTCCACTGCGTACAAGCCATGCCCCACAGCGCCTACCACACGAAGCTTACCAGCATTTCAAAATGAAGAGTTATACTAGCTACTACTACCTGTTGCGAAAACATCACTCGATACAACAGTTTCAAAAATGGTTACTGTTATTTAAATCTATGTGGAAAACGTTTGAGATACGCTTGAAAGAAATAGTTCCACTTTTGGCCACCAGGTGCAAATCTGGCGCTTTACAGCATCTCATCGACGACTCGGTGCCCACATTGAACAAACTGTCCAAGTGGTGGTTAATAATAAAATCAACATTATGCCTCTCTCACTTGTTTGACTTTTTGTGCCTGGGTGTAGTTGCTAATCCATAATGTATGAGAACGTTTCTACAGGGTCAGTCGCGTAAGACGTAATACCCCCTTTATTCCGGCGGCGATTGCACGTATCGGCACGTGGTTTACGGCGAATCATAGCGGACTATGGGGCACATACTTTGGTACATGCACAATAATCACAACGTTTATATTGACCGAGATAATGAGGCAAGTACATGTTTTTTAAATGGGACGCTATACTTGTTATACCATCATTCGAACGCTCTGGAAAAGACGCGTATAGTGATGTGACGCATGTTGCTATTGTGATTCAAACTTTGCTTGGAAGAGGGCGGATGAGGATTTACCTTCGTAGCGCAAGCCATGCTGCATAGAGCACGGCAACTCGGCCTGCGGGTCGCGCAAGGTGTGTTTACAGTCTGCAGCCGCTTCCGACCGCCTCGAACTTCAATCGTTCAATATTTCCCAGCGTCTTTTAAGCGGAATTTGAATCACAGTAGAAACATGCGTTACATCACTATACGCGTCTTTTCCAGAGCGTTCGAATGATGGTAAAAAAAGTATAGCGTCGTATTTAAAAAAAAGAAAACGTGTACTTGCCTCATTATCTCGGTCAATATAAACGTTGTGATTATTGTGCATGTACCAAAGCATGTGCCCCATAGTCGGCTATGATTCGCCGAACACCACTTGTCGATACGTGCAATCGCCCCCGGAATAATGCGGGTGTTACGCCTTACGCGACTCACCCTGGATACGTTTTTCTTGCGTCCACAGCGCCAGATTTTCTCCTGGTGGAACTAATTTTTTTCCAGCGTAAATCGGTTCGGTACCTACCAAGTTTCACTATCACATGGTAAATACAACCCACTTAGGACCGCTATGAGTAACTGCACTTTAATTATATCCACCTGGTGTCTTAATACGTAATACGGGACGACTCCATTCCAGAGTCTTTAACTGCGAGCCGCGCATTGTAATGACCTTCGAGAGTTTGCCGAGCAACCGATTTGGCACACCTCTTGTACCGGGAATATTTTCCGTAAGTTGCGGGAGATGCCCGGGCCGGCGTGACGTGCTGACCCTATTGGCAGCGCTCCAGTCTGTTGCCCGTCTGTTCCCGGAAGAGGCGCCGCTGCGCTGGACCGGCCCGGAGGCGCTCTCATCGGTCAAGCTCTGTAAAAGTTGTCGCCAAGTTTCCTCATAGGGCGCGGGTGTATCGGTCGAGGCGGCCGACCAGAAACTTGCTCGTCCCATCCGCGCTGCACCCTTCTCCACCCTGCTCTCACGGCCCGGCGGGGCAGCCTCTGGCACTAATCCCATCGCCGTGGGAGGACGCCGACAGGCCCTCGACTTCACGAATCCTCCAAGTTCACTTTCCCTCTCCAGGAACATCTGTTTAATAAATTACCCAGCCAACGGATGAGCAAGTACTCACCCTAGTGGAGTTTCCCTGAAACGTCTTTCCAACCAGTTCGCTCTAAACGATACTCTGAACGCATCAGCTTTTGCGAAATATTTCTAAAAGTTGCATGTCAGCTCTGCCAATAAATTTGGCAGACAAGGGAACCACACACCGAATGGGTCACGGAATTTGCTCATCCTTCGCACTATTATGGTACCAAGTGGTAATACATTGAAGAGCGAAAGACACTAGTCACCTGCCTAATATCGTTTAGGGCCCCTCGCGAGCAGGCAGAAGTGCCGCAGCACGACGTGGCAAGAACTCGACTAATGTCTGAAGTAGTGACGGAGGGAAATGATACCATTAATCCTGCAGGGCTGTCCATAAATCCGTAAGAGTACGAGGGTGTGGAGATCTCTTCTGAACAGCAAGTTCCAAGGCAACCCAGTTATGCTCAATAATGTTCATGTCAGGGGAGTTTGGTGGCCAGCGGAAGTGTTTAAACTCAGAAGAGTGTACACGTAGCCACTGCGTAGCAATTCTGGACTTGTGGGGTGTCGCACTGTACTGCTGGAATTGCCCAAGTCCGTCGGAATACACAGTAGTCACACGAATGGATGCAGGTGATGAGACAGGATGCTTACGTACGTGTCACCTGTCTGAGTCGTACCAACATGTATCAGGTGTCCCATATCACTCCAACTGCAAACGCCCCACACCACTACAGAGCCTCCACCAGCTTGAACAGTCCCCTGCTGACATGCAGGGTCCAGGTTCAAATGGCTCTGAGCATTATGGCACTTAACTTCTGAGGTCATCAGTCCCCTAGAACTTAGATCTACTTAAACCTAAGGACATCACACACATCCATGCCCGAGGCAGGATTCGAACCTGCAACCGTAGCGGTCAGGGTCCTTGGATTTATAAGGTTGTGTCCACACCGGTACACGTCCATCCGCTCGATGCAATTTGAAACGAGACTTGTCCGTCCAGGCAACATGTTTCCAGTCATCACCAGTCCAATGTCGGTGCTGACGGGCCCAGGCGAGGCGTAAAGCTTTGTGTCGTGCAGTCATCAAGGGTACACGAGTGGGCCTTCAGCTCCGAAGGCCCATATCGAAGCTGTTTCGTTGAATGGTTCGCACACTTACACTTGTTGAGGGTTCAACATTGATATCTGCGCAGTTTCTGTCACGTCGAACTATTCTCTTCAGTCGTCATTGGTCTCGTTCTTGCAGGATCTTTCTACGGCCGCAGCGATGTCAAAGATTTGACGTTTTACCGGACTCCTGATATTCACGGCACTCTCGTGAAATGGTCGTACGGGAAAATCCCACTTCATCGCTACCTCGGAGATGCTGTGTCTCCTCGCTCGTGCGCCGACCATAACACCACGTTCACACTCCCTTTAATCTTGATGACCTGTCATTGTAGCAGCAGTAACTGATCTAACAACTGTGCCAGATACCTGTTATATAGGCGTTGCCGACCGCAGCGCCCTAATCTACCTGTTTATATACCTCTGTATTTGAATACCCACGCGTATACCAGTTTCTTTGGCGCTTCAGTGTAATTGATTTGCAACTACTCACAGGGGGACAGTGCGGTCTGGAATTATCGTGTGGCAGCGAAACTTGATAGATATTCTGCAGCGTTAAAGCGAAGCGTTCGGCGCTGGAAAAAAATCAGCTCAAATTTTGGCCACCAGGTGCAAATTAGACGCTGTGAATGGAAGATAGACGTTTAGACATTTCTCCATGTGTAATGGATCAAGAACGGAACTTGGGCAGAAAAGGTCAAACATGTGAGAAACGCATAATGTAGATTTTATTATTAACCGCAGATTACTCAATTTGTTCAGTATATGCACCCGACACGTCGACAAGGTGCTGCTTCCGTAAAATAACGTGTAGCTTGCAGCAGTTCCGATGGAATCGGGGAAACGTGCTCTTGTATAATGCCTTTCACATGAGGTAGAGACCGAACGTGTCGCTGGTAAATGCTCTGTTCGAGATATCCCCAAAGCCAAAAGTAACAGGATTCACGTAAGACGATCTTGCAGGCCAGGCATCTGGAAAATCTATGGAGATAACTCTTTCGTGGAAGGTTGCTTTAATCGGATATTTCACTATGAGAGGCGTTGCTGCATCTTGCAATAAAACAGTAGTTTCCACGCAGTTGAGCTCTTTAAAAGCAGGAATCACGTGCTGTACAAGAAGGTCTCTATAACGTGCACACGTCACGGTACACCTGACAGCCCCTTTGAGTGTATTCTCTTCAAAGAACAATGGACAGATAGTAAAGTGTCTTGAGAATCCACATCACACATACGGCGAGTGCAATAGCTCTTCGTGCACATCACAGTACTCAAATTCGGCAGTTCTTTGTATTCACTGCACGCTATAATATACAGTGTGCTTCGTCACTCCATAGCATATTTCCCGGCCACATGTCATCGACTTCGATTAGTGCCAGAAACCGAAGAGCAAATTCAGAACACTGCTGCAGATCACGAGGTTTCAGTTGCTACACCGTTTCGATTTTGTACGGTGCCAGTGTAAAGCTAGGCCGAAAAATATTCGTACTGTTGACCACGGATGGACGATTTTCGTGACATTGCACATGCTGCATGGTCAATTACAGCAACAGCAAACTAGTCAATAACTTCCACCGGGATAGGACGTCTTCCTCTACTAGGTGCCACACTAAACTCACCCATGCTTTCGAATTTCATTATCATCTTCATTACACCATTTAATGACATTGTGCCTCTCCTCAAATTTTTCACTCGGCGATACTCTCTCAATGCAGCACTGTAATTGCTGCCATTCACTAACAGCGTACGGTGTCTCTTCTTCATAGCCGCTTTCTTCACTCACGTTAGCGCTTTTCAAATGTCAACGTGGATATCACACCAGCACAAGAGCGCCTGATTTGCACCTGGTGGCCACAACTGAAACTAATTTGTTTTCCGGGGTACATATGTTCCGCATTAAAGGATTCGCTGGCAAACGATAATTGCAGCCCACACTGGACCTCAGTGAATAGGTGAACTTCAATTATAGCTACCCGGTACATAACGGAATACAGAAAATGATCCAGTGCTTGGGTATCTCAGTCGGTAGAGCACTTTCCCGCGAAAGGCAAAGGTCCCGAGTTCGAGTCTCTGTCCGGCGCACAGTTTTAATCTGCCAGGAAGTTTTACAGATAATGATGCTCTGGTACGTTGCGCTTCTCAAGCGATTTCGAGAAATCGAGGCTCAGTGTTTCATCAGGCTATTGAATACCAGGCGAGAGCGTCATCCGTCGAGCAGCAAGCATTAGCGAAACTGGATAAGAGGACAGATTACGAGTCTGCCCACATTGCGTTCGTTCTTTCTAAACTGTCACCTATAGTCCGTGAGACGAATGAGTTTCATTGACAGTTTGCGCAACCAGGTGGCAGCATCGCCGGACGGTATCCGGTGCCCTACTCGCGTACTCAAGCGGCAAAAACAATAACTGCGCGAACAAGCACGTCGTTTCTGTATGCGTAATACAATAATTGTGGTTTCTTTTATGCCACAGTGTGAAGCGATCCAGCCCTCTTCAAATTTCCTTTGAGATTCACATTTCGTCATTACAAACACTGAAGTAATTTCGTCTTCCTTTTTTGCCACTGTCGGCGTCATATCACGAACAGCTAGGACGTTATACGTAACAGTGACCGATAGCCTTTTGAGATTTATCACAAGCGTTGTTTTGAACCACTTCTGAGAAACTATTCATCTCCTCATGATAATCGCCTGTCCCTTTCCAACGAAATACTAAAAGGAGACTTGACACAAAACTCTCCAATCCACTTCCGCGTAGAAGAACATTTCGCTCTCCTTTACCGACTGACATTGCTAGTGTGCCCTTGGGAATTTCATCAATCCAAATTTTACGTAATGAATGACTGACAATAGCCCATATTTCATCTATACACGTAATGCTTTTGAATATCATACCTGTGATCATCCGCATAGCATCTTTCCTGTCTTTTAATACAGTACGACCATTAATAATTGATAGCTGAAGCCTCTATCTTTGAGCACTGTAGGCAATGAAAATTTTCTGCCCTTAAGGAAATCGTTATACTGAAGCGACAAGAGTAGTTTCCATAATGTTGCATATTTCCTTCTCTTGTAATAATTGCGACAGTTGAACACAGGATGGCCTAAGAGAATCCAGGCGCATTTTTTATAGCTATGTAGCACGTTTTTCCTCTTCCGTTTCCTTTCAAATGCTTTCAAGTGCTCTTCGTAGTGGACACAGTTCGAAATGAACTAGTCAATCCCGCGTCCGGCCACCCTGATTTAGGTTTTCCGTGATTTCCCTAAATCGCGTCAGGCAAATGCCGGGATGGTTCCTTAGAAAGGGCACGGCCGATTTCCTTCCCCATCCTTCCCTAATCCGAGCTTGTGCTCCGTCTCTAATGACCTCGTTGTCGACGGGACGTTAAACAGTAATCTCCTCCTCCTCCGAAATGAACTAGAAGTGAGTAAAGACTAAAAAAACATCAAAAACGAAATGAACTACGAACTAGCCTTATGGTTGATAAGAGCGGAACGACAGCAACAGTTACACGCAAGAGGCCCACCGCTACGTGCCGGACATGCTCTCGCAGCGCGTCTACAGGTAGATGGCTCACTCCACTGCTCCATCGCAGTCCTTCCACTGGGTGCCTTCCTGTGGCCGCTTGGCACCGAAATGACGCTCCTCAGCTCTCACTACCAACAGCTCCCTTGTGATTCCATAGTACTTGCATCGCTTCAAGGAATCGTGTTTCTTCGGTAAAGAACGATAATAGTAAAGATATTCGCAGTGGTACATTCGAGACGAGATATAATCAAGGTGTAAGAAGGAAAAGTGATTATTTGAACATTTACGTATCCATACATTCGTGTGCATCTCGCAGTGAAGTCATCCGGGCTACACCTGCATTACGGTATCCAGTTTTACTGCCAAGTCAGTTATTTCTTGGCAGTACTGGCGCGGTATTGTTCATCTTAATTACTGCACTCACATTCTTAATCACAGTGCTGGTCCTTAATGGCGTCTTATCACAGAGTAAAATGGGTCAAATGGCTCTGAGCACTATGGGACTTAACATCTGAGGCCATCAGTCCCCTAGACTTAGAACTACTTAAACCTAACTAACCTAAGGATGGTTAGACACTGGACTCGCATTCGGGAGGACAACGGTTCAATCCCGCGTCCGGCCATCCTACTGTAGCTTTTCCGTGATTTCCCTAAATCGCTCTAGGCAAATGCCGGGATGATTTCTTTGAAAGGGCACGGCCGACTTCCTTCCCCGTCCTTCCCTAATCCGATGAGACCGATGACCTCGCTGTCTGGTCTCCTTCCCCAAAACAACCCAACAACCCTAACCTAAGGACATCACACACATCCACGCCCGAGGCAGGATTCGAACCGGCGACCGTAGCAGCAGCGCGGTTCGGAAGTGAAGCCCCCTAGAACCACTCGGCCACAGCGGCCGGCTATCACAGTGTCCTCGTACGTACTGTTGATTAATTTTCCCTCTTTTTCATAAAGTTTTACTTGTTTATCCACAATATACAACCTGTGCTCTATCACATTTTATGTCGAATAATGCTTCACGTAACTGCAATACGCTAACTGCGACTACCGTAAACTGAGAAAAAAAGAAAAATTCTGCTCGTGCGCGAACAAAAAGCCAATATTGTAAAAATCTTCTTCATAGTGGGCACCACATCCATAAATTTATTAAATGAAGGTGACATTTTTCCACTAAATTCTCGGGCGTTCGACAAGTGATATAACACATTGTGTTTTCTGAGATCAGGTTATTTTTATTCAGGGTTCCAATACGGCATCTTATTCCCACTCTTTTGGCTACAAAGCCCTACTTTTCAACACAGTCTCCGTTCAATACGACGATCTTACGCCCCTTTCTGGTGGGGCCTGTAAGCCTTCATGGTATCACCCCACTGGTCGACGTCGGAGCCAACGTCTCGCTGCTTCAGTAACTTCCCCATCATCCACGTACTCCTCGCCGCGGACTGCATCCTTCATTGGCCCAAACAATTGGAATGAGTACTCCAACTTAAGGACGAGTGCGTCAGCGCTACCATCACAGACGTCCAGTTGTGCAGCGGCGCTTTTGATTGTCATCTGTCGATCACGTAGAATGGGAGTGTTCGCACGTTCCAACATTGCAGGAGTCGCAACACTGTGCGGCCGACCAGCGGCGATAGATCGTACAGATTTGCGCTAACCGTGTTGCGATTGTTACAGACACCTCACCCAACGACTCACCGTGCTTTTGTTCACTGCCAGGTCACAGCAAGCAACTATGAATATCTGCGATGCTCTGGTTTTCCGCCAAAAGAAACTCAATGACGGCTCTGCTTGAAACGCATCTCCGTTGTAGACGCCACTTTGAAGGCTATGTATTGTGCTGCCACCTATCGGAAATTTATTAAACTATAATAACTGAAAAGAGAGTATACCACGATGTCCCACAACTGGCCGAGAAAAAGTGTGTTGCATTACTTACTGAACGCCCCTAGTATTTATGTAGACCCCTGATCTGTTTCACAAATAGTTTGTTATCTAAGTCATTAGCGAGTGTTTCGTTAGAAAATACCGTCATATTAACATTAAGTACTTCGGTGCATTTTTATTTACAAAAAACGCCGTAACTAGTTCTGAAACAAAAAAAAAACAAAAAAATCAGAATGAATGCAGGTTAAGTGTAAAAATTTCATTTGACATCGTCGAAACTACGACCCCCAACGAATGTTCGTCTGGTTTCCAAAGATCTTGATCGGCGAGATACGTGACGCTCACGCACAGTGTATCAGAAATGCGCGATGAGTCATGGACTTCCACAATCACTGACTGGATGAGCCGGATCAAGGCGGAGAAAGTAATGAGTAGCTCCCTGTAAACAGGACTTATTCCAAGTGGTCCATTATCGTACGACACAAATCAGAAGATTTATGGGCGATTTACCAACCTTGCAAATCTGGAAAAAGTATGTGTCCTGCCTCATTGCTCTCAAACCTCTGTTTTCAGAAAAAAAGACACGAGAAAACAAAATCGTCGATTACAGTCATCCGTCAGTGTGTTGGAAGAGCTAACAGATGGCTGCTCTTGCACGCTAGCACGTTTGCCAGCCTCCCTGAACCATAGGCTTCACCTCCACCTCTCCGCCCCCTCAGGCTCCCTCCCCCCCCCCCCGCCCCTCCCACTAGTACTCAGACAGGCAACGTGAACACTCCCGGCGCCCCCGTCTCTTGCCCGCGGCAATCAGTTTCCACTTCCGCCGATGTGAGCACATCTCGCCAGTGATTGATGTCTGTTTACTCTGACAGGAATGAACGCTGCCAGAGGAAAGTAGCGCCGGGTCGTCTTCCCGTCTGGCGTCCCCAGCCCCCAACCACCACCCCTGGAGAGTGACGGAGCAGTTACCCCGCTCCTACGCCGTTTTCCTCCGTCGCCGCATCTCATTCTCTCCCACACTGTCCTTTTTATTTTGCTCAGCGTTCATTCCCACGTTTCTCCCCACCTTCCGTAGCGGGAGGACAACACGATGCACAATCGTACGAAATGAATATTGTTGCCAGTATAATACCAATGTTTAATTAAGCTGTCTCAAACCAAAATCTGCTTTGAACACCACAGCATGATCTTATTGCACGTGGCATGCAATTGCCACACTCTGACCTTAGAAGTGACATACCCAGCCTGTTATAGGCGAACTTAATTTAAGATGAAACAGAGTCACTGGGGAACTTAGCACTTTTCGCATGCACTGTAGTATACGGAGGCGTTATTCTTGTACTCATATGAATACACAGAAAGTTTTACCTGTCGTGGTCGCCGTCTTGTGGAAGGACGTTGATGTGCCTCACTATCAACATCAGGGACTTGGAAGGCAAAGGTTCGTACGTCGCTGTCGGATATCAGATGAAGGTAAAAGGGAGTGATTCCTTCTGATCACGGCCGGAGTATTAGTAGAAAGTCTGTAGGTAGAAAGAAGCGCACTTGTTCGGAATTTTGGGATCGGTGTAGCAGATATTATTTTTGCACACATGCACAATACTTAATCTGTACTGAATAGAAGATCACACAGATCCGGCGAAGCGTCCAGCTTTTAGTATCAATGTCAATCACAGGAGACTTCCTTGGAGTTGCACTTTGTTCCCGTTATCATACGAAATAGTACATAACTGACTGTTAACAGCGTAAAACTCTGCACTACATAACAAAGAATCTCAGCCAGTGCCTAGTCAGCAGACGTCAGTGTCTCACTTCTTCTATTGGTGCCTATCGCTGGACGACGGTTTGCCTAACAGTAATGGCTGTGTACAAAGTAGACTGATGCCTCAAAATGCTTCATAATTTACCTAAGTCCATTGGCTACAAGCTTCTTCAAAATGGCTCTGAGCACTATGGGACGTAACTTCTGAGGTCATCAGTCCCCTAGAACTTAGAACTGCTTAAACACAAGGACATCACACACATCCATTCACGAGGCAGGATTCGAACCTGCGACCGTAGCGGTCGCACGGGTCCAGACTGTAGCGCCTAGAATCGCTCGGCCACTTCGGCCGGCTACAAGCTTCTCCCTACTGTAATTCGACTCGTCTGGCTAAGGTGATACAGTTGGCGACTGATAATTCTAGTGAACGTAATCAATACTGAGACCAAACTCTCCCTTTTAATCGGTACAGGCCTTTTTGTACCCCCCGGATAACAAAAGACCTCCCCCCTCTGAAGTGTGACATGAACGTTCGAATAAATTTGCGCGGTCTGGAAAATTCCTTTCTTGTTCATCTAGTAAGCAGTTCTTTGTGACCTATGGCCGTTGGCTACGTAACTGTTTCCATGTTTCGGTGGTCGTCATATAATAGCCCTGACTGACAACACAATTCTTATTTGCTGGATAACTACCTCGTACTGACTGAGTCGAACGGAATTCATGTGCGTTAATATTCTACATGATACATATGGCTATTTTCCCATATACGACGTCAATTTACCTACGAGGGTTGGAACTTTAATAGTGGCAACTATTTATTTACAGCTCGTACATAATAGATACGTGTTTCAAAGTTTCACTGAACTTCAGAGTAGTCACCAGCATTGTGTATAACCCGTTGCCAGTGATGTGGAAGTCGTAGGATACTCTTAGCAGTGGTAGTTGTGTCGACAATGCGAGTGGCTCCGTCTATTGCCCGACGAATTTGTAGCAGTTCTGAAGCGATTTCCGTGAAGTGTTTCCTTCAGTTTAGAAATCGAGCTGAACTCACGGGGGCATTAGTCAGGAGAGTGCAGTAGGTGGTATAGCACTTAGCAGCTCCATCAGTCAAACAAATCAGTAACAGCTTGCACTGTACGTGCTTGAGCATTGTGCTGATGGTCAGGTCCTTCAGATAGTGTCATCACTTCTGTCTCCGTGCTGTTCAGTTTTGGAACACAACCTAGGGCCAGCTTAGAGGCAGAAGTGATGACACTTTCTCCAGGACCTGACCATGATTTCACATCAGTTTCTTCAAATGTTTGTTTAGTTCTCAGAACTCATAACACTTTGCATATTTCGAAGAAAACGTTTACATCAACCAATATTCAGTACAGCTCAACATGCTTGCACCTATCTCTTTCCATCTTACCTGAGCAATACTTGTTTCCAGAGGCCAACCAACTACGCCTACACACAACTGCTGCTGACTCACGAATCGACTACGCTCAGATTGTTTCTTATTTGTCACACACGCAAATCAACAAGTGCTGCGATACATAAAATCGCAGTACAGAGATGTGTGTGTACACTAAGGTGACAAAAGTCATGTGTTATCTCCTAATATCGTGTCGGACTCTCCTTTGTTCGGAGTAATGCAGCAACTCGGCTTGGCATCGGCTCAACAAGCCGTTGGAAGTCCCGTGCAGAAATACTGAGCCATGCTGCCTCTATAGACGTCCATAATGGCGAAATTGTTGCCGGTGGAGGATTTTGTGCACGAACTGACCTCTCGATTATGTCCCTTGTTGGATGATCTGGGTCGCCGAATCATTCCCTCAAATTGGCGAGAATTTTCTTCAAACCAGTCGTGAACAGTTATGACCCAATGACATAGGGTATTGTCATTCGTAAAAATTCCACCATTGTTGAGAACATGAAGTCCATGAATGGTTGCAAATGGTCTCCAAGTAGCCGAACATAACCATTTCCAATCAATAATCGATTCTGTGGGACACATTCAGGTCCATGTGAACACAGTCCACACCACCAGCTTCCACAATGCTTTATCGACAACTTGGTTCCATGGCTTCGTGGGGTCTGTGCCAAACTGGAACCGTACCGCTAGCTCTTACCGACTGCAGTCGGGACAGATCTGACCGGGCACTATTTTCCAGTTGCGGTCACGAGCGCAGTAAAAGGCACTTCAGTCCGGAACCGCACTTCTGCTACGGTCGCAGGTTCAAATCCTGCCTCGGGCATGGATGTGTGTGATATCCTTAGGTTAGTTCGGTTTAAGTAGTTCTAAGTAACTCTAGGGGACTGATGACCTCAGATGTTAAGTCCCATAGTGCTGAGAACCATTTGAGCCATATGTCGCAACACTGTGCTAACGGTTACGTTCGTCGTACGTGGCAGGGACTGCGGTTATTTCACGCAGTGTTGCTTGTCTGTTAGCACTGACGACTCTACGCAAACGCTGCTGTTCGCGCTCGTTAATTGAAGCCCGTTGGCCTGTCTTACCAGTAGTGAAATTTGGTATTCTCTCCACGCTCTTGACACTGTGGATCTCGGAATATTGAATTCCCTAAAAATTTCCGAAGTTGAATGTCCATTCCGCGTTCTAAGTCTGTTAATTCACGTCGTATGGTCATAGTCAGGTCGGAATCATTTTCACGTGAATCACTTGAGTAGAAGTGACAGCTCCACCAATACTAACATGTAGACTTTCACAGCCGGAAATATCATGTCCATTATAATTATCGGGGCTGTTATGCCGTGGTCGGTTGATGAATTCTGTGTCAATTTCCAACGCGCGGAAACGGAATTTAGCGGCAGTCAGTAGCGAGCCAGTGCGTGTGTTGGACCTTCCATCAAGCTACAGATCCCCGTGAAGATGTCCTCCGCAGACGGGGACGAAACGTTGCGAATTGACACAGAATTCATCAACCGACCACGCAACAACAGCCCGGATAATTATAATAGACATGAGATCCACCAATGCACTGCCCTTTTATACCTTGTGCACGCGATACAACCGCAATCTGTATATGTGCATATCGCTAACCACCGACTTTTATCACCCAAGTGCATATTCAATCTTTATATCCAAGTATACGTTTACAGTATCGATATGATCGAAATTATTTTCAAAAAGATACAAATAGTTCTAATTTTTATGAAAGCAACGACTGTAGGATAGAATGAGTGTTATGTCAGTGATGCATCAAGAAGGTAAATACTTTGGCATATGGTGTATCGTAATCTACGATACTTCGCTAAAAGCGAGGTACGATGAGCAGTTCCTTTACAACTGGAATGCACTTGAGTTTAAGAGGTGCCCTTGTTGAGGAACGGATATGAAATAGCTGACGATGATGAGGATCATAATGCTTTTATTGCGCATTACAATTTCGTCAGACGTTTTCATGTACGTGTATGCCGACCTTTCCTTCCTCGCTGCCCCTTTTCCAGTTTCCGCGGCGTCCACTCGCAGCCGCATTCGCTTCCCCTGCAGGCCTCGGGTCGCGACCCCTGGGTATCGCGGAACGCACTTTAGCCGCGCCGGTAGGCGCACACCGCCCGCCGCGGGGAGTCGTCGACATCGCCGCCGACGACGTAGCGGGGTTCGTCGGCCTCTGGCCCGCTCCCGCAGCGGCGCTATTGGTATTCGACCGAGCGCCAGGGATCTTTTATCCTTGTTATTAGAAAGAGAAAAGGAAAACTTGCCTACTAAGCCTCCCCGTGCCCGGCCCGCAGCCCCGCCGCTCGCTCGGGCAGGCCCTGTCGTGGCGTCTCGCTTCTCTCCTCCTCCCCCAACCACCCCCATACTCTGTCGGATGAAAATAAAAAAGCGGGAGGGGGGGACAAAAGAAAGGAGAGAAAGGAGGAGGAAAAAAATAGCGGACTCGCTCGGGAGCAGCAGCGGCATTTTGATGAACTGGGGGCGCCGCACACGGACTGCTGAACAGGGCGCAAGGCCGGGCATCGCTACACATGAGTGGCTCCCACCCTGCCCTGTGTACTGTACGGCCGGCCGAAGACCTCGTCAGATAACGCCACGCTTAGTCGCAGTTGTGCGTGGAGAACACGGCAAAGACAGCCCTTTTATTTTTATTTTGCTTTCTTGTGCTGCTAACGCAGCCACAGAAATGACAGGGAAGAAAGAACCCAGCATTTACGTACATTCTTTGGTTGTACGTACACTACTGGCCATTAAAATTGCTACATCAAGAAGAAATGCAGATGATAAACGGGTATTCATTGGACAGATATATTATACTAGAACTAGCATGTGATTACATTTTCAAGCAATTTGGGTGCATGGATCCTGAGAAATCAGTACCCAGAAAAACCACCACTGGCCGTAATAACGGCCTTGATACGCCTGGGCATTGAGTCAAACAGAGCATGGATGGCGTGTACAAGTACAGCTGGCCATGAAGCTTCAACACGATACCACAGTTCATCAAGAGTAGTGGCTGGCGTATTGTGACGAGCCAGTTGCTCGGCCACCATTGACCAGACGTTTTCAATTGGTGAGACATGTGGAGAATGCTCTGGCCAAGGCAGCAGTCGAACATTTTCTGTATCCAGAAAGGCCAGTACAGGACCTGCAACATGCGGTCGTGCATTATCCTGCTGATATGTATGGTTTCGCAGGGATCGAATGAATGGTAGAGCCACGGGTAGTAACACATTTGAAATGTAACGTCCATTGTTGAAAGTGCCGTCAATGCGAACAAGAGGTCTCTGAGGCGCGTATCCAATGGCACCCCATACCATCACGCCGGGTGATACGCCAGTATGGCGATAACGAATACACGCTTCCAATGTGCGTTCGCCGCGATGTGGCCAAACACGGATGCGACCATCATGATGCTGTAAACAGAACCTGGATTCATCCGAAAAAATGACGTTTTGCCATTCGTGGACGCAGATTCGTCGTTGAGTACACCATCGCAGGCGCTCCTGTCTGTGACGCAGCGTCAAGGGTAACAGCAGCCATGGTCTCCGAGCTGATAGTCCATGCTGCTGCAAACATCGTCGAACTGTTCGTGCAGATTATTGTTGTCTTGTAAACGTCCCCATCTGTTGACTCAGGGATCGAGACGTAGCTGCACGATGCGTTACTGCTAGTGACACGAGGCCGTTGGGATCCAGCACGGTGTTTCGTATTACCCTCCTGAACCCACCGATTCCATGTTCTGCTAACAGTCATTGGAACTCGACCAACGCGAGCAGCAATGTCACGATACGATAAACCGAAATCGCGATAGGCTACAATCCGATCTTTATCAAAGTCGGAAACGTGATGGTACGCATGTCTGCTCCTTACACGAGGCATCACAATAACATTTCACCAGGCAACGCCGGACAACTGCTGTTTGTGTATGAGAAATCGGTTGGAAACTTTCCTCATGTCATCACGTTGTAGGTGTCGCCACTGGCGCCAACCTTGTGTGAATGCTCTGAAAAGCTAATCATTTGCATATCACAGCATATTATTCCTGTCGGTTAAATTTCGCGTCTATAGCACGTCATCTTCGTGGTGTAGCAGTTTTAATCACCAGTAGTGTATTTAAATAAGATGTATGCACTGGTGAGTCAAAACATCATGACCACCTACTTAAAAGCTTATTGGTCCACTTCCGGAACTCAATTCAGCATTGATTCCGCGTGCTGTGAATTGGACGAATACTTGATGTTTTCAGAGGTTCGTGCCACCAGGTACCTACGCGACAGGTCACACACTTCTCGTATTCTGCGGGTGGTTGGTTTGTGAGCGCGAAGCTGGCAGCCGATAGCATCCCAGTTGGGTTTAATCGGATTGAGTCAAGCCGAATTTGACAGCCAAAACATTAAAGGGAGATGACTGTCACGCTCCTCAATTAATTGCAGCACGGTTCTGGCTTTGTGGCGCGGACAGTTATCCAGCTGGAAGGTGCCATCACTGTTCAGGGGGACATCGAGCATAAGGCGTTACAGGTGGTCCCTAATAATGTTCACGTTGTCTTCGATTACTACTCCAGTCCCATGGAAGCCCAGGTGACTGTTCCCCAAAGCATAATACTGCTCCCACCGGCCTGCACCCGTGGCGCACTGCACCTTTCGAGCAGGCGTTCACCTGGATGACGGTGTATCTGGACACGTCGATCGACCTGGTTTAACAATAAACGGGATTCATCCCACCAGGCGACATGATTCCATTGCTCTTCTGACCAATCTCGATGTTCCCGTGCCCACTGTAATCATAATTGACCTTATTGTTGGGTCAACATGGGAACACTTAAGGGTCTTCCGCTGCGGAACACCATGTACAACACTGTGCGCTGAACGATGTGCTCCAAAACACTTGTGCCTGCGACAGCACTGTATTCTGTCGTCAGATCTACCACAAATCGCCCGCCGCCTATCTGCTTTAGAGAGCGGGCAAGCCTCCGATCCCTATGTTCTGTGATGGTGTGTGGACGTCCAACTTCTTGCGCCTACTCGTCGTTTCGGCCTTCTTCAGCCACATTTCTTGGATGCTCACGACTGAAGCCCGCGAACAGCCGACCAGCTTCGCCGTTTCCGAGAAGCTCGCTCCCAGGCTCCCCGCCACAACAATCTCGTTTTAGTCAAACTCGCTTAAGTCGGCGGATTTCCGCATTCGTCTCTGCTCCGCTCACGTGCTTTCAGCGCCACCAGGAAGCATACATCCTCGAGGTGGGCAGTGTTATGGCTCATCAGTGTATATGTAGACTGAAGCGACGAATGGAAATTAGTTCCAAGGCCGGGATTCGAAAGCGGGTCTGCTGCTCATTAGGCAGATGCGCTAACCACTACGCCACAGTGGTTTTGCACAATTGAAACCGGACTACCCTACCACGCGTCGCCAGCCACTTGGCATTCCCCCTAAACTTGAACAGCGTTGCAGAGGCTCTCCAACCGTATTAGAATAGCATCTCAGCATCGAGCGAAACGGTGGACCCAGCCTGAAACACATGCGTAGGTACTTCGGGTGGAATACCAAGTGGGCCCATCTGGCTACTGAACGGGAGACCTGGGTTCGAATACCAGTCTTACTACAAATTTTCATTCGTCGCTTCAGTCTTCGTTTGTACGTCATAAATGTTTGAGACTAGAAGAGGTCTCTGCAACCAAATAGCGTCATTTGAAATTTTCAGCTGATCGTGAAGCTTAAGTAACGCTGCTAGGCCTGTTTTACATGTTGACCCTTCAATGCTACCGTTTTTCTTCTACAATAGATGACTTGACGGAGACCCAGGTTGAGGACGCCTATGTTTTGGCCTGTTCGTAAAACGATCCATCTCGCCAGTAATCTCGTCTTCGTTCTGGAAATGCGTGTCACGCGACTCAACAGCGCCATTACTGACGCCTAGCGTTTGCTAAAGATGTGCTCATCGTCGAGTCTCTTCGAGAATTTACCTTGTCGGGTTTTGAGCTCGTTCACCTGTCTGCGCATCCTGACTTCAACACAGGACATCTGATGACATTCAGCGGCTTGTGAAAATTATGTATTTCAAACCAAAGTCGTATTTGTATGTGCTTTTTAGGGTTCCGTTCATAAGTCAGTAAACACGGAACCATTGTAGGATTGCTTTGTTGTCCTCTCTCTGTTTGCCCGACAGACTGTTAACACCCTTTTCTCAGGAATAGGTTGACGTATTGAGTTCGAGAAGTCTACGGTCCCTTGCCGGCATAAAAAATTCAAGCTTCTAGTTGAATACAGTCTAAAGATACGGCCATATGTGTCGCATATTTTAGATACTCGCAAACTCACTCACCAGAACGCATATGGTACCTCACGTTGATCTGGAATCATGAAATTTGGCAAGGAACCAAGTTGTCCGGAAGAAGATTAGAGAAGCAACAGAAATAGTCAAGCGACCCGCCAACGTGAACAGGGAAGACGGGTACCGACTTTCGACGTCTTGTCTGCCAACGATAACTGCGTTACGGGACGACAGCTCACGTGAAGCAATACACACAGGCGCGTGGCAGACTACAGCGGCCGCAGGTACATAAGAGTACTGGCGCGCCTCACCCGGCGCTAGAAAGCAGGAAAACAGCGCCACGTTACAACTGTCGCCTGGTTCCCATTCGCCGAATTCCATCAGTCACAAGCAGTAATGCAAACACTAATCAAAATGTCAGGTTTCCACCAGTGAAAAGAAACAATACAAACAGCAATAAAGAACTTCCAACATCCCTCCCCTTCGTCCTCAACAGCCTATAGTAATTAGATAACAGCCACGTCTGCAGGTATACAAGAAACAAAGTTTTCTCATTCGGCAGTAAACAAAAACAAACTGAAGAAAATGACTTGCAACAGTAACCGAAACGTCTATAGTTATACAAATTGACTGCAGTACTAACTTCTCTGGCACAGCCTCCGTCTTCGAAAAGAGGGTGGCAAAAGAACTTGCAGAGACTAATGTGAACCTTTGCTCTGCTTTATCGTAGGTAAGAAAATCTATTTAATATTTAGATGTGGATATGATAAATTACTGCAGAAAAAACAGATACTACATTGCTTTTATCGACTACTGTGCCAGCTTTGTTCCAGTGATTACAAAACTCATTCATGTAAGGAGCTTTATCTCAGGCGTTAGTCGTTTCATAAACAGCAGCAGCAGCCATTAAAGGACCTGCTCTTGTCAGGCCCGCCGTGGTAAAAACGACGCCCGGGAGCTCGGCGCAGGCGGCAAGTGGCGGCTTTGAGACTGGCAGGGGGCGTGGCAGTCCTCGACAGCAGCGGCAGCAACAGCAACAGCAACAGCAGCAGCAGAGAGGTGGCGCAGCCCGCGGCGCGGCACTTGTGCGGCGGGCTTTGAGAGGCCCTCGTCTATACAGCGCCGGGCGACGAGCGCGGCCGCGCCAAAAAGAAAAAGGGGCGCCCACGAGAATACTTAAAGACGCCGGGCAGCCTCCTGCCACCTGTGGTTGCAGCCCTTCCGCGAAGCTCCGGGCGACGCGCTAACCTGACGACAAAATAGAGTGGAGAGTAAACGGGTTAGCCTGGAGCGAAATTTGCCAGTATCGTGTCACAGCCGATCCTGTTTATGGAATTCGCCTTAGCACTCTCACCTTCCTACCTCGAAAACTGATACGAGTATTAAAAACAGGATTAACAAGATTTTATGCTTTAACAGTCTTCCTTTTCTTCCTCTAAAATTAATATGAATACGGAAAACACTCTTTCAAATTCTAATGGGGACATATAACGCAGGGAGAGAAGGGCAATTTACAATTTGTACAGAAACAGATTGCAGTTATAAGATTCGAGGGTCACGAAAGAGAAGCAGTGGTTGAGAAAGGAGTGAGATAGGGTTGTAGCCTATGCCCAGTGCTAGGTACTAAATCTGTATTTGAGCAAGTAGTGAAGGAAACAAAAGAAAAAAATTAGAGTAAGAATTAAAGTCCACGGAGAAGAAATAAAAACTTCGAGATCTGCCGATGACTTTATAATTCTGTCAGAGACCACAAAGGACTTGGAAGAGCAGTTGAACGGAATGGACAGTATCTTGAAAGGAGAATATTAGATGAATATCATCAAAATCGAAACGAGGATAATGGAATGTGGTCGAATTACATCAGGTGATGCTGAGGGAATTAGATCAGGAAATGAGACACTTTAAGTAGTAGATGAGTTTTGCTATTTGGGGAGCAAAACAACTGATGATGCTCTAAGTAGGGAGGGTGTAAAATAGAGACTGGCAATGGCAAGGAAATCTTTTCTGAAGAAGAGAAATTTGTTAACAGCGAGTAAAAATTAAGTGTCAGGAAGTCCTTTCTTAAAGTATTTGTATGGAGTGTAGCCGTGTATGGAAGTGAAACACGGAGGATGAACAATTTAGACAAGAAGAGAATAGAAGCTTTTGAAATGTGGTTCTACAGAAGAATGACTCTGTCACATAATGAATGAGGAGGTTTAGGGAACAGAATTGGGGAGAAGAGAAATTTATGGCACAACCTGAGTAACAAAAGGGATCGATTGGTAGGACACTTCCTGAGGCATCAAGGGATCACCAATTTAGTTCTGGAGGGAAGCGCAGGGGGTAAAAAACGTACAGGGAGACCAAGAGATGAATACAGTAAGCAGATTCAGAAGGATGTTGGTTGCAGTAGTTACTCGGAGATGCAGGATAGAGTAGCATAGAGAGCTACATCAAACCAGTCTTTGGACTGAAGGCCACAACAGCAACAACAACAACAACAACAATACGAAAAATGGGATCTTCTGTTAACTACATCTAAATCTACATTTATACTCCGCAAGCCACCCAACGGTTTGTGGCGGAGGGCACTTTAAGTGCCACTGTGCAGGTTCAGTGTAGTTCAAGGACGGTATCACGACACCGGGAAAAGCTATAGCAATAAATAGGCTACTCTTTACAAACAACTAGCTGTGGTCAAGCGACCATCTTAGTGTCATGGATTAATATCACATTATGTTTAGTGAGGGTTCCTAGGTGTCAAACACATTATCGTTTTTAGACACCGAAGATAATTATGTATTTTAACCATACACAGGTGATGTTTCTGAGACATATTGAGTCTCATCGTCATCTGCGATAATGTTATTGGCTGAATCAATTAATTAAAATTTGTGCTAGCGCTGAGGTTCGAACCCAGCTCCCTTGGCGTACTTTTTTCTTTATTCTTTTTCGACGTTTTTATTTTTATTTTTTTATTTACTTTTTAATTGTTTTTTTCTTTTGGATTTTATTATCTTTTTTTTCTTTTCCTTTTCTTAAATAAAAATAAAAATCGGTCCTTGTTCCTCCCCTTCAACCCGTCCTTTACGCTCGCCAAATTTTGCCCTTTCGGCCCGGCGGAAAAGCCTTTAAAGAGAGAGGCGTACTAAGGAGATGCGCTAGCCCTTGCACCACACTCGTACTGCAGCTACCACACATATTATGTATTTGACGTTAACGAATGTCCTTAAATTTTATATGATATTAATCTTTGACTTGAAGATAGTCATTAGACCGAAACGAGTTCTTTATGAATAGTATTTATTACAACACATATGGTTGGTTCCATTATGCCATTCATTAAATTAAAAATACACCAACAGGTCGTAAGTATGTAATGCGGAACTGACCACTAGATGTTACCAGAGGCGTATCCGACAGTATAAAAACAGACGGCGAGTATTGTGTTGTCAGTAGAGAAGCGGTAACAGCAGAATGGATCAGTGAAGGGACTTCGAATGTGGACTGGTCATCAGATGTCTTCGGACTAATGAACTCATCAGGGACATTTCAACTACTCGAAAGCTGCTGCAGTCGACTGTTGGGGAAGCGATTGTGAAGTGGAAACGTGAAGAAACAACCGCAGCTAAATATAGACTAGGCACACCTCATATACAGACGGACAGTGACCGTCGAGCACTGCGGTTCGCGGTTGCAAAACATCGCATAAAATCAGCAGAATGGATCACTTGTAAGTTCCAAAGGTGTAACAACAGCCCAGCTAGCATCTTGAATGCGCATAGAGAGCGTGTTACTGTATAGGGGCTGGCCGCGGTGGCCGTGCGGTTCTAGGCGCTCCAGTCCGGAGCCGCGCTGCTGCTCCGGTCGCAGGTTCGAATCCTGCCTCGGGCATGGATGTGTGTGATGTCCTTAGGTTAGTTAGGTTTAAGTAGTTCTAAGGTCTAGGGGACTGATGACCACAGCAGTTGAGTCCCATAGTGCTCCGAGCCATTTGAACTGTATAGGGCTGTGTTTCGTAGTTAGGGCGCAGTCCGCTTACTGAGCCTAAGAAAACGCTAAATCCTAAAGAATATGAACACATTTTACAGCACTGTGTACTGCGTAAAGTAGAGGAACAGTTCGGAAATAATGATTGTATCAGGATGACAACACATCCTGTAATAAAGCAGCGTGTAAGAGATAATGGTTTGTGGACAGTAAGATTCTTAACATGGACTGCTCTGCCCAACAACGCGGCCTCTACCTAATTAACAAATCTGGGATCAGTTAGAATGACGACTTCGCTCCAGAACCCAGAGTCCATGATCAACACCTCCCCTGGTTTCGGCTCTTGACGAAGAATGGATCGCCATTTCACCAAAGACAATGAGACACCTCGCTGAAAGGGTTCAAAAATGGCTCTGAGCACTATGCGACTTAACTTCTGAGGTCATCAGTCGCCTAGAATTTAGAACTAATTAAACCTAACTAACCTTAGGACATCACACACATCCATGCCCGAGGCAGGATTCGAACTTGCGACCGTAGTGGTCGCTCGGCTCCAGACTGTAGCGCCTAGAGCCGCACGGCCACTTCGGCCGGCTGAAGTGGTTCCCAGTAGAAGTAGTCCAAAAGGCGAATACTAGACGCAGTTCATATTAATGTCTATTAATAGGTGCCTGTCTACTTCTGATCAGAAACTGTAATTATACATCCCGCAAGCTACTAACGGTGAATTAGATTAGAAACTCATAAACTGAAAGCGATACTCTACTTTCACCATTTCACTAACTGGGCAACGAAGTACCTGACCATGAGAAGTAAGGAGAATAGAAAACTTAGATTAGTAACAGCAAGGAAAGCATCCCTTGGAAGTGGCAGTAAGGCCTATATCGGCATCTAACTGTTAGAAAAACTTTTATGAATGTATTTGTTTGTAATCTAGCCTTATACGGACGGGAACCGCGTACAATAAACAGTAATGTAAAGAAGATAATAGAAATTCCTGAAGTGTGGTGCTACAGAAGAATGCTGAAGATTAGATTTAAGGGCTTGAATAAATAATGAGTAGGTACTGAATGGAATTGCGGTAGTTGTAATAAACTGTTCTTAATCACTATTTAAAAATTATGTGGTTCCTATCTGGTACTTTGGTTGTGTTTTCGCTGTGAAACCATTGGATAATCAAAACACGTGGCATATACCACGTTATATATTGTATCTCCGTATTTTAAATTTTTGTCCATGCGAATTTTTGCTTTATAAGGGTTTTCGTGGTAGAATTTGATACAGTTTTTTTAATTGGTGTTATACAAAAAAACCAACATCACAATTTATGAATATCTGCTTCGACAGTGAAGTCTTGCAGGTTACTATTAAATGTAATTCTTTCCCTGTGTGTAACTCACGTTGATGGTGCTACAAGATCGGATATTACTATCAGTCGACCTTTTCTATGAGCATGGTTTCCTAAAACGTTAAATTCTGTGCAGCATGCCTTTTTGTCTGCAGACGATCTTTTAGAAACCCAGGTTTCATGAAAAACATGACTAGCAACAGGATGTGCTTCCGAATCGAGATGCCGGACTCTAAACCAGAAACTACTGATTCCTCACCACTGAACACATCTTCAAATGATTCAGACAACCGCTCATTTGCCAAATCTTCAACGCATATTTTTTTATCCAGACTTTTCTAGATACAGTGTGTAGCATTGTTAAATACGTACGATCCATACTTGCAATAGTCATTCTGTAAAGAAACACATCAATTATAAACGAGAAGCTCAAAATAAAGGATATTTTACAGTATTAATTTACTTCACCAACCGGATTTTGGCCACAGGGTCATAATCAGACATTACCAATCGTCGTCAAAGATGATACTTTCGTAAACACTTGCCGCCAGTTTTGTAAAGGCCTCGTTGTTACTGCTGCGGAGGCCGAGTTGGTGAGTTCGTGAAACGGCTTCTGATGAACAACACCGCTAAGACAACTTCTTCCTGCCACTATTACACAACAATGCCCCAGTGTCAGGTAATAGCATAGGAGAACGAAGATTCTACAAGACTCGAGCGAATTTATAACCAAGTCACATAAATCAGTTAAAAGGTTTACTAATCTTTGTGACTAGTTCTATATTGAAGTCCGCAACGTAAAACAAAAAAAAGCCCTAAATGACTAAGTGCAAATAGTCGTAGGTGAACTTCACAATACATGGCAAATGCAATTTGCAACAACTGTCTGTTCGCTTCTAAGAGTTCACTAGACAACGTTCCCTGTCTAACAAGAAGACGGCACGACCGTGGGGTCGGGGATTTGTCCGCAATTTTGTGTGGTGAAAGAGAACCCCTAACACCTCACGTGGCTAAAATATTAGGACGCACTATCCGGAAAATCCCGGGAAAAATCGATCCAAAGTTTTTTAGGTGCCTTATGGGTATAAAATGTTAGTACAGTGCCGAGCCCTCGTCTAGCGCAGGTGTTTAGGGCTTGGATTCTTACGCCAGAGGCCTCGTGTTCGATTCCTCCTCTGGCACTTTTCTTTCTTCCGCTTCATTTTCTTTGGTTATTCCACCAATTATTCAGAAAGTTTCCCAAACTTCATTATCTTTAACAAATTAGTTTCATTACTGAATAAAAATTATTTTCTTTTTGTCCAACAACACAATTCATGGCGGTGGGTTTTCCATTTTTCATTGTAAAGTATACGAGGAGAAACATTGCCTTTTTAATCAGAATAACAAAGTCGATTGGAAAACATTCAGTTTTTATACATATAATAATTATAAACAAGAACCGCAGTGGTAATAATCGTAAAAACAAACAAAGCAATAATTTTTGCGACATCTTGTGCAACATATAAAAGCAGATTTTTTACAATCACAGGGCGTTTGCAATAAATCTGTACAAAAATATGCCCCATTAACATTTACGAAAATGTTTTGAGGCAAACCATGTATATTTAATCAGGTCTCGGAATATTGGTGACGATAATTGATGGTGAATTTTAGAATGAATTTTTGTACAATCTTCCTGGGAATAATTTCACGATTCTCCCGTAACAATACGCTGCAATTTTACAAGCAAAATAAGAAAAAAAAGTGCCGGAGGAGGAATCGAACCCGAGACCTTTGGCCTAAGGGTCCGAGCGCTAACCATTTAGGCCAGACGGCGGCTCGGCAGTGAACTAACATTTTACACTCATAAGGCACCTAAGAAATTTTGGATCGATTTTTCTCGAGATTTTCCGAGTAGTGCGTCCTAATATTTTAACCACGTGAGGTGTTAGGGGTCCTCTTTCACCACACAAAATTGCGGACAAATCCCCGACCCCACGGTCGTGCCGTCTCCTTGTAAGTCAGCCCTGGGCGATGATCTATAACCAAGTGGGCGAAAGGTGCTGTTGTATCTTTCGAGTAGGCTTCTGTCCGTTGTCGTCCGGTCATTGGCGGATTGTACTCGGCCGGGAATTAGCCGAGGCGAAGTCGATATCTTCATCCTCAGCGCCGCCTGTGGCGCTGGTGGAGCTCGCGCAAGTGGCGAGTCTCTATGGCACTGGCAGCATCTCGCATTTTTGCGCCTGTGGTTCTTTTCCCCTGGTTGCGTCTTTCTCGGATGACACAGGAGATACAATGCTGAACAATACTGTATCCTAGAATGAAATTTTCACTCTACAGCGGAGTATGCGTTGATATGAAACTTCCTGGCAGATTAAAACTGTGTGCCGGACCGAGACTCGAACTCGGGACCTTTGCCTTTCGTGGGCAAGTGCTCTATCAAGAGCAAGCTGGTAGAGCACTTGCCCGCGAAAGGCACAGTTTTAATCTGCCAGGAAGTTTCATATCAGCGCACACTCCGCTGTAGAGTGAAAATTTCATTCTAGAAACATCCCCCAGGCTGTGGCTAAGCCATGTTTCCGCAATATCCTTTCTTTCGGGAGTGCTAGTTTTGCAAGGTCCGCAGGAGAGCTTCTGTAAAGTTTGGAAGGTAGGAGACGAGGTACTGGCAGAAGTAAAGCTGTGAGGACGGGGCGTGAGTCGTGCTTGGGTAGCTCAGTCGGTAGAGCACTTGCCCGCGAAAGGCAAAGGTCCCGAGTTCGAGTCTCGGTCCGGCACACAGTTTTAATCTGCCAGGAAGTTTCAATACTGTATCCTCCATGAGGACAATATTTAAAGTCCTATGATGGGTTTGAAAGCAAAAAACGTTGATGGGTTTGAAAGCAAAAAACGAGTTAACAAAATAAATAATGCTGTAGAACATCCACAAATTTGTGATTTGCTTTTATAATTATGAAGTTGTTATACCAAGAAGCTATGGAAGAACATAAATACAGCAGTGAACATAAATACAGCAACATGAGATGGCAAGTGGTGAGTTACATTTGGAACAGTGACAGAGGGGGGCACGGGCAGGACTACAATATTATATTGAAAAGAAATTGGTTATATCTTACCAAAAGTAACGATACTAACAGATGTATGATTAGAAATGAAGCAGGTATTGACTGGCGTACCTAATAACGGAAGGAAAAACATTAACAACCGATAAACGCGCAAGAAGCACTGCGATTTACTCGTCGTTGCGCTCTTGCAGAAGAAATACAATACAGTCACGCAAGAAAAATGGAACACGTCCTTGCGTCGATGCAGTTGAAGGATATTGGGAGTCGGAAACCGTCAGTGATAACATCAGGGAACCACAAAGACGCCTTCGGAGAAAATGTGAAAAGGTGGATTGACTTCGAACCTGCTAGGCACCAGCCGTTGAAACACGAACACGTATGTTATACTATATTCACATTCATTGCTCTTTGTTACTGATAACACACTGATAATGCAAATTCTCTGTGCGTGGACTTAGCATGTAGCGAAACGGCCTTTATTCCTCCGCTTCCTTACGCCGAGTAAGAGGGCAGAGACTGCGTGAACGAAGCTAGCAATCTCGACTCCTCATCCTTCCTAACGGGAACTGATGCCTATTGGAGGGCAAGAGACAACGCGGCTTAAACGCGACGCGTCGTCCTCCCCCTAGTGTACCGTCTCCTTTAACCCTGAAATGCTACCGCCGCTCACAGGATATCGGGAAATAAAGCTAGAAAACTCAATCCAAATACCATTTACTCCCAGTAACTCTGTCACTCGGAAGATACAGCCTACGGGAGCGCGATTCCTCACAATAGAGCGCAGCAATCTAATATTTCGACTTCTTTATTGGATTGCCCCGCAACAATAGCGGGACTGTGGGAAATTACGGGACGCGAGGACCTGGGAGGATAAAGACATTCAAGCTGCCCTGCCCTGCTCCACTTCGTTCGTACAATAAGATAAAGGACTCTGATGAATATAAATTCGAAACTCCGTTTTCTAGAAATTCCGTCTCGTTCTTGTTAGAAGAGCCCTCGGCGAATATTTGTACAAGCTAACTTTGTAAATGAAGGAAACAACGTTTAGCTGCGTGTTCCGTTATCAACTGCAGCTTCTGCGTACTTTGCATAGGAAGCCTTGGTTTAAGTTTTCAGCAGTAAACCCCCGATTTTTTAAAAAATCGAACTCCCAAGTATAAACGGAATCAGACGTCTGATTACTTCATTAATGAGTTAATATGTTGATCATTTGGCGTTAAGCGTGTAACCGAGAAAACGTTTAGAAAATTAATTAAAACGTCATGCCTGGTGCAAAAATTTTGCTACATGAACAGAGAAAATGTAGTAAGTGATAATCTTTTTCCTCTCCATCATTTTGTGGGGAGCGGGTGTCAGTGAGAAAAGTTGCGTAAAGATTTGAAAAGTTGCGAAAAGATTGTTTTAAGTCGCTAAGTACTCATCTTCTCAAATCCAGGTATTTGAGCGCCCTCAGTCACGCTGCCTAAAAGGAAAACAAATATTTCATAACAGGAATATTTGTCTTATAGTGTCAAACTTTTGCCACAATATTAGACTTAATGAGTAGATTATGAGAGCATTTTAAATTATTAAATTCTGTCAATAATCGTGTGAAATATTGTAAGTTACTTTTTTGCCATTACATAGGCAACCTGCAGTTAGTATTTGGTTCCGGGATAGTCTATTAATAATGTAGGTTAGGCAGCCGATGAGCATTAAAGTAAGAAATAGAGGGAGAATCCACTGTTTAGTGAGTTAGTAATTTTTTCACTGATTTCTTTACATAACTGAGTGACTGTTCGTTACAGAAACATCTTTCTCTTTTCATCTGCATCTACATCTGTATGTCTGCTCTGGAATTCACAATTAAGTGCCTGGCAATGCGTTCATGGAACCAACCTTAAGCTATTTCTTTACCGTACAACTCACGAACAGCACGCGAGAAAATCGACCACTTAAATCCTTCCGTGCGAGATCCGATTTCTCTCACCTTATTATGATTATCATTTCTCCCTATGTAGGTGGGAGCCAACAAAATATTTTCACACACTAAGGAGAAACTATGTGGTTGAAATTTCATGAGAAGATCCAGCAGCAACAATAAACACCTTTGTAGACTGCCATCCGAATTGGCGTACCGTATCTATCGCATTCTCTACGCTATTTCGCGATAATACAAAACGATTCATGTCATTCTTTCCCAAATTACAAAAGCACTGGCCGGTTGAGATCATTCATTTAGCCACGTTCCAATTATTAAGTCTCCAATACAACATAGCACCTTCGTATTCCAGGTTCTGGTGTATTCTAATGACATATTCTTCATTAGTACCATTGCAGTTCTACAATAATATATAACATGAGGCAGATATTATCAAACTGTCTGTGTAATTAAGCTATAAAAGGTGCAATAAAAGGTGTCTGTCTTTCTCTCTCTTCCGGATATCAGTGCACAGAATTTTATCATTTAAGTTCAACTAGTTACTACTGAAGGCTCGTTCCGTTGATTACAGATCAACCTGAAAAACTTTCCTTTGTGTGAATGTGATTTTATGTGCTCAGCGAAGCTGAGCTGCATCAGAGCTGAAATGCACTAATCATAGTTCATTAGCAAAAGCGTTCACTTTTCAGTTCTGCGTCGTAATTAGAGGCAGCTTGTTCTGCGTGGAAGATGTTAGTTGCACTCATAAAAAGAAATTGCGTAATAAAATGATTTCCTCGAAAAGCAAAGACCGTGCTGCAGGTCCTGTGTAACCCATCATCCTTCACACATCTCCTCAAACTGCGTAGAGATAAATCGTTAAATATGAAAACTAGGGTTCAGGAAAACGTAAGGAAAGTCGTGGAGTAGAAAGACCACCGTGCATGCCAATCCGCGACATTTTGTCTTTACAGCCTTCCGCAACCTGCTCAGTAGTTTTCTATCTCACGTTCCTGCGACATGAGGGGCATATCAGCCAACTCTTCATCTCCTAGTCATACTGCTATGTTATCACTCTTAACGTACAACGATCATCGCTGGAAAAACAAATCCGAGACAGAACCGAGCAGTTCGGAATGTGAGTTTGTCGGCAAGGAGAGGCATTACTATTATCTTCAGCAAATATAATGAGGTACAAGAAATACTTTGTTTCCAAACAAGGTGTACAACGCATATCGTCATTTGCACTTACACATATTTTCAGTGCAATACAGGCACATAGATAAATGGGGATAAGGAATCAAACGAAGTGCAAATTTTTTGTTCTCAAACCACTGATCTCTCATACCAAAATAGAAATTATCTCTCAACAATCACGAAAATTAATGAAAATGTTTATAAGAACTACCATAACCGGATAAAGATACATTTATTATTTCACTACCGGCTTTGTTCAATGTACGTCGTCTTAGTAACAAATTTTCAGAGAACTGTGCCAGTATCACGACTAAGGTACTCTAATCGTCTTACCTAACGCTGAAGGCACATTTAGGGACGTAACGAATACGTAAACACTCCACCGACCACCTGGCAGAAGCACAGCGAGGTTCCGGTCCAAGGAACATAAGTTTAGTGTACACAACAAGCCATAGACGCTGCACTCACCGCCTACTGTGCATCTGCCAGATGGTAAGACGAGTGTTTGTGTATTCGTCATGATCCCGATTGTGACTTCTACGTTACGTAAGACGACTAGACTTTTTGAATCATGATATGGGCACAGTTATGCGAGGATCAGCTACGAAGACTTTTAGCAGTGCCATCTGGTGAAGGTCATTGAACGAAACCGATCGTGACTTTGAAGTAGCAGCTGTGGTGGTTGTGATTAATAGACATGAATCAGCTATGAAGCACGAATGATCAAGAAATTGATGTCTCTGGAGATGGGTTCTTTCTCTATAAACTGCGTGGTAGGGTAAGAACTGATATTTTTCACACAATAAGTATCAGCAGGTCGTACTACACGTCGTTCCTAAATGACTATGTTTTTTACGGGCTGTTCAAGTGAATCGTCTTAGTTAACAGCGCGAGTAGCGTTTTGGTATTTCGTTGGTTGTGAAACAAACTAAATAATGAAACTTCCTGGCAGATTAAAACTGTGTGCCGGACCGAGACTCGAACTCGGACCTTTGCCTTTCGTGGGCAAGTGCTCTACCATCTGAGCGACACAAGCACGACTCACGCCCCGTCCTCACAACTTCACTTCTGCCAGTATCTCGTCTCCTACCTTCCAAACTTCACAGAAGCTCTCCTGCGAACCTTGCAGAACTAGCTAGCACTCCTGAAAGAAAGGATACTGCGTAGACATGGCTTAGCCACAGCCTGGGGGATATTTCCAGAATGAGATTTTCACTCTGCAGCGGAGTGTGCGCTGATATGAAACTTCCTGGCAGATTAAAACTGTGTGCCGGACCGAGACTCGAACTCGGGACCTTTGCCTTTCGCGGGCAAGTGCTCTACCATCTGAGCTACCCAAGCACGACTCACGCCCCGTTCTCACAGCTTCACTTCTGCCAGTATCTCGACTCCTACTTCCGTCTCCTACCTTCCCGAGTTCTAGTCTCGGTCCGGCACACAGTTTTAATCTGCCAGGAAGTTTCATATCAGAGCAGACTCCGCTGTAGAATGAAAATCTCATTCTGGAAACTAAATAATTCTCTTAATCATCGTCATATTGCTGTGACAAAATGTACTGTGTGTTCTACTCAAACGATACTTTCTATAAATTTTATAGATATTATAATCAGATTTTACTCGATTCATTTAAGTTTCATCTTCATCTACAATAATGATGGAAACTGAAAACATGAATTAAAATTTTGTCACGGTCAGGACTTGAACCCGGGCTTGCACGGATTACCGAAGTCCGGTGCCCTCCCCACCACAAACTTCAATTCATATCTTCAGCTCATTTTCCCCGTAAATTGGGTAGTTCGTGCAGCACTGTTGACATAGTGCTGCGGTGGTGTAATGATCAGCATTCCTGCCTCGTAAGCAAGGAGAACCGTCTTCAAGTTCTGGTCGTCCCACAAACTCTCTCTTCTGTATCTACATCTCAAGCCACATGACTGTGTATAGTGGAGGGTACTTCTAGTAGCACTGTCTGAGCCCTGCTCACCCCTCCCTCCCCACACTGCCCTCTTCTATTCGCGTACGGCGTCTGGGAAGAACGATAATCGGTAAATCTAATGTCCCGAATTTTGTCGTTGTAGTCATTTTGTAAAAAGGTATATGGGAGGATGTATATGTTGTTCGACTCTTCCCGGAACGTACTCTCTCGGAATTTCAGTAGTTAGGTTAGGTTAGTGTTTTTTTAACGTCCCGTCGACAACGAGGTCATTAGAGACGGAGCGCAAGCTCGGGTTAGGGAAGGATGGAGAAGGAAATCGGCCGTGCCCTTTCAAAGGAACCATCCCGGCATTTGCCTGAAACGATTTAGGGAAATCACGGAAAACCTAAATCAGGATGGCTGGAGACGGGATTGAACCGTCGTCCTCCCGAATGCGAGTCCAGTGTGCTAACCACTGCGCCACCTCGCTCGGTGGAATTTCAGTAGTAAACTCCGTGATTCCTCCCCTGTGGCGTCTACCAATGGAGTTTGCTGAACATTTCTGTAACGCTTTCGCGACGACTAAACGAACCCCTGACGAAACGCGCCGCTCTTCGTTGAGTCTCGGCCTTCTCTTACGTTAATCCAAAGATGTAATGATCCCCGACTGAAGAGCAGTTCTCAAGTTTTGGTCGGACAAGTGTTTCGTAAGCCACCTCTTTCGTGGATGTATTAAATTTTCTTAAGATTCATGTTAAGACTCTCAGTCCGTCATTTTCTTTTCCCACTAGCCCTATTGGTTGTATGTGGTCATTACGCGTAAGGTCGCTCCCGATGGTTGATCTCAGATATAAGGAATACGACGTCAATCTCGAGCGCCGATGTCTACAGCGCAATGGGTCACTTGGAGGGACACAGAAAGCTGAGTTTTGCAGAGTGTCCTTTTGGGGAATCCATGTTGATTTTTGCAGAGGAGATTTTCGTTCTCCGAGAACCTCATAATATGTGAGGATAAAAATGGTTTCATAATTCTACAACAGGTTGACGTCGGCGACAGAGGCTTATAACCAAGGGCATCCGTTCTACGATCCTTCTTGAAAACGGAAATGACCTGCTCTTTTTTCCAGTCGCTAGTTAACCGTTGTCGTTCCATGGACCTACGATAAACTGGAAGGGGAGCAAAATCTTTCGTATAATCCAAACAGAATCCCTGTAGAATACATCTTTGTAAATGAAAACCGCATTTTATCGCTGTAATGTATTCTGTTTCTTCCAGACACGTGCCGGTTTTTACTTTAAGAGTTCTTCAGTGGGATAGTTCTTCGTGTTTTTGGTTGGAATCTGCCTTTCCTCTCATCTGGCCACATGCTGGAGGTCGCACTGTAACTTCACTTACGAAACATAAACACGTTTACGTGTTCCGAACTTTTTCCTTCACAATTTTCATATTTTTTGCCCTTTTTGCTGTGGAGCCCTATTAACAAATTAACGGGTTTGAGACATACAGTGAACTCACAGGAATTAAGTCTTAAATCTCAGTTTTCGATCAGATATCTACAACAAATCACAGAAGACTAATTCGGCTCCACAGCAATGAGGGAAACAATATGAAAATTGTGAGGAAAAAAGCTCGGAATGTGAAAAAGTGCTTATGATTCGTAAGTGAAGTTATAGTGCGACCTCCAGCGCGTGGCAGATGAGAGGAAACGCAGGTACTAACCAAAAGCCCGAAGAACTATCTCACTGAAGATGTCCTTTTCGGGAATCCATGTTGATTTTTATAGATGAGATTTTCGTTCTTTGAGAACCTCATAATATGTGAGGATAAAACTGGTTTCATAATTCTACCACAGGTAGAGGTAAGTAAAAGGAGAAACGCTTTTGAAGAAATTTAAAATATTACATCAAGAAAAGGCGATTTTGTTTTACAAAACAAATATTTCTGAGCTTGCTACGGATGATGGCCACACAAACAAACTTGCCCTGTAGAATACTTTATAGTAGGTTCATAGTGTGACTTCCTTTTGCGAATTCCATCGCTCTCGACATGCCGAAGTTTGATGACAAGATGCAGAGCTCGTCTCCGACACAGACAGTACAATAGGCGGCTGTCGGCAAAGTTGTTCGATCGACCATTGCCGCGCCTCTCATCCCTGACAGGTTCCGGGTTATAAAATATTTGAACATTTTAATGAAACCGGATTGTATCCCTATTGTCTGCCTCCTGATTGTCTCCTGCTTGCTATTTAATTTTCCTCTCTTTTAATTGCTTCTCGTTGTTGCGTCGGCTCCGCCAACGACAGAGCCTTGTTCTCGTCGCGTTTCTCAATTTTCCTCTCCTCCCAGCACGCGTAAGGGTTGAGCGTTGGAGACTGGGGGTGAGAGGGGCAGGGGGAAGAGACTTAAGACGGTAGCCCCGAGTCAGGGAGGATGCTTCGAAGAAGGCAGCAGAACGCTAGGAAGGGGGCGGAAAAGAATCCGCGTCGGAAATGTGCCGCGCGCTGTTTACCTTAATTAATGTAGGTGGGTATGCCCCTAGAGGAGAAAGGAAACGCACAGCGCTCCCAGGTGGGACTATGCAGAGGTAAACGCCACGGACTGGGTTACTAATTAAACACCTGCTGCCCCTGTGATATATGCAACCGCGCTTCCCACGGCCGGCAAAAATGCCGGTCCCTCCCCGCACAGTAGTGGCGTGTTTATTTGGTCTGGGCGGTCGGTGCAGCAGAGAGTTTGTTTGTGCACGTGTGTGAGCGAGCGCGAGCGCATTTGTTTTGCGAAAGGGCGAATGCGGTTTCAGAGGCGCAGAACTGCAGCGGACACGCTGCAGATACAGAAGACGAACGAGCGGGAAGGTTGAACTGCTCGTAAATATGCTGGCGCCAGAGAACAGCTCCTCTCGTTGCAACTGTGTGTCAACCCAGGGGAATTGAAGATTTATGGACTGCTAAACTGTGATTCGGTGTTTCACTGGTGAAATCAATGCGAGGGCTAGTCATAATGTTCTAATTCCGGTTCGAAAGAACGTAATTAATTATTTGTTTGTAGGTATACGTCTGCAGCCCTGGGCACATTAAAAACTCCGCGCTGCAGTACCGTAGCACGCCATTAGAGTAGCCGAAAAGATAGTCGTGCATCCGATTGATAGGGCAGAGATACGGAGTCCCAAACAGTTTTTGATAGCAAAATGTTTCCTTCTTTATGACCGGTTTTGACCTGTTAGGTCATCGTCAAATGCGTCTGTCTTCTTCACTAGTAAAAGAAACATAATAAACTTTTAGCCAATACAGTCGTCGTCAAATATAAAAAAACATGATAATAGTGTGCAGTCCTGCACGCAGGGGAGGGGATCGGGGCAGCAGCCCCGCCCCCCCCTCTCCACAACCGAAATGTTAGCGCGTACACCAGATACAATGGAAATTTTCTGGTACCAAAATGCTTTCTTAATATTATTCATTCTTGATTGTGACTGAAAATCACTTGAAAGGAGTTAAAGATGCAAAGAAGTTGATGAAAAACAGCAGAGGAGTATTCACGAAAGTATATGAGGCTTCAACTCTTGTGCCGATCGTGGTGTCCACGCGGTTCTAGGCGCTGCAGTCCGGAACCGCGCGACTGCTACGGTCGCAGGTTCGAATCCTGCCTCGGGCATGGATGTGTGTGATGTCCTTAGGTTGGTTAGGTTTAAGTAGTTCTTAGTTCTAGGGGATTGATGACATCAGATGTTAAGTCCCATAGTGCTCAGAGCCATTTGAATCAGTTTTTGAAGCTTCAACTCTTGTAAAGCAGAGTAGGTGGTCGACAGTTTCATAACGTTACAAAATCTGTATTTGCATTAAGATTTCGGCGTAGTTGAAAATAGACCATTGAAAGAGAGTTTGAGTTAATTAGCTTCCTTTGTCTCCAATCTCAGTGTCATACTTAGCCATAGAAAGAGAAATTCTGGTGCAGCATTGCGAGTGATTTTGACTGTACTTTGCAACCTTCTGTTAGTTTCTTTGAATTTTTCGAGGTATTTGCTTTTCTAGTGAGTATCACGTGAGACCTAGACTTCAGTAACATAGCTGTAAATTAAATGAATTTTTTTATAGTAGTTACGCGAAAATTTTAGCTATTAACACGCTTATGGATAATTGGAGGCTAATGAAAACAGCAAATCAATTCCTGTGTTCCCGTCTGATCTATCAAAATGTTTAATCGAATCTGTATTGGCCGGCCGGGGTGGCCGAGCGGTTAAAAGCGCTACAGTCTGGAACCGCACGACCGCTACGGTCGCAGGTTCGAATCCTGCCTCGGGCATGGATGTGTGTGATGTCTTTAGGTTAGTTAGGTTTAAGTAGTTCTAATTTCTAGGGGACTGATGACCATAGCAGTTAAGACCCATAGTGCTCAGAGCCATTTGAACCATTTTTTTTTTTTTTTTGAATCTGTATTAATACTGTAATACAAAATGTCACACTAAATAAAATTAGTTTTCTGATTTGGGCCCATCCCCGAAAAATAATCCTGCGTGCGGGACTCATAGTGTGATAAACAGTAGGGTCATTTGCGTTTCTACAGAAATACACGGATAAAGGAGTGTTCTCAACTGTCAAAGTAATGAAATTTACAGCTTTGTTGCAATGTTCAACGTAAGTTCACATCTGAAGATGTACAGTACCTGAAAGAAACGGCTAATCGGTGTAAAAATATTGAAATTAAACTGCAACAAAAGACATTTCAAAAGTTTTTTTGCTGTTGCAAGGAAATGTTTATTCCAGGAAAGAGCCACCTACCCAATAATTTGTAAGCAGGGAAACTTTATTGATCCGCCGCTGTAAACAAATTTTGTTTATGCATTTTAAGAGATTTTCAATTGAAATATTATAAGCATTTCGAACTCCTGTTATTACGCCCTCGTTGATCATATTTCATCCAAGTAAAACACTTCTTTTCCCTTTTAATTTCTTTGGCAACTCTGACATGTCACTGACTATGTGCAGTTCTTTTACGTTTTTCTAGATTGGAAGATTGGCGTTTACAGACTTTCGGCAGGGAGTAAAAATAGTCGTGTTATAGTGCACTGAAATAAGTGTACGCGGTGCCATTCATGCATGTTTCCAGCTCAGCAGTGAATACCACGAAAAGAAAGAAGACGAAAAGGCTGGTTTCTCTCGGTGCTGTCATATTCCTGCGTGAATAGGCTGTCCCCAAAAAACCACTCTGGTCCGCTTCTCATCCGTTGCGCTACTCAAAGGCGGAGTGACGCTCGAGTGGCACCCGGGCTAAAAGCCAGGAACACGTCCGGAAGTTTTGCCTTATTAGGTATTCGCCATCTCGGGCCGCGAGCCGGCAAATTCTATCACAGTAATCCAAATTGAAAGTCAACAGATTACAGCGAAAAGCCAACACCGTCTCCTGGCGAACCAAGAATGAGATTATAAAAGCGCAGGAGCGACACCGAAGGAAAACTTCCCCCGCATGTGGACTCTACACGCCTGCAACCTCTACCTCCGCTTTCTAAAAGTCAAAGAAAACAACTGGAGGAAAATGTGCAAAGAGCAACATGTTCCACTTTGTTACAAATTTGGGCCTCTAGTTTGACTCTTGCACAAGCATTTAATCGTACTTAAAAACAGGAACTCCTGACATTGATTTATTTCTTTGTCAGAATGGCACTCTAAGCAAAAAATCTTACTTTTTCTTTTTAACTCCCATCATCTAAGCCGCGTTATTTGCCCCTTTCGACATCTTGACTTGTCTTCTGGGATTTTATTTTGTAGTTTACTGGCGTTCATCTGCGGAGAACCTCTTCTTTCCTTATCTTATTACTTTCTCTAATTTTCAATCTAGTTACAGAGCACCACATCTCAGATTTCTTTCCTTCGCGGTTTTATCACAGTCCTCGATTCACTATCCATATAAAGCTGTGCTCCAAAGGTACATTTTTTACAAATTTCCTCCTCAAATTAAGGCCTATGTTCCTTACTGGTAGAATTCTCTTGACCAGGAAAGTCCTCTTTGCCTATACCAGTCTGCTTTCTGTGTCCTCCTTACTTCGTTCGTCATGGGTTATTTGCTTCAAAGGTAGCAGGATTCCTTAACTTCACCTACTTTGCCATCACAAATTTTGACATATAGTTCTTCGCTTTTCTCAATTCTACTGTTTCTCATTACACATCTCTTTCCAAAATTAATCACTAAATTGCTCATTCCGTTGAGTGGGGCCTGTAATTCTTTTTCATTTTATCTGAGGAGAGAAATGTCATTAATGAATCCTGTCAGTGATATTCTTTTACCCTGATTCTTGAACTTTCCTTTTATTGCAATCTTGCTTCTTCAATGTCTAGATTGAACAAAAGATGCATCCCTATCTTACACTCTTTTCAATCCGAGCACTTCTTGTCTTTCAATCCGATTATTCCCTCTTGATTCTTGTACATTCTACATATTACCCGTATTTTCCTGTAGTTTGCTCCTATTTTTCTCAGAATTTCGAACATCTTACACCCTTCCATAAAGCAGAACGCTGTTCTAGGTCGAAAAATTCTAGAAACGAGCCTTGATTGTTTCAATTATCAAGCACAGTGCCATAACTGCTCTCTGGTGCCTTTACCCTTCCTAAAGAGAACCTGATCGTCATCTAATAGTTCTTGAATTTTCTTTTCCATTATTCTGTGCATTACTCTTGTCAGCAACTTGTATTCATGGGCTTTCAAGCTGATTGTGATGACAGTTCTCGCACTTACCAGCACTTGCTATCTGCGGGATAGTACGGATGATATTTTTCTGGAAAACTGGTTGTATGACTCCAGTATCACAGCAACATAGTAACTGGAATATTCGTTTGGTCGCCACATCCTCCATTGATTTTACAAATTCCGAAAAATCCCTTCTGCTTTATTTGATTGGAAATTTTCCAAAGCTCTCTCCAACTCTACCTCAATTACTGGATCTTCTGCACCTTTCATACGGACCACTGCTTCTGTCTTTGCCACATCATCACACTAGGCTTACTTTTTGTAGAGGACTTCAGTGTAGGGCTACGGTTTCCACCTGTCCACCTCTCCCCTGAGCTTAACAGTGAAATCTCCATTGCACTATTAATATTGCTGCCCTTGCTACTAATTTCGTCGAAGATTGTCGTGACTCTTCTATATGCTGAATCAATCCTTCCGATGACCATTTCCTTGTCGATTTCTTTGTATTTTCCCTGCAGTCACTTCGTGTTAGTTTCTTGGCGGCTCCTGGGGGTGCAGCCGTCCGTCGTCTGAGATTAAGACGACGGAAACCAGCCTCCGGAGGTCCTGTAGTCACGTTACAGTGACCAGTGGGCAGTTGCCATTGGCCCGCCTAATTAGTAGGGCGGCTTTACTTTGAAGCTACGGCGGGTTAAGACGGCGCGTAATACTAAGCGATTGCCCGGAAGAGCCGGCCTTTGATCTCTGCTTCGTGTTTGTTGTGGCTTCCGCAGGCCGGACGCACAAAAAAGAAGCGGTAGCGGTAGAGAGAGAGCGAGCGAGGTGGCCACCAGGAAGTCTCCTCCTGCAGGGGGAGACGGCGTAAGGTTTCGGCCCGCACCCGCAGTTCCGTCGTCGGGATGATTGTGTTTAACCTGCTGTTCTTCCCACTGATGGCTGCTATAAGACAAGACTCCACACAATTTCATCACAGATCAGATCAGATAAGGCATCACTGTGAGGGGAATTGCTCCTCTTCTCGTCCTCCTCCAGTACACTTATCCTATATTGTTAGCGTATACCGCTACATACACGGAGCATATGGCAACCTGGTGCATGGGAAATGGAACTTCCAGAAGGAGTACGGCATAGTGGTGACAACCTTCGTCGGTACTTACGTGTAGTCGCGGTGTCACGTACGTGTAACGGGCTCCAGATTTGTGAAGCAGCCTCCACACCAGATGCGGCACACAGTGCATTGCTCAAACGCGTGGCGCAGAGCGGATATAAAATCGCAGAAATCCATAGAATGTAGCAGAGTGTTCGTAGGTGCACTGCGTGGTTCCAGAGAGTGCGCGCGCGCGTCAATAAAACTAGGAGGCAAGCTCTGAAAATCGCAAGCTTTGCTTTTATAGTTGTTTATCATCACTTGAAGGTGGAAAAACGTAGAAATCATCGTCAGTGGGCCAGACCAACGCAGAGAAATCAAACCGCCTAACTTCAGTTTATTACAATTTTGCTGCTTTTGATTACCAAAGCCTCACAAACATATGTATTTACAGTGGCCAAAATGTTTAACTCTATTCGTTAATTATTGCACCAGTAGGTGACAATAATTTCCATGGCAACTGAACATCCGGAGGGCAAAGTGAATAACTCCAATTTTCTTATATGTTTTTTTATAGCATTTTCTTTTTTATATTTAATCTAAATATTCCATTCGTCCCCCTTAATACTGATTTTACGTGATCACGCCATTTAATATCACTGTTAGTATTACCACAAAATACTTATATGTAATGATAACAAAATCGTTTGCATATTATAAATGAAACTTGTACATACACAACTCTGGCTATCATGCTTTCGCAGTCCGGAACCGCGGGACTGCTACGGTCGCAGGTTCGAATCCTGCCTCGGGCGTGGGTGTGTGTGATGTCCTTAGGTTAGTTAGGTTTAAGTAGTTCTAAGTTCTAGGGGACTTATGACCTAAGATGTTGAGTCCCATAGTGCTCAGAGCCATTTGAACTTTTCATGCTTTCAGTACCAACAAAGGGCCGGCCGCTGTGGTCGAGCGGTTCTAGGCACTTCAGTCCGGAACCACGCGGCTGCTACGGTCACAGGTTCTAATCCTGCCTCGTGCTTGAATGTGTGTGCAGTCCTTAGGTTAGTTAGGTTTAAGTAGTTCTAAGTCTAGGGGACTGATGACCTCACATGTTAAGTCCCATAGTGCTTAGAGCTGTTTGTACCGTCTTGAACAACCAAGGCTTTATTGATGTATGGCCAGGAAAAGAAGATTCTCGCGCCTCACACGAAGTGGCTACATGCCTGAAACAGCACATAACAAACATAGCAAAAGCCCACAAACATATTCTGACGTACTCTGATATGTGGGTGATCAGAATCGAAACATAAAAACTGAGTTAACTATGATGAAGCTTCCATAAAGCACAAAAATCAAAGCGGATATTATAAATTTAAAGGTTTTAACGTCTGGGTACAGCTATCTGCCAAATGACTTCGGCTTCATGGTGACTGAATATAAAGTGAAAAAGACACAAAACATCTTCCCACCAGTGACTGGTACAACATAATTCGTTACTGCAAGACAAAGAACCTTCATGTAGTAATTGAAATGAATCATAATGAGTTTTTTGTCTACAAGACTCTTGAAGATGCTATAAGAAACGTCAAGAAGACAGTCGATGGCTTACCTGTAATTGGTTTGACGGACGAAGGATTCGACTGGAGAGGTGCCTTACTCTCTACAGCACAGTACCACATTTGCGAGGATCTTTCATTCCTTGTAGTGAACCTAAAGGAATCTAGAACAGGTTGCCAACATGAATTTGCGAATATAAATCAGGATGCCCTACACTCACATATTCGTCACATCAGCAACGGAAACAGGACCGATCTCATGCTCCTGCCGAAATATAGTCCTCCTGTGAACGATGACTACTACAAGTTAGTGAGCACTCGTCAGGAACACAACGGCCAAGAGTTAGAGAACTCTGTAACATTTATTGTGATGATTACCCACATTGGAAGTTAAAGTGAAATAAAAAGAAAACTTTTTCAGTTGACAAAGTGACTAACTCTTGAAAAATACAAATTCTACGTTGTTCTGTGATTCAATGATTATATGTGTTGTGTTTTCGTCAAATTTGTACATCACACAAAATTAACATCGCAATAATGTGATGAACAGAAATTTGAGCTATAATTAAAGACGAATTTTCGCGATGAATTTAACTTTAATCTCAGTTTTGTCAGTTTCTGATCCACTGGAATTAGTCAGTATGGCCTCGGAGTGGCACAGTGGAGATAGTATTCTAAGTGACATACGTCTCGGTAGTGATCAGTAACGTTTCAATGGTAAGATTCGCTGATGACATTTCTATCGTCTGTGACAACCAGGTTGACTTACAGGACATATTGAATAAAATGAATTGTCTACTGAGTACAGAATACGGACTGAGAGGAGGTAAACAATTATAAGACATTGACAAAAGAAGGGACAGGATGATACGACATGTTTCAAGATAGCAGGTAGTAATTACCATGCACAAGGGGGGTCTGTAGAGGTTAAGAACTGTAGGGGAAGACAGATATTGGAACATGTCCAAGAAAATATGGAGCAAGTTGGATGGGAGTGCTACTTGAGATGAAAAGATTGGTACAGGAGAGAAATTCGTGACTGACTGTATCAAATCAGTCAGAAGTTGGATGATCCTAAAAATGTGATTGAAGGTTTTAACATTTTTACCAAATATTTTTGAGAGGTTTTAGACACGTAGCCATTTGAGTTCTTTCAAAGATGCAGTGAAAAGTATACATTCTTTATTTAAAATTTTCTGTATTACCAATGCATTTTGTGAGATAAAAATCATTAACAAGTTCTTGAAAAGAGGCACAGTACTCATAGGGAAGAATATGATGTTCTCCTTCGAGGGTTGACTGCGACACCTGACGTGGAGAATCAGGACTGAAGAGGTCGGAGGTGATTAGGGGGCCGATGGTTCAGCATAGTTTTGCACTCAGGAGTGCAATCAGCGTCGTGTTTTGTTGTATGCCAATCATTGTATTTCGGATTCCGCAGTTCCGTTTGTGCTCGGTACAGGTGTGTTAAGGTTTTTATTTCCTGATGATTCCAGCTGAAACTTAGTTTGAGATATAACGCAAATTAATCTACACGCTTCCTGGCGGAACACTACTGCCTCGTTCTGGCTTGGTAGCGAGAAACGCGGTCCAGACAGAGAGCGCACGAACGAACCGTTTCCTTTGATGTACCGCCATCTCTCCGAACTTGTTCGTTGTTGCTCGACGATGGGCAGAGAGGTGCGGTTTGTCGCCAACACCGGACGCAACGCACAGCGCTGCGCCGAAACTATTTCGTTGGATTTGCGCGGCGCGGTGCTTTCGGCGTGGACGCGGTAGGACGAAAGCGACTGTGCTACGTGATATAACTGCGCTGCTGTCTGCAAAAGAGCTATCAGTCGGAGGAATGGATAAACTCTCTGTATAGCAATCACATTGTGAAATGTTGTGGTACAGTTTTCTTTAATGTTCGCAAGCTGCACTGCAGCAACCAGGACAAGCTCATTAAAATCCTGTTCGCTGTACCACGACGCCATCTCATAAAATATAATGCTAAAATACTAAAAAATGCGACATTTCGGCCATGTTCCAGCACTCTTCCTCAGGGCAAAGACTAACTGGGGAGTGGCTGCTTTAGCACATGACTACATCTACATAGGTATTCCGCAAGCCACAATACGGTACGTGATGGAGGGTATCCTACATACCAATTCCTGTCATTTCCCCTCCTGTTCCACTCGAAAATAGAGCCAGCCTCCGTATGAGCCCTAGTTTCTCGTATATTATCTTCGTGGTCCCTGCGCGCGCTGTATGACGAAGGCGGTAGAATCGTTCGGTAATCAGCTTTAAACGCCGGTTCTCTAAATTTTCTCAATAGTGTTTCTCGAAAAGAACGTTGCCTTCCCTCCAGCGACTGCCATTTGAGTTCACGAAGCATCTCCGTAGCACTCGACGTGTTGTTCGAACGTACCGTAACAAATCTAGCAGCCCGACTCTGAACTGCTTCATATCTTCCTTCAGTCCCACCTGGTACGGATCCCAAACACTCGTGCAGTAATCAAGAAAAGGTCGCATCAGCGTCCTATATGCGGTCTCCTTTAAAGGTGAGCTACTTTTTCCTAGGCATGCCGGAGTGGCCGAGCGGTTCTCTAAAGTCTGGAAACGCGCGGAAGGTACGGTCGCAGGTTCGAATCCTGCCTCGGGCATGGATGTGTCTGATGTCTTTAGGTTAGTTAGGTTTAAGTATTTCTAAGTTCTAGGCGACTGATGACCTCAGAAGTTAAGTCCCTTAGTGCTCAGAGCCATTTGAACCATTTTTGAACTTTTTCCTAAAATTCTTCGAATAAACCGGAGTTTTCCTACCACAGTTTTCACATGCTCGTTCCACCTCATATCACTTTGAACGTTACGCCCAGATCTTTAATCAACAAGCACATGAGCTACTAGTAGTTACCTGACGTTGCCTGCGTATGTATTCATTCGAATCTTCTTCTCGCTCCTTCTTTCACCTCGCTTCTACTTCCTCCAACCGCCACTATCTTGTCCACGTCGTCGTACCCCTCTCTCCGTCCATGTCCTCCTCCTGCCCCTTTCTCTGTCCATCTGCTCTTCCACCTTTCTCTGTCAAGCTCCTCCTGCGGCTGTCCCTCTCCCTCCCTCTCTCTCTCTCCCTCCTTCTCTTTCGCTTCTCTGTCCATCTCCGCTTTCTGTCCATTTCCCCACCCTTCTCACTGTCCATCTCGTCCTGCTCCCTGTTCATCTCCTCCTACCCCCTTCTCCCACCACGTTATCACCCTCACCCTATTAGGTGGTTGCTGGTTGTTACTCCCATATTATTTCTTTCCAGAAAGTAAATAATGTGTGCACCAAATTCGGCTGAAATTGATCCTGGGATTACGAGGAGCTATTTTCCAGTGGATTTGCCCTCGTTGGCACATGTGAGATATATTTTACATGTACTTGAAAGATTCCAAACGTATTTGCACACATGTTTCACTTGTATCTCTAGTGAAATTTCTCCCTGCACTCTTGTTTTCACTTAGCAGGTCTGAAATTGTTTTCATATACTCCTACAATGGGCAACGGCCTTACCGCAGCGGATACACCGGTTCCCGTCAGATCACCGAAGTTAATCGTAGCCGGCACTTGGACGGGTGCCTACCCTGGCCGCCATGCGCTGTTGCCATTTTCCGTGGTGCACTCAGCCTCATGATGCCAATTGAGGAGCTACTCGACCGAATAGTAGCGGCTCCGGTCAAAGAATACCATCGTAACGACCGGGAGAGCGGTGTGCTGACCACACGCCCCTCCTATCCGTATCCTTGGCTGAGGATGACACGGCGGTCGGATGGTCCCGATGGGCCATTTGTGGCCTGAAGACGGAGTGCAAATACTCCCACAATGACAAATTACCTGTCATCTCACCTGTCAATAAGGTGACCTTGCCATTCAGGGTGTTGCATTTTTTCCAGCAGAGTCGTTTGCCACCGCTGGTGGGAGTGCCATCAGAATGTGTGGGGTGTGTTGTGACTGGGTTCGTTCTGGGCGTTGCAGACGTGCTACGAGATGGAGCGCTACCTGAAGGAGGAGCCCCGCGCGCAGCGGCCGCGGTCGTCGCCCTCCGCGCAGCAGGAGGCGGCCCTCGGCAGCCCCGCGCCGCCCCCGCCGCCCCCGCAGCCGGCGGCGCCCGCAGCCAGCCCAGCCCCCGCCGCCGCCACCGCCGCCGTCAGCAGGAAGGCGCCGGCCGCCAGCCCGCTGCCGGCCGTCCCCTCGGCCACGTCTTTCGCCAGCGTGCCCGGCGTCTCCAAGCACCACCTCCACCACACCACCACCGCCGCCTCCCCCACCACCACCTCCAGAGCTGCGATCGCCTCCAGCGCTCTCAGCACGCCCACCTCCCGGCAGCACCGCCGGCACCACGACGACGACGTCGGACATATCTCTGCCAGGTGAGAACCGGTGCAAACTGATACAGTTATGATACAGTATCATTCAGATATTGGCTTAGTTTTCTCTTCACAGCTCGCACAACTAAGCAGCGTGTCATTTGAAGAAGTATCTTTCTACTCACGTTGACACGTAAAATAAAATAAACAAATGAAAGAACACGTGAAGTATAATAAACAATTTTTTTCAGTCAAAAGTGTTTGTTTTACTATTTACTACACTGCACGATGTACACTGAAGAGCCAAAGAAACTGATACACTTGCCTCATATCGTGTAGGGCTCCCGCGAACACGCAGAACTGCCGCAACACGACGTGGCCTGGATTCGACTAGAGGAAATTGACACCGTGAATCCTGTAGGGCTGTTCATAAATCCGTAAGAGTACTTGGGGCGGAGATCTCTTTTGAACAGCACGTTGCAAGGCTTCCCAGATACGCTCAATAATGTTCATGCCTGGGGAGTTTGGTGGCCAGCGGAAGTGTTTAAACTCGGAAGAGTGTTCCTGGAGCCACTCTATAGCAATTCTGGACGTGTGAGGTGTCGCATTGTCCTGCTGGAATTGGCCGGAATGCACAATGGACATGAATGGATGCTTATGTACGTGTCACTTGTCAATGTCGTATCTAGACGTATGAGGGTTCCCATATCATTCAGTCGTCGTTGGTCCCGTTCTTGCAGAATCTTTTTCCGGGCCCTCCGATATCGGATATTTGATGTTTAATCGGATTCTTGATGTTCACGATACACTCGTGACATGGTCGTACGGGAAGATCCCCACTTCATCGCTACTTCGGAGATCCTGCGTCCCATCACTCGTGCGCCGACTGTAACACCACGTTCAAACTCACTTAAACCTTGATAACCTGCCGTTTTAGCAGCAGTAACCGATCTAACAACTGCGCCAGACGCTTGATGTCTTATATAGGCGTTGATGATCGCAGCGTCGTATTCTGCCTGTTTACACATCTCTTTATTTGAACACACATGCCTATACGAGTTTCTTTGCCGCTTCAGTGTGCCTCCATCGTCATGTGTAATTCGATTATCGTACAACAAGGGTAATGTAATGAAATCGAATTTAGTCGATGCTGACGGAATTAGATAAGCAGAAAGTCATGTTACCACCGTAAGCTGCTTTTCGTGAATAATGCTTTATTAACAATCATTTCCAAGTCGACTTACGAATATGGTTTGATAAGAGACATCTTGGTGGGCTTCTGTCTTCCAAACCCCAGAAATTCTCCCCACAGATGTGGGACGTGCTATAGACAAGATGAGAAAAAGGAACTGCCTCAGATGATGATGATGATATACCCCAGTAGATACTTTAAAATTGATGAATCAGGATTACATAAATCTCACAACGTTACGGAAGATAATCTTCAGTTTTCAGGTATAAGATATCGGCTGAGATGAAGAAAATAGTTCCTGTCTAATGTGTACCAGTAATAAGTTATGGATGTGAGACATGGACATTAAATGAGTTCAATTGCTGGAAAACTCTTAGTAATTCAACGAGGATTTCAAAGGTAAATGTTGCTACAAAAAGGAAGACCGAAAGAAAGCAGTAGATATCAGACGTACAACAAAGTTCTGTGACGTAACGGGAAGTGTAAACATCTAGAGAAGGTAGTGGGCTGGTCATGTCGCGCGAAGAAGGGATGGCAGATGGTCAAAACAGATGCTAGACTTGAGCTCAATTTATGCCAAAAAAGACCGTGGGAACGTCACCAGAAAGATGGGGCAGCGACTGAACATATAGAGCTAGATTTAGTTGTCAACTGGAAGAATCTGCTGGAATCCTATGATGCACGCCGATTAAAAGGGGCCACATCAAGGAAGGATTAGTTTGGCTGATGGCGATGATCTTGATAAGACAGGTTAACACGTAAAAAGTCATATCCAAATTAACAGTTGTGTTAGTGGTGAAAATTTATATTACAACTTTCTCCACTGCTATCAAATGTTCTCCTCATCACCAATAAACACACGTCTATCGCATCTGTATGACATCTCCTGAGACCTATTGACAAAGATCGTACAGCTTTGATAGATCCTTGTTGTCATGTGGTGTGGAAAAATGACTAGTCGTGAGTAAAGCAGTATTCACTACAAGCAGCTTCTGGTGGTGACAGGAATTTCTTCAAATACATTACAGCTTCAGAGTACGTTTTACAAATATACAGGGTGTTTCAAAATTACACGTACGAACTTCGAGGGATGTCTTGAGGCACAAAATGAGCATAGGAACCTGTGTCCAGAAATGTCATCCAATGACACTAATGAGCACTAAAATTATAGACTCCGGCGCCTGTAAATGTATGTATATAGGGGGTGATTCCGTGATGATGATACGAATTTTCTAGGATGATGGAGAAGGATAAATGTATCAATTAGAGGTATGAGTCCCTGTGCCGGATACCAACGAGTCGCAAGTTATAAACGAAAACAGTTCTGATACTTCTGGCCAGTGAAATACAAGTGTCGGTACTGTTATTGCTAACATTGTAGGGTAGGTAACTTTCAGAAGTGGTAGTATCGAACAAAACAAGAAAAATATTTCCAGTAAACATGGGTTCTAAATGCATAGCTGAGGAGCTATGAGCACTACTTGTTGACCACTAGCATGAAACACATCTCCTCTATTGAAAAAATGCTTATAGCTCTTAACGTATACTTTTCCCGTCCGTGTATTCCACCGTTCGAGGTACCAGAAAGTTTTTCGCTTATAACTTTCGATTCGTTCGTTTCCGGACCAGGGTACTTATCTTTGATTGATACATTTATCCTTCTCCATCATCCCTGAAAGTTTGCAACCATCTCTGAATCGCCCTGTATTTACATATACGCATAAAATTTCGACACACTGTAGCGCCGACGCGGGTTCCTATTATTTCTCAAGACACCTTCTCCATCCCCTCGAAGTTTTTCAGTGTAATTTTGAAACACACTGTATACTGGAATTACATGAGGATACGTGACGTCGAAAGTAGGAGATGAGTTTCGCTGTTTGGGGAGTAAAATAACTGGTGATGGCGGAAACAGAGTGGATTTAAATTGCAGGCCAGCATTAACAAGGAGAGACATTTCTGAATTTGTTAACATCCAATATAAAATGTACGTTTGAGAAAGTTGTTTTCTGATAGAATCTGGAGTGTAGCCCTGCGTGGAAGTGACACGTGGACAATAATCAGTTCAGGCAAGAAGAGAATAAAAACTGTTGAAATCCGTCCTACAGAAGAATTTTGAAGACTGGGTGCATAGATGGAGTAGCTATTCAGTTGAGTAAGGAAAAAAAAAGAAATTGATTGTACAGCTAGATTAAAAGATGGGATAAGATGACAGTACGTACCCCGAGGAATCGTCAGTTTGCTGAGGAAGGGAAGTGTCGAAGGTCAAATTTGTAGAAGGAGACCAAGGCTTGAATAAAATAAACAAGTTCAAGTTGATATCGGCTGCAGCAGCTATTCCGAGATGAAGGGGCTTGCACAAGATAGAGAGGAGTGGAGAGCTGCATCAGACTAATCACTGAATTGGAAATCGCAACAACAAACAGTTTTCCGGAGTGTGACGAAATCGTGCGAGAATTTAGGTCTATTATCTCCACACCACATTACGACGGGTGGTGTACGGTGCGCATTTTTAAACAATTCTGTATGAGTGATGCTGAATTTTATATTTCTCTTCGTCGTTTTCGACTGCAAGAGCGAAAAAGTTTGTAAAAATGTAAGTCTGCATTTAAAATGTGGTAGTATTTACTTTCTATATAAGACATGTTTTTCTCTGCGGTAAGTAAATACAGCTTAGTTCAAGACTTACATAATTTCGCATGATAAATTAGATTTGTTTTTCGCTTTGCAACAAAAAAAAAGAAAAAGAAAAATCAGCACCTTCGTCGCAAACGAAACACAACTAGACGAAAATGAGAAGAAATTCTCGAAATGCACCGTACTATGTATGGAGATAAAACAACATTACAAAGTGGCTTGCAGCAAAAATTAATTATGTTACAAGATAAAAAAAATTACGTATAATGTTAACCATGAAAACAAAGCTGTCGGTGGGTACCATATGGCGTTTATCGTAGCAACACTAACAAACCGAGTCTCGAGAGATGAATAACTTAAACTGTTCTTATGCCTGGCGTAGTGTAAAATAACGGACGTGATTCTAGAACACTGGCCTGAAGTACGGTGCGGTTAAGGTTATTTCACTCAGTTCGAGCTCGGAAACAATTTGATGACTAACAACCCAATTTATTGTTGTGCCTCTTGTACTGCAGTTGAAGTGAGCGGGAAGTTTTATGATGGACACAGATCGAGACGGCAGTTTCCTCTGATGCTGTGGGCTGACCGCCGTGGTGCGCGTGGCAGGTCGCTGTCCGAGGACGAGGAGGCGCTGGACGAGCTGGACGTGGACGTGGACGTGGACGTGGACGTGGACGTCGAGGAGGACCTGGACGAGGTGGACGACGATGAGGCGGAGCTGTCGTGGCAGGAGCTGCCGGCGGGCGGGCGGCTCGCGTGCCGCGCCGCCATGCTGCTGGTGCGCCAGGGCCAGCGCGGGGACCCCGCCGACGCGGACGTCGACGGCGACGGCGACGCGGACGGCGACCTGGACGCGGACGCGCTCGACGACGACGAGGACCTGCTGTACGAGGTGGTGCAGCCGCTGCTCACGCCGCCGTCCAGCCCCGAGTCCGGCCGCGGCAACTCCTCCAGCAACTCCAGCTCCTCTTCCAGCGCCGGCAGCACCTCCAACGGACAGGTGAGCTACTAATCCTTCCTCTAATACCACCCATCCCCAACGGTCAGGTACATCATTAGCTCTTCCTGTGCCACCACCCTCCTCCAACAGGCAGTTGCGTTCCAATTATGTGATTAGCAGTTCGAGGTATACCTTGTACCTTGAACTGATAGATGGGTTTTTAGGTCTTCCTCTACAGTCCTCACCTTCAGTACGACAGCGTCAGTTCAATAATGTGATTAGCTTCTTCTGATATACCTTCCACCTCCAATGCTCATGTCTGGTCCACTATTATTAATGGCTCTTCTTGAAGTAACACCCAACACGAGATGTGATATGTCCAAACATTGTGACTGGATCTTCCTAATATTCCACGCTTCTCCAAAAGGCAGGTGTGTTCCAATATTGTGGTTAAGTCTCCAAGACTTACGACCTACCTCCAGTGGGCAAGATATATATTTGTGCGATTAGTTCTTCCAATCATACCAGCCACCTCTACCAAGCTGGTACATTTCAACACTGTGATCAGCTCTTCCTCATTTAGTACACACCTCATTTCAGTGCTGTGATTACTGCTTCCCAATGTACTGTACCTCCAGTGAGCATATGCACTTCACTGTTGTAATTAGCTCTTCCTGACACAAGACCCACCGATAATATAGCAAATAGAGTCCAATATTAGAATTAGATTTTCCTCACATACGATCTATCTCCAATGGGCAGGTGCATTCCATTATTTTGATTGCCTCTTCCTCATGTACCCCACAAACCAACCAACCTACTATACCTCCAGTGAGCAGATGTATTCCAGTATTGTGGTTATCTTCTGTTCATATGCCATCCACCTTCAATGAGCAGGCACAAACATCCAATTTAGTAGTGTTCCTGAAGTCATTTTGACACAATTCAGGGGAAATAAGATGATTAATTGTATTTCTGAGGAATTTACTGGTGTGAAGAGGAGGTGACTACACGTCTCATACGTGATATCAAAATGTGGCACAAAATCTGTTGGACTACTTTTAAAAATGATCCAAACACTGCAGAGAATTTCGTTCCGCGTTCACTGTCTCTCAACAGTCTAAAAGGTACGAAACTTTCTGCTTAATAAGTCTCGTGTAAAATGATCCAACACATATGCCTACTGCATTGTCATTTCATGCTCTTGTAATCACTGATCGTGGAATATTGGATTATATGATTCCTCTGTGTTTCACACATAGTTGCAACGATGGGATAACGCTTAAGTGGATCATCTTTAAGGTATTTGAATTCAGGCACCTATTTCTGGACTCCTAAAAGTGAAGGGATAGATATCTTAAACATATTAATCAACACATGGGCATAGGCTTTCATGGCTAGAGTCGATTTCAATAAAATTCTTCTGGTAATATGACCCTGTCATATGTGATGAAACTACCAATGTTCAGCATATACACTGATAAGAGACTGCCCACATGAGTAGCCGAAATGTCGCTGATTTTACCACATCAAGACTTGATCACACACCCAGAAAATTTTTATTGAAAAGGTGTTCTAGTGTATCCACTTGAATAAGAGACACAACTGTAACTTTCAAAAGCTGCACAACAGAACAAATCTGTATATGAACTTGGTATCTGATTTTATTTATTGTGCAATATGTATAGCTAAACCTCGTTTATCGTGTCTAGGTCGTATCGTAGGTCATCCGGATTCTTCAAAATTCGGTTAATCCAGAGATTAAAACAATAGAATGAGATAAGTTAAATTCTATAAACAGCAATTTTAAATTTATTTTCACGCAAATTGTACATTACTTTGACATTAAGTTTCTATTCGAAACTAACAGTGCTTTATGTGCTGAAATGATGCTTCGAGTCAGATTCGTGTTCTGCACGATCACTTAGGTGTTTCTTAAGACAAGTTCAGCCGAAGGCACCTCCCTCTTGCGTTGTAAATAAACCATAATTTTGTCCAGCTTCGTTCTTGCTCCCGCACGTGTCATAATATCCTCATACCGTCATTGTCTGCAGACGAAGAAGCAGTGATAAGTTTACCATAAGAAATCATCAGAATGATGCCGTTTATTCTTTCAATCTGACCCCGTTCGAGTTACCACTACTGCTACTGCCATTATTATTATTATTATTATTATTATTATTATTACAAGATTAATACAAAGGTACACTAATATCATTATTTTCCTCAATCCATATTTTCTACTGCCAAGTCTCGCTTTTCCGGACATCCTTCTTGTGTACTCCGTGATGCTCCATTACTTTGATGATGTGGTCAGCCAAGGACATTGTGGTCTGACGCACTTATGTCTGCCAGGTTGTTTCCATCCGAAAATTTTCTTTATTTCCCGATGATTTGTCGTTCTCAACCTACACCCATACCACTTTCATAAGGTTCTTTCAATTCTGTACATCATTGTCTCATTCGTCATTATTTACAAATATATGTACATATACGTAAATAATCCATTTCTACAGCTATAAGTCTTCTTCCGGGGTCAGCATTTAAAATTTGTAGTTCTTTTCATTGCATAGGACAGGTTCGACCGTTAGACTATCCACTCCTTACTTATTGTTGCTAGAAATGTCCCTTCCAATCAATTTCAGCTACAAGCTTTTTCAACAGTTCTCCTTTTTTCCATTCTATGCAGTGCATTCAACTTTCTGCCCGTTGACACTACCATCCTATTTCTCAAGTAATTTTACACACAAAACAAACGGGACATTCCAGAATTGTTAATATCAGTGTTAGCTTGCTAACTGACATTGTGACTGATTCCATGTACTATGGATGGCTTAATTTAAATTTGATGATTGTCGTCGTCGATTGTTGTCACTGTTACTTCCGAAATACTGTATAGGTCTTCTACTTGAATAAAACTCTTCATTAACCTCATATCGAGTTTAATTAGGGCGAGATAAAAAAATTGATTAACTGGGCTAACATACGAATTGCAAAATTTCAATGATATGAATTTCGTCTCCGCCCCAAGTCACAAGTTTTCAGTTTGTCCTCACAATATGAGTAACTGAAACCCCTTATCTTACTTTTAATCTCAGATTTACTGATCACAGTTGTGCTTTAGGAAGTATAAGTAATAATGAGTAACATTCGTTAGATGACGTGGCGCTTTATCTGTCCAGTAGTTCATTGCAGCACGCACAGAGTGTTGCTTCTCTCCAGTAGGTAAAGATGCACAAACGTGTTTCAGGTGGTGTTCCGCGCGTCAGCGTCATCGGCGCACCACCATCACCACCACCACCATCACCTCCCACCCAGCGTGGCGCCAAACGCACCGCACATCACCCACGTGCCCACGCGACATCGGCACGACGTGTCGCCCGATTCCAAGAGGCGGATACACAAGTGCCAGTTCACCGGCTGCAAGAAGGTCTACACCAAGAGCTCGCACCTCAAGGCGCACCAGCGGACGCATACAGGTGGGTGTACATCGGTCACAAACTCTGCTACGTAAAAGCAATGCAACCTGTTTATCTTATTTTTTCTCACCGTGTGGTTCAAACATACAGGGTGTGGCGCTTAACTCAGGACAAATGAAACGTTTCTTTAAAAACACAGTTATTAAAACGAAACACAAATAAAAATGGAAACCCTTTTATATGTAAGTAGTGGCATCTTTTAAGGCTAACGTTACTCAAAGTAAACCCCTTCAACCGCAATGACCGCCTCTGGTCTTGTTCTAAAAGCCATTGGCCTTGCCGCACCTGTCAGATCACCGATGTCAAGCGCTGTCCGACAGGCCTAGCACTTGAGGCTGGAGGACCATCCCGTGTGCCGAGCGTTGTTGGCGAACGGCGTGCATTCAGCCCCTGTTAGGCAAACTGAGGAGCTACTTGATTGATCACAAACACCCCTCCATACCCGCATTCAGTAACGCTGAGGCTGACACGGCGGCCAGTCGGTACCGTTGGGTTTTAATGGCCAGTTCGGGAGCAGTTTTTTTCCGATCTTGTTCCTAAAGCGACCGCACGCACTCTTCAAAACAGCGCTGTCCATTTTCGCGAATGATATGCGTAGAGATACGACATTAGGGTGCCTCGTCTTGTTGGTAACTCTTTGGACTACGCTCCAGACATACGAGTAGAAGTCGTGGAGGTCCAAATCCGGGCTATTCGGGGGCCAGAAATACTTTGACCAGAACTTGTTAACGTTGTCCGAGAGCCAGTTTTGCACTAAAGGGCTCATATGAGGTCCTCCTCTGCTATTCGACGCATTGTCCACTCGCTGACAATCAAGACTGGCGCCAATTTCTTCAGCGATTGCCCCGGGTCCACCGAAATCAGCGCCTGAGCTTTTTCAGTGACTGCCGCAGTTCTTGACAAGCGTTTCTTCCAATGACGTTTCCTCGCCGGTTAAGTGTAATCTTCCCCAGACTTCATCGAAGCATTATATTTGATCACAATATGGTAAAAAGTTGAGCTCGGGTACTCGATGAACAGAATATTTGAGTGAGCGAACGCCCAGCGCCAAGATTGTCAATAATTGCAGCTCTTCGGTTGTGCTCCGCACTTGTCCGAAACGTCTCTGCCATTTTGAGGTTCTGACTGTTTACTAGAAGCCTATCCTTTCATGAACGCCGATCGCCACCTACGGCAGAACTACGACATGGTGACAAATTCGAATTGTGAAATTTGTCCGGATTTAAGGGCCGCACCCTGTACACACTTTTTATCTTTTTCCTGTCTTAAGTCATCTCCTCTTTCCACCATGCGCTAATATTATCATTTCCACTTGCTTACTGCAGCAAATGCCATCGATAATCCGTTTGCATATTCTAGTCTGGTCAAGGCGCCACAGCATATACCCTATCCAGATCGGACTTCTTTTGCAAACACTTTACCACAGAAACTTTATATCAAGAATTTTCTCTAGTACCTCATCATTTCGTACCTTATACGTGAATGTAATTTTAATATTCTTACATACTTAATGCGTGATTGAAATTAATTAGATGCATTGTGATAACAGACAGTCTTATAACGAAAATATTTTCTCACGTCATCACTCCACTATTTCTCAGTTGATGGCAACCTTTTCATTTCGAAAGATCTACTGCAGCTAACAACCCCGGTTACTATTGACATCATACTTTTAGTCTAAGCTGTATACCCTAATTTTGGTGTTGCTGAACCTGCCGGTCTTTTCGTGTTCCCATTCTGAATCAACTTTCTATATACGCCCGTAAACAGATACAGGAAAACAAACACAAACACACACACACACACACACACACACACACAAGCACACGTTCGTTCCTTTTTATGGGCACGTGACGCGGCAAGGGGGTATACAAGGTGTCGCAAGAGGAATAGTTAATGTTCAGGGATACGGCAGGAAAGATAATTCGAAACTGAAAGTCTAGTAAACATGAGCTCTAAAATTCACACCGTACCTAAAGACCTATGAACACTTGTTCATTAGAAAGGTGTGCTTCACAGTAGTGAAGATGAATAAGTGCTGATAACTCTTAAGGCAGGCTGGATAGTTTTTTCTTGATTTGATACATACTACCACCTCGCAAAACATGGAAAGTAAAGAGCTTTCAGCAGAAGAAATGTATTTCACCGTGTCGAAGATCGAAATTCTCCTAGCTGACAAGGTATGCATTTCAGAGCCGATGTTTACTGGACATTTTTGCTTCGAATGATCGTTCGCATCATGTCTCTGGATATTGACCATTTCTCCTGGGAACGTCTCTATAAGTGGAGCAAAGGCAAGTGATGTTGTTTTTCTGGCGACTATACGGGCCGCATATTGAAAGACCACTGCCAAGAAGGACTACTGCAAAGGGTAGCTTTTTATGACCTGGCGTCTAGGAACAGGTGTCTCGTAAAAGGCAAAACTTGGCGGCAGTTGGCTTGATACTGTCTTGAATATCTATGGAACGTGGTTGAAAAACGATCAGACCACGAGTACGCGGGAAAGTGCTGACAGACCGTGACTCATCCCAGAAATTGGATGTCGAAGGCTTGTGCGCTCTGTAAAGCAGGACAGGTGGGGATATGTGGCAGATTTGGAGACGGACTGCTGTGCTGGTAACAGCGCACATAGTTGAACATGGAATTCTGTAGCAGAAGGACCCAACGTGTTCACACGTTGTCATTGACGAAAGCAGAGGGCACGAAATAGTCGAAATTTGACCAAAGAAGAATGTAAGCTTGACACCTGGTCAGATGAATCAGTTTCTTGTTGCACCAGGTTGATGACAGTGTGAATATGCGCCGTCATCTAGGCGAACGTCCTGCGTTAGTAATCGAAGGCCCCGTCACAGCTGTGGACTGCCTGAACATTGTTTAGGATGACCGGCATCCCTACAAGCTATGACGTCTTCTCCGATAGCGAAGCATCTCCAGCAGGATAGCTATTCATGGTACAAGACCAAAATCGTGCTGCAGTGGTGTGAGGAGCATGATAATGAACAGAAATTGATGTTTCGTCCAGCATATTCGCCTGAACTGAATCAGATGTTACAGATCTGGTACGCTATCGGCCGACATCTCCGCACCCAGAAACCACTGGTCAGTAATTGATCAGAAATGCGTGACCTGTGAGTAGACGTTGTCATATACATTATGTGATCAAAAGAATCCAGACAATTCGCTGTAAATGACTTACAAGTTCTTCGCACCCTCCATCAGTAATGCTGGAATTCAGTATGGTGCTGGCCCACCCTTGCCCCTTGATGACAGCTTGCACTCTCTCAGGCATACGTTCAATCAGGTGCTGGACGGTTTCTTGGGGAATGGCAGCCCATTGTTCACGGAGTGCTGCGCTGAGGAGAGATATCGATGTTGGCCGGTGAGGCCTGGCGCGTAGTCGGCGTTCCAAAACATCCCAAAGGTGTTCTACAGGATTCAGGTCAGGACTCTGTGCAGGCCAGTCCATTACAGGGCTGTTGCTGTCGTGTAACCAGTCCGCCACAGGCCGTTCATTATGAGCAGGTGCTCGATCGTGTTGAAAGATGCATCTCCGAATTACTCTTCAACGGTGGGAAGCAAAAAAGTGCTTAAAACATCAATGTAGGTCTGTGCTGTGATAGTGCCACGCAAGACAACAAGGGGTGCAAGCCTCCTCCATGAAAAACACGACCATATCATAACACCACCTCCGAATTTTACTGTTGGCAGTACGCACGCTGTCAGATGACGTACACCGGGCATTCGCCATATCCAGACCCTGCCATCGGATGCCACATTGTGTACCGTGATTCGTCACTCCACACAACGTTTTTCCACTGTTCAGTCGTCCAATGTTTACGCTCCTCACACCAAGCGAGGCGTCGTTTGGCATTTACCTGTGCGATATGTGGCTTATGAGCAGCCGCTCGATCATGAGATACAAGTTTTATCACCTCTCGCCTAACTGCCATAGTACTTTCAGTGGATCCTGATGCAGTTTGGAATTCCTTTGTGATGATCTGGATAGACATCTGCCAATTACACATTATCACTCTCTTCAACTGTCGGCGGTCTCTGTCAGTCAGCAGACGAGGTCGACCCGTACGCTTTTGTGCTGTACGTGTCCCTTCACCTTTTCAATCATTATCACGTCGGAAACTGTGGACCTAGGGATGTTTAGCTGTGTGTAAATCTCGCGTACAGACGTATGACTCAAGTCATACTCAATCAGCTGACCACGTGCGAAGTCCGTGAGTTCCGCGGAGCGCTCCATTCTGCTTTCTCACGATGTCTAATGATTACTGAGGGCAGTTATATGGAGTACCTGGCAGTAGGTGGCAGCACAATGAACCTAATAGGAAAAACGTATGTCGATCACATAAGTGTACCTCCAGAAATCTACCGAGGACTTGTCAAATCTGTACCTCGCATAAACGATGCTTTGTTGCGTTCCAAAGGTGGATCAATACGTTACTAAGCGTATTTTATCCATAATCGATGCAGCTGAACTCCATGACTGCTACTTTATTGGGTGTAGAATAAAAACCACTACCAGTTACAATACAAGACGCTTTTATATAACACACGGCCGGTTTCTGGTTTGTGCCCATCTTCATGTGGTTTACATTCATGTACATGTTCCCATTCTTAGTGTTATGGACCACGGTTTGAATCAAAAACAAATGATGACGTTTAAATAGACACAAATGAGAAATATGTAAGCGGCTAAGCGGCATGTGTTGTACAATTTGTAGTGCTTATGTGTGTGAATTCCTAAGGGACCAAATGGCTGAGGTCATCGGTCTCTAGACTTACACACTGCTTAAACTAACTTATGCTAAGAACAACACACACACCCACTCCTAAGGGAGGACTCGAACCTCCGGCGGGAGGGGCCGCGCAATCCGTGTCATGGCGCCTCAGATCGCTCAGCCACTTCGGAGGCGTGGCATTGCCGTACTTACATATAGCTAGTGCAACCATGAGTTTTTCATGTTACATTTACGACACTTTTTTTACAAAAATATTTCGTTATTTACACGTTAACTGTATAGTAGTGAGCATGCTAATTATTCGTACCTCCCTATTATGTCTTTGATAAATTATGGCAGTTTAGGTGTTGGTAATTTCAGAAGCACATGCACTCACAACGTCCAACGAGCTTACGTTGGAAAAGAGAGATTATGATCAAAGAGGTTAAGTCAAAGAAGTACAAAGATGTTAAACATACAGTTACGTAGCAGATATTGCAAATTACGAAAATGAAATTGTTTCATGTTGGCCGAACCACAAAGTCGTTGAAAATTTATAGAATGATTGCTGGTAAATTATGTAAGGTTTAATTGACATTGTACTTTAGAAAAAATGCTACCTATGTGGGGGTATGAATTAAAGTGTTTTAAAGATGTAAACAAATGACTTGTTTGCAAGGAATACGTGTTCATTGAGAAGTAGATGTGGGGATTTGGAGCTAAGGATGTGAATTCCGAGCTCTTCAAGAAGATTCATTTTCTTTCCTTTGCTGACAGTGTATAATATCTGCAGATTGCCTTTAATGGCTGTAGCTGAGTGGCCATGTTCATTCACATTTGTTGCAAAAGTGGATTTATCAAAATTATTTAGCCGGAAGGCACCCATGTATTCAAAGTATCTTATAGGGAAACTCCTTCCTGTCTGGCCTATGGAGAGCTGTTGCCAAATGTCACATAAAAGTTAGTGAATACCTGACTTGCTGTGACACTGGCTATTTGTCTTGTTGCAATGAACAATGTGCTGTTGTAGCTTATTGTTGGTGCTGAAGGATATTTAAATACCACTGTCACGAAAAAGGTTAGCTACTTGGTATGAACTTTTTCCTATAAATGCGAGGCGAGGTATTAAGCAAATGACCATGATGTTTTGATTCACCAGCGAGCAGCCACGAGAGTTACCAGCTGAAAGAGTAGCGATATTCAGCCTGCAAATAACAGATATGCGGCTGGTTCTTTTACTACGGTCAGAGATGGAAAGGCCTGTGTAAGTGGAACTCGACTGAACTTCACATGCTCTTCAGTTACACATGCTACACAGAGAATTAAAATGTGTCCGAACAGTTTGCTTGCGAGAGACGGAAAGAATAACCAGTGTGTCGTCCTACCATGTGAGAGAGTTGTGCGCTCTCTCTTCACCGCTATCGGGAACAAAAAGGTTCAGATGATGGCTAAAGGGTTCCCGAAAAGTCTTTAGAGCTCTGAGAGAAGAGAGCTGTAGTCCATTGACGTAAAGGGCTGGGTTCGTCTTACAGAGGGCGGGAGGCGTCCATTGTAATTAGAGTGCTTCTTTTGTGAATGGGAGAAGTGCATTTCATTTTCGCCTGTTAATATGGTTAGAATTCCGACTTCAAATGGACGAGGTGTGCGCTTTGTGCTGTGCGATTTCGTCGGCGTGCCCTGGGCACTTCCCCGCCGCCGTAATTAAAATATTCGCTTTGTTTCGTTGCAAAGTCCATGACTGCTCTTTTTACTCATTTTACCACATTACCTGGGGCATGCAGAATATTTCTGAGGGACAGAGATTACATTAAACGCTGAATTTTGTTTAACAGGAGCAGGAGGGAAAAAATGAGACTCGGCAAACGTACCTTGCGTGCCACTGCTTTTGGGCTCATATTCTTCTAGATTCTGAAAGGGGAGGAAGATTCGGGTTTTGTGGTACGTCGATGTATAAATAATTAACTCAGGGCCGAGCTCGCGTTGTACAAGAACGTCGGGCATCATGTGGTTTAAGGGGCTGTCATAACATTCGCCTAAAATGGTTCAGAGAAATCACGATAAACGTAAATCTGTATGGTCTAAAGGGAATTTGTATCCAGTTGCTCCAGAATGCGAGTCCTGGTCCTTAACCACTGCATTACCTCCGTCGGCAATACATTGTATAATATACGGGTGTTTCAGAAGGAATAGTAAATACTTCACGAAATAGTCTCTCTTTCTCTTCTCTCTCTATTCATTTAGTCGATTCCGACTCTCCCTGACCCCACGAGCTAAAGCGTGCCAGTTTCTTCTGTCCTTCACTTTCTGTGTGTGTGTGTGGTTTGAGGTTTTCAGGCGCTAAACAGCATGGTCATCAGCGCCCAAACGCATAGAAGCAGGAACACATGCGGTGAAGGGACGAAGACGGACAGCGAACAAGGAGAACGGCTAAAAGACACAGACCTGACGCAGTTCCAAATCCTCACATACGGAGGCAAAACAAGAAGAGAAGAAACGCACTAAAAACGGAAACACAAGGAAAAGAGAACAGAAATCGAAGTGAAACAAGTAGGTAATCGTGACTGGCGGACCTCTTACCTAAAACCTGGGTGAGCCAGTCACCCAGCAGCACATTAAAATCCGAGGCAACCAACTGGACAGGACACAAAACCGTAAGACCTTAACCACAATCGTTGCGTCGTCTTGCAAAATAGAGGGCAAATACGGTGGCAAGGAAACCACCGCCCTCTGGTCAGAAAATGAGGGACAGTCAAGTAAAATGTGGCGGACAGTAATCCGGACGCCACAAGCACTGCAGATTGGGGGGTCCTCCCGCCGGAGTAAAAAACCATGCTTTAAGGGACTGTGCCCGATGCGGAGGCGAGTGAGGAGAACCTCATCCCGCCTGCATGACTGGTAGGACGTACGCCATGGCCGCGTGGTGGCCTTGACCAGACGCAGCTTATTTTCACCGACTGCCAGCCACTCCTCTTCCCATTGACGCATAACACGAAGACGCAAAAGGGAGGTAACAGCATGGAGGGGGACGGCACATTCAACAACGTGAGGGAGGGAACATGCATCTTTGGAAGCCACATCCGTCAGTTCGTTTCCCCTAATACCCACGTGCCCCGGCACCCAGCAAAAAGAAACCTCCTTCCCCTGCCGTTGCTGGTGGAGTAAGACATCATGGATGTTCTGGACGACCGTATCCGCTGGGTACAAGTGTTGCATGGTCTGAGGGGCACTCAGGGAGTTAGAACAGATGAGAAACTTGAGACTGGGAACACATCTCATCTGCGCCATTGTCCGCAAGATCGGAAACAATTCGGCAGGAAGCCGTAACTTGACGACTCGATCAGGCAACACAACAGCACAACCAACAGAGCCTTTGCAGGTTGGAATCCATTATTTCTGCGATGTCATCGATCCATCTCATCCTTCACTGCCGTCTCCTCCTTTTGCCTTCGATCTTCCTCAGCATTAAGGTGCCTTGCGTGTGGTCGCTTGGAAAAATACAAACAATTTTCATAAACTCTACACGGCTCTAACTGAAAAACGTGAACTGTTAATGGGACATACCGATGCATACTTGGAATCTACCCAATTATTAACTATATTACGTACATGTATGAAACTTTAAGTACACATAAACAACATGTCTATCTAAAAGATAGGCACAGTCATGTCATTTCAGCAACAAGGTATTCTTTTGTTACGTGTATACAAGTGGAGAAGTAGAATCATAAGCAGATTTACCAAAGTCTTTATTAGCAATTTCAAACATATGGTAGGCACGATAGGCAATTACATCTCTATCATTAAAACTTTCAAGTCCAGGTACACTCGAAACTCCACTACCACCTCTCACTATGGCAACAGTGAACTATCCATTTCCATGTGAGAAAGTGTCGTTTATATCCAAGCTGAAATTAAGAGAACATCCCAGAAATACACAAGGTCCATCGACGAGAGCATGGGCTGCAACACTCTTCACTGGAATGCGATTCTTCTTGTCCCCAGATGTTGTAGTGAGTTCAATGTTTTCTATACTTTTGTAAACTGTTGTGCGACGACGACGTCGATGGACCTTGTGTATTTGTTGGATGTTCTCTTAATTTCAGCTTGGACATAAACGACACTTTCTCACATGGAAATGGATGGTTCACTGTTGCCATAGTGAGAGGTGGTAGTGGAGTTTCGAGTGTACCTGGACTTGAAAGTTTTAATGATAGAGATGTAATTGCCTATCGTACCTACCATATGTTTGAAATTGCCGTACAGGAGATATCGACGTTGTCGTCGCACAACAGTGTACAAAAATATAGAAAACATTGAACTTACTACAACATCAGGAGACAAGAAAAATCGCATTCCAGTTAAGAGTGTTGCAGCCCAATCAAAATGAAGGTTACTTTTTTATAAATTACCAGTAAGTATTTTCCTTCCTGTTGATAGTATGTTAGTGTCTGTTGTTTAATTTCGTCTAAACAGTACCTTACAACATCCCAAAACATTTCAGACTAAATGTGCATAAAATAATACCAAAAAATTTAATTCTCGGTAAATTCGATTCAAAGGTATAGTTAATCATTGGCGACACCGTTGTGGTTTCCAATACATTCCAGTAGCATAATCTTCTTGGTTTACACGTCCTTCATCTACTGTCTTCCTTTTCTTGTTTCCCCTGGTTATTCTGGCGTCTTCAGTTGCCTCAAGCACGCACGTTTCAGCTATGGCCGCCCTCATGCAATCAGTTGCCACCAGTGACTCTACCATATTAAACCCAGAATATATTCCTAGCAGCTCTAGAATTTCACACCTACTAACTGCCCCACATTAAAACAAATTACGGGCTTTATAACTTTCAAGAATGACCAAACAGCAGCAACTCAAGCGACAGAAAGGAAAATAATACTCAGAAACCAAATATCTGGTAGGGAAACTTAAGAGGATCGCAAAGCACATCTTCTAACAGGGCTGTCAGCTTGTAAAACAGTTGTATAGTGTATGTTTCTCGAACAGGAATGTAATGACATCACCGACGTGTAAAAGCAGCGGAAACAAGGGTGCGGAAGCACACCGAGAGATTTTTAATTTCTTTTTTAAACGACTTCCTGATGTCCAGTCCAGTTATTTTAACCACCATGTTGTTCAAAAAGGTCTAAACATCGACTTAAGTTGATAATCAAAAAATCGGATTTGTAAGCGGATTCAGAGGCAATACGTTAATGTCTTCTCCAGCGAATCACGTTTCCTCATAATGCGCCCAAATTGGGTCAGTTGTTTCTTCAGTATCGGACTTTCCAAACAGCAAGCTGGTTTTATTTGCTGTAGTACTGACTCGTTCTCTTTGCTGTCCATGGAACTCTTAAGAAGTTTTCTTCAACACCACACTTCAAAAATGTCTGTTCTTCACCGGACAGCTTTTCTTATTGTCCAGTTCTCACGTCCGTACATCACTACGGGAAAGACCATAGCCCTTACTGTACGGATCTTCGTTGTTAAAGTTATGTCTCTGCTCCTTAAAACATTGTCGAAGTAGAACATTGCCTTTCTGCCAAGTAACAAGCATCTCTTGATTTCGAGCTGCAGTCACCATCAGCAGGAATCTTGGAGTCGAGATAACTGAACATTGTTTCACCCCCTATGTACCATGAAATGATAGGTACAGTTACAGTTTTAGTTTTTTTGACATTCAGCATAGAACAGCTTTGCGCCTTCTGCTTTCGCATTTAGTGAGAGGATCTTTTAACTCTTTTTCACTTTCCGCCATCGCTATAGTATCATCTTCTTATTTAATGTTATTTATATTTAAATAGCAAGTATAAATATAAATAACCTTAGGAGATGGTAATCGAAGTATCAACCAATAAATGAATATTCGTTCCTCCTACTTATATCTCCTGAAAAGCTCATGAAGGGCACCATTGGGGCAAAAGGTGTTCTAGTGGTCCGATATATACCACCAACCCTCTCCATATCCAAACCCAAGTGTTACTCCCCTGAAGTGAATGGCTCTTATTGCACATCATTATGATCAATGAAGTAACCATGTATAGGGAGATCCCGCTGCCCCTACCGACGTCGTTTTACGCAACGCGCCGTGTGTATTTGGCCTTCATAAACCACGCGCGAGACTTTCATATTCCCTCTCTCGCTACGCGCAAACTGTTAGTCCTGCAAAAAAGATGTACACTACCCTTTTGTAAGAAATTTAATATAGTTAAATTTTGTACTGGGATTCGTTTTCGCTGAGGGCCACGGTTTTCCAATTATTCAATAAAAACATACTAACGTGACCTTCAAACGCACCTCCGCCCCCACACTCATCCCTCACCAGTCACGACTTCCAATGCATTGTTCGTGGCACTCCCTCATACCACTGTACAGAAATTTCCGACTACTCGAATTATTGCCGATATTCCACTTTTTGGTCTCTATTGATTGGTCTGTTACACCACCAAAATCGTCGGCTGCTTCGTTAACATTGTTAATTTAAACATGCCCGTGAAGGCAACGAAAGAAAAACGACTTTTGTAAACGTTACGCTGAAATTAATGACGCGAATTAGATCCTAACTTAAGCCCTTAGAAGAGCAGTAGTTTCGTAGTCAGATTAAAGTAAGGGAATTGTTGATTTTATGCTGTTAAAATTCAGATAATTGTTAGGTCGAATTTATACAAATATCAATTTAACAATTTGTAAGTGTTTGCCTATGCCAGAGGCGTAATAAGGCCAGTCAATTAAAACCAAAAATCGTCGAATGTGGAAAACAATTCGGGCAGTTGCTAATTTTTTTTACAGTGGTAGGAGAGTGTGCCATGATAGAAATCCTGCTTGGTGAGGGATGAATATAGCAGTCGAGGTGCGTTTGAAGATCACTTGAATAACTCAAAAAGCTTCACCTGAAACGAAACGTATACCTACACAAATCTCTACTACAATACATTTCTTACGAAACGGTCCTGTTAATTTTCCCTGTAGGACTAACAGTCAGCGCGTATCGAGCGAGCGAGGGAATATGAAAATATCCCTAGTAGTTTTTCAAAAACCGCTAATATAGCATTGCGGGTTGCATAAAACGACATCGTTAGGGGCAGCTGAATCGCCCTGTATAGTTAATATCATCCACGTTATTTATCTATTTTAATATCAGTGTGTCAGATTAAGTAACGAAAGTTAAAACTTACTTCCATAAGAATGCATTGCCAGAAAAATTTCTAATTCCTATGATTTAGTGGTTCTGCGTGTAAATTCAAGAAACGTGTCGGGTTTATTGTTTGCGTCAGGTGTGGTCAGCGTGTGAACGTGCTCCTTACCTGGCTGGAATGTTTCCTATAGATGATCAGCCATCAAGCCAATCAACGTGGGTTGATGCACGTAAAAATATAAATTGATGTGGCAAAATTTTCTTTTGTAACAAGAATAGCCTACACGTACTTTCTCCCGCAACTTTTCAATGAAATATACTTTAAGCGAGAAATTCTAGATTTCTTGGCCGAATAGTTGCTAGCTGACTCTTTTCGTTGTCTACGTCCTCGCTAGCAGGAAATCCCAGAAGGCAACAAACAAAAGTTTCCGCCTCAAGTGCCTGATGACGGTGAGTGGGGGGGGGGCTATCCCCCCCTCTCCCCCCGCCCCCCCCCCCCCCTTACGATTTTAATCACGGCCCGGTCGTACCCCGGCAGCCGTCTCGAGTGTCGCTGCTCCTTACTTGTTTGCAGCGACAAATGTTTAATTGGAATAGTTGTCTGGATCGCGCCGCGCTGCGCCGCTTTCACAAGTTCGGTAATTTAATCCTGCAGCGGACAAGGGCACGCCGCGGCGCGGCGTTCGGAGAGCGGTCACCGAGTTTGTCCTATAGTCGGTGCGCGCCGGGCTGTTTTCGCGTATTTTCAGTCCTTAGTTAGCTGCTGCACCGAGGCGTGCTGCACTCCACTGCGTGGACTTCGGAACCCCCTGTTAATTCTGTCTGGCCAGCGCCAAACATCGACGGAGTTAGGACGCCGCCAACAGCGAGCACGCAAAGTAGTGGTACATTTCTATAGCGCAGTAAACAAGCGGGGTTTACATACAATGTTTGTCAGGGAATCTGCGACAAGTTGATATACAGGTCAGTAGGGGCACATCTCAGTACATTAAATTTGTTGCCAAACTCGCAGCTTGGCTTCAGGAAAGGAATGTCCACCAAATGAGCCGTCTATTATTTTGGGTGTGAGGCACTAATAGGCGTAAACGATTGGTTGAGGAGTGTAGATATTTTCCTTAATTTAACAATAACGTTTTGAGGCGTAGCGCCTTCGCATCCATCCTGTCACTTGTTAGGACGATATCGTTATAGGCATAAGTCATCGACAGATGTCACCAGCTGACATAGACTTGAGTTACAGAGCTGCACATAGTTGTACTAGTAGGCGGCGAAGGTCAGCAGTTGACGGACAGTGCTAGCAGTCGTAGTCAAACAATGTTGTAAGGTTATGTCTGATTAATATTTAATGTATTTGCATCATTATAATTGTTTTATATGTGTAGTAATTAGCAGTGTGAGTGTTGTATGAGTGAAGAAGAACAGACGTAAATTAAAATTGTTTTGTTTATTCACGAAGTACCAGTTAAACTATACAGGGCATTTACTATAATTAAATGTGCAGTCAGTTTATGGTACTAATAAATCGTGAGTAGAACACAAATTAATCGGTAATTTCGGAAGGAGTAATTTTATATTTGATACTTTTCTAAATTTATTTATTTAGCAATTGCCACAGAAAGAAATGTTTTACTATGCTTAGTCATTGAAGTAAAGCGCGGGTTAGCGCGGTATAATACTGCAACCTGATTGTTTGTGATATCAGCCAATCAGAATAATGCAGGCTCGCGCCAATCTATGCTGGGAACAAAGCCTTCGGTGTGATCTATGGGGGTCAGGGCTAAGGGTTCGAACTAGTAACATCTCATTGAAAGCAGCTCCGACCAAGGTACTGTAAAATCGCGGAAAAATGCTAATTACGAGTTCGCGAAGTAGCACAAAGTGAACGGTATAGTGGAAGTCGTGTGGAATTTCGGACGGAATATCAAAATTATTGCTTTTGACTGTTAGTTAAAACCGCGTGGCGTGTTGTGCGATCTAAAACTGGAACAGGTATTACGTGTAGAGCAGAGTGCACAACATTTGAGAGAGCATTTTCATAACGAAACGATCCGGTGAACTCTATTAACTTCGGTAACGGGTGTAAATACCATAAACTGGCTACATGTGTGATTGTGGTGTGCGTGTGAACTTTACATTGTGTTGCCACTTAGTACGGACTTGGCAGTATTGACTGTGATCTTTATCGTAAAAATACACCTGAAAATATACGTTGCCAAGTTAAAACTTTTATTTCAGTAGCTAGCCACATCCCGTTTACCGGACAATTCTATGTATGTTGCATGGGGGCTTAATTAAATATTTATGATTGAAAATGATTTTTTAGTAGCTGTAATGTCCGATTACGCAAGTCTCGTAAACGGTTGGCCCTGACTAGTATTATTACGCTATTTGACTGCAAAGAACAATGTAAGAAAATTTCCGTAAACACAGTTAATTAATTAAGTCCCCAGCAACTATAAAACCTACAAAACCAATAAGCACAAAAGTAACTGTTCTGTATGTGGGAGTGTGACTCAACGTCCACATCTGGCACGGTTCTTTTCCAACAAGACAAGAATTTTGATACCAATTTTACTGACGTAACAAAAGAAATTTAGAAAAACTATAATTACGCAAGAAAACCAAAATTCACTCTAATACAAGAACACGAGCCAGATGCTTGTTGACTGAACCTGTAGTGACACATTATTTCAGATACACAACTAATAAAGGAACATTATAAATTTTACCTTCATATATATTGACGAAATGCACTCATTACAATAACATCTGCTATCTCTCCCATCAAATAATGCTATGAACTCTCAACAACCACTGTCCTCTCCGATCTCTCCACAAGCACTGACTTCTACAATCTCATAACAAGCACTGACTGCTATGAACTCTCAACAACCACACTGTCCTCTCCGATCTCTTAACAACCACTGACTTTTACGATCTCGTAACACGCACTGTGGAGGCGGCTTAATAGTACTCTTTGGCGCACTCTCTGGCGCAGTGGCACAGTGTAGCCACCTTTCATATGCCCTTCCTCCACAGGCCAGAATTTGATGGTATTTTTGCCAGCATTGGTGGTGAAAATACCACCAAATTCGTCCAGAAAAATACAGACAAAAATAAAAGATAATATTAATACCTAACTATCACATAATTAGTTAAAAATTTTGGCTTTGCACTGACTTTTCACTAACCTAATATATAAAATACAGTAGGCAATACAACTTCTTTTCATACATGTGACTTTACATAACAGTTTACACAATATACAAAAATCAGTTTATACAAATGTTCACATAAAATGCTTTCAATGATTAGTTTATACAAAAAAAAGACACCAACAGGTTACATGTTTTCCGTAGAAGCAGTCCATCAGTGGCACCCAGTAAAGTTTAGCAGGTACACCCAGCAACAAGTCACATTAATTCAGTAGAAGCAGTTCATCAGATGCACCCAGCAATGTTGAGCAGGTGCAGACACCAACAAGTGACCATCATTTCAGTAAAAACAGTTCATCAGTTGCACCCAGCAATGTTGAGTAGGTGCACCCAGCAACAAGTCACATTAATTCAGTAGAAGCAGTTCATCAGTGGCACCCAGCAATGTTGAGTAGGTGCAGACAGCAACAAGTGACTTCATTTCAGTAAAAACAGTTCATCAGTTGCACCCAGCAATGTTGAGCAGGTGCAAACAGCAACAAGTGACTTCATTTCAGTAGAAACAGTTCATCAGTTGCACCCAGCAATGTTGAGTGCAGGTGCAGACACCAACAAGTGACATCATTTCAGTAGGAGTAGTCCATCAGTTGCATCCAGCAATGTTGAGAGCAGGTGCAGACAGCAACAAGTGACATCATTTCAGTAGAAACAGTTCATCAGTGGCATCAGCAATGTTGATCAGGTGCACACAGCAACAGGGGACATCTTTTCAGTAGAAGCAGTCCATCAGTGGCACCCAGCAATGTTGAGCAGGTGCGGACAGCAACAAGTGACATCATTTCAGTAGAAACAGTTCATAAGTAACATCATTTCAGTAGAAGCAGTCCATTAGTTGCACCCAGCAAAGTTGAGAGCAGGTGCAGACACCAACAAGTGACACCATTTCAGTAGAAGCAGTCCATCAGTTGCACCCAGCAATATTGAGTAGGTGCAGACACCAAAAAGTCACATTTCTCAGCAGAAGCAGTTCCACAAAATCCACTAACACTGATCACACAGTTCATCAGCAGAAATTAAACACGACCAAATGTCACACATCATGTTGAAAAGTGCCGGTAACAGTACAGAATATTTATCTTCACTAATCAGACAGTTCAGGCATGAACAATAGTTTGAATGCACATACAAATGCTTTTACAGTAACATACAAATCATAACAAACACACAAATGATATCAGATAATTGTCCTATTAACTATTACAATACACAAATACCAGTAAACCTATAATATTTATGGGTGTCAGTGCAAGCCACTACAAACAAATAAAATAATATTTAGGAGATAGGTGGTTAGGATTAGGAAAGGAAAACACACAAAACACACTCACTCATCTCTCATCCACATTAAGTACTATTGTGTAACTGAATAGTGTTAATTGTGTAAATGAAATTCTGTCTAAATCTGATGTTCATCATGTGTATCAAGTAGTACTGGCAGCAATGTATAATAGTCAATAATAGTTAGTCAACGTCATAGTCATCATGTCAAGACCAATGTTTGCCAAGCCAGATCAAAATGTACTGTTGTTGAACAACTGTCAGTGTGCCACGATATGCAATTACTTCCTCTCTTCAAAAAAAAAAAAGTATATACTGCTTAGTGATTTAACAAAGTGTGTGTATAGACTATCTTCCTTCTATTTTAGTGTTCTAGTCTGCTATCTTCATCCTCCTTGTTCCATAAGACCAACCAAAAAAAATATGCTCCTCACTTACTTTACCTCTTATACACCAAAACTCCAATAATCATCAGCATCACATAATCTCAATAATACCTTAATAATACCTCTTCAATACGTCTTATCATCAATATCATTTACCTTACCTCTTGTCCACAAAAACTCCAATAATCATCTACTTCACATACTCTCAATGCCTCAATAATACGTCGATACATATAAACCTCAGCACCAATATCATTTCACTTCCATAACAACTCTTTCCTCTAGTCAGTCTCCTCGAACAAGTACAGATAAAATCCTAGTGCAACTTCAATTCAGCATCCCATACAATCCGAAGACACAGTGTCCACACACAACCTCTGTGTAATCCATCTGACCCAAATTTTCTACTCATTATAAATTATAAGATACATTTTGGTTCCTTGTCCATCATTAAATAAAAGAAATGCATACCTGACCTCTAACAGACTTAGTTCGAATAACTCTCAGTAATTAAGTACGACTACGGAGTGTGAATGATCATAATATTTCACAGTGTGTACACCACTTCAAGAATCATAGCAGAAGCAAACATGTAGAGTATTTTTTGTATCAAGTGTCACTTCCTATTTCAATTGCTCACGAAAAATGCAGTGTAATAATTGTTAATGGTCTAAACCTAGTTTTGGTCTGTCATGTCGTTAGCTTCCTTCCTATTAGCATACATTTATACAGCTTCCATAAAACCTCAGCTCATGTGACTTCAATGACTTTCTTGTACTAATGTCGTTCGTCGAATTATAGCAGTTAATTTTCTTATCTTAAAAATATAAGGCACTGAACGTAAGCAAAACAAGCAATAGCGAGTAAATATACCAGTAGAGAACAAAATGTCAACAAGTGGATGCAGCACAATTCCTACAACGAGGCTCTGCCAAGCGAACAATCTATAATTAATACAGTAGTGTGACCTAAACTCTATGTTCATACACAGTATATCAGCATTTCTATACACCAAATTAAAGAGCAGTTATGACAACAAAACAGAAATGTGTAAATATGTAATCCATACGAAAAGCAGCAAACATATATCTTACGTAATAAACAAGTCATTAGCATCATATCAGCATAAGCAAATAAATGTTCATATGTAATCTTAATGAGTAAACATGAAGCCGCAAGCAGATAAATGACAAAGTATAACTTACATACCTAAACACATCCGCACAAAAAATCAGGTTACAATTATAATTTAAATAAATAAGCACAGCAGGCACATAATAAGAAAATATGACATCAGTGAAAAAGCAGTGCAGCTAAGCGATGCATAATATATACAAGTTACAACCCAGTTCCTTAATCAATAATTGTCAAAATTAGTAAATGTATACAAGCACGTCGCTTCACAAGTAAATCCATAGAACATGAAATTAGCACAAAGTATGAATCACGTAATCGCGAGCAGCAAATTACGTCTAAAGTACGTACCTAAGTGGAAATTTGTTACCTGAAAAATGAACTCAATTAACAGTTACCTTTTTTAGTTAATTAGTTTCTTCTTCGAAATTACATTCTTCCTGAAAATTTCTCGATAGCAGGTCGTCTTAACGTCGGACACGCACAGAATTTACCTGAAGTTCTTAAATACTTTATACACCGTATCCTGCAAAATACTGAATGTTAATAACACAATTCAACAAGTCCTTATAGCTTTATACTGAATTTAATCGGAGAAATTAGACTGTGTGTTTGTTTACGGCTGTCAGTGCATTCGCACTGAGCGCTCGATCAGCTGTGGGCGCGTGACGTAGGAAGCTATTGTTCGCGGTCAACGACTGCCTTGTGCGGCGCGCAGACTTGACTGTTGCTTTGAGTATGTGCCGCCGCCAAAACACAGCGCGGTATCCTTGTACTCTCTGCATGTTTACATCTAGCTGTTAGTTTCTCTAAAGTATGTTATTCCACAAAAATTTTAACGTTAGATATATGATGTATTCCTTTAGAGCGTCGTGATTTAAGAGTTTCTACTTCGACAGTGTTATCATGAATAATTTTGCGAATTCTATATGGACCGTTATAAAGCAGAAAAAATTTGCGACACAAGCCTTTTCCTTTATGAGACAAACGGTGGGACTTAATTAATACCTTTTGGCCAACTGAAAAAGTTTTTAAACGACCAGGACGTTTCGCTGATTCCTCTCTTCTTGCAGCCGCAGATGCAATATTTCGTAGAGCCAGGTTGACAACTTCAGAATGCCGCAGTTTCCGTGAAGGCGGAAAAGGAACTATTTCAGAAATGCGATTTGTTGGTACTTTGTTTTTTAGTATCAATAGAGGCGGTAAAGAAGTTGAATCATTAGGGAGTTCATTCAGAATATTTTGAAAAATATGAAGATACTGATCCCAAGTTCTGTGATTCTGATGACAATAAAGACGACACAATTTATTGATTTCCTTCATCCATCTTTCTGAAGCGTTAGATTGAGGGTGAAAAAGTGAAATGAAGATTGGTTTAATTTTACGACGCTGTAGAGTACGAAGCCAAATTTTAGAACGAAACTGTGATCCATTATCTGATATAACCTTATCAACATGACCAACTTCTTTAAGAAAATGTTTGATGAAAGCGTTAGATACTGAACGAGCTGTTGCTTTGCGTAAAGGTGTAAAACACACATATTTTGACGTCAACTCCACTGCTACGAAAATGTACGCAAAACCATTAGTAGAACGAACCACTGGACCAAACAAATCGACTGCAGCCATCTCCTTTAATTTCGCTGGAATGATGGGAAACAACGGTGCTCTGTGAGAAATCGTTGGAGGCTTAGCCATTTGACATAATTTACATTTGGCAAGAACAGATCGAATACGTTTTTCCATATTACTGAAGTAACAATTTTCTCGTAATTTGTGAAAGCATTTTCGGGGACCAAAGTGTGCATAACTGAAATGCGTATACCAAATCAATTTATTGACCCACTCATCAGGAATACAAACTAACCAAACGGAGTTGTTGACCGATTTTCGTTTAAAAAGAATGTCATTGCGAACTAAATAATGCTGTCTAATCGCTACGCTTTCCTTTCTCCTCCACTTCTCCTTAATGTCCTTCCAGATCGGATCCTTATTTTGCTCCTTAGCGATGTCCTGGAGCGAAGACGAAATAAAGTTCTCAAACGCAACACCTTGAATATACATCAAACAATAATTGTTTTCTATGCCGTCCTCTTCAGCACTTTGTTTCAAACCCATAGGTGCACGTGATAAAGCATCGGCAACAATATTAGAAGAACCCTGTATGTAAACAATACTAAAGTCAAATTCCTGTAGGTACAACGCCCATCGTGACAATCTGCCATGAGTTAATTTTGTTGACATAAGAAATTCCAGAGCTCGATGATCGGTATAAACCTTCGTATGTCTGCCAAACAAAAATGTGCGAAATTTTGTGAAAGCCCAAACAACAGCCAAAGCTTCAAGTTCCGTAATCGAATAATTCTTTTCGGATTTAGAAAGAATACGACTTCCAAATGCAATAGTCTTCTGTACTACAACGCCGTTTTCTTCTATCTCTTGAAATAAGTGTGCCCCTAGGCCCTTGTATGATGAGTCCGTCGCCAAACAAAATTCTTTAGATAAACCCGGATGTGAAAGAAGTGGAGCAGCAACTAAAGCATCACGAAGCTGTTCAAATTCTGACTGAGCTTCCTCATCCCAACACCAATTAGATTTCTTTCCGGATAGTTCACATAAACGAGGTGTGGCCAAATCGTCCAATTTAACAAAGCGTCGAAGAAAATTACAGACACCAAGGAAACTACGAACATCACGTTTTGTAGTAGGAACAGCATAATTACGAATAGCATCTAATTTTTCTGGATCAGGAAGAATACCTTCTGTAGAAATAATGTGACCGAGAAATTTCACCTGAGAACGACCAAATTCAGATTTTTCCAAGTTCACTGTCATGCCAACTCGTGCAAAAATACGTAACAATGAATCCAAAATTTTGTTGTGCTCACTCCAAGAACGTTTAGCAATAAGAATGTCGTCAACATAAGAAGTAATGTTGTCACGAAGATAAACAGGTAAAATTTCATTTAAGCTACGAATAAATGCTGCTGAAGATACAGTAAGTCCAAACGGTAATTTCCGAAACTGGTAACAGTTACCAAAGGCTAAAAAGGCAGTATATTTTCTACAATCAGGGTGGAGTTCTATTTGCCAAAAACTTGCGCGCATGTCAATCGTGGATAAAACTTTAATTCCATGGAAATGTTGAAGAAGTTCATCTAAATTTTGTGGGCGGTCAGTTTCAGGAATGATGATGTTATTTATCTGTCTGGAATCCAGAACCAAACGAATTGACCCATCCTTTTTAAGAACAACGTGTAATCGGCTAGTATAAGGACTGACTGCAGGCTCAATAATGCCCTGATCTAACATGTACTGAAGTTCATTCTTAACCTTGTCTCTGTAAGCATAGTTCCTGTGTGATGACTAAACACTGTAGCATGTGAAGTTAAAATGTGGTGCAGCTCTTCTCTTGCAACGTCATCTGGCACTTCAGCTTTCTTAACCTTCTCTTTAATTAACTCTTCGCTATTAATTATCTCATCCATCGCGTCTCTGTATCTATTGTCATTATCATGAATAAACACATTGTCGTCATAATGCTCAACGAAAACATCAGAAGTAAGAAACCTTAAACATTTTGTATCTGACTCAGATCTTGTTAAACACTCGAAGAATTTTAGACATTTCGGCATTCCAGCAACAGTCAAATTTACACTTCCTTCTTTAAAGTTCAAAATTGCCTTATGTGCGTTAAGAAACTCCATACCTAATATAATTTGTGTACTGAGTAATGGAACAATAATAAAATTAGCAGAAAATTCGTATCCTTGACAAACGAAATTTAAATTGGTCTGTTGTCTGACCTCCACACTTTTTCCAGAAATCGCACCTCGAATTGTAGTTTTAGAAATAGGTAACACAGGACAAGCAATAGTTCTTACACATATACGAAAAACTGATTCACTAATGACATTCAATGGGCTCCCAGAATCTAACACTGCAGTGAACTTATTCTTACCCACACATACTTCAATAACAGGATGCAAAAATGCGTCTACATTATTTTCCTTTTCGTCTAATAAAATGTCTCTCATGTCTTCCAGGCGTACGTAGTGTAAAGTCGTAGTATCATTACTTTCTGAGCCGTCTATATTGCTGCCAGAAGCCGAAGCTACAAGTCATTGTCGATTGTTTGCGTCACGTCTTTGATTATTCGCGTCATTTCGCGGATCAATTTCAACGATTTGCACTTGTCTCTCAGAAGTTCTGTCACGTGGAGGATGCCAATTAGGTCCCTCCTGTCTGTTAGATGCAAATTCTGGGTTGTGTCTGTTATTAAAATTTCTATTTTCCTGTCTGTCTGCATAACTACTTCTTGTATAATTTCGACTGTCACTTCTGAAATTATTGTTGTATCTACTACCCTGGTTATTTCTGTAGTAAGAATTTCTATTACTGTATGAATAATTTCTGTCCTGATGATACCGATTACTGTTTCCGTATGATTGATCATTCCGGTACGAATTACCGCTATTGTCTGTGTAATTTCTGTTAGAACGTCTGTTATTGTCATAGGGCTGGTATCTATTGTCGTGTCTGTTACGTCTGTCATTCTCAAAATTACCCATATAACGCCCGTTCCGACCACTATCACTTTTCTCTGAAAATCTATTGTAATTACTGTTACTGAAAAAGTTACAAGAGGTCCCGTCGTCGTTGTCATACTCCAGTTCTTGCAACAAAGTCTTAAAAGTCTCAATGTCATCTTTACATCTTCCGGCCAAAGCAATTTGTCTTATGGATTGTGGCAGCTTAGTTAAACAAATGCGAATTAATTCAGTCGGGCTATAAGGGTTGGACAGGAACTGATTCTTTCGAATCATGTCTTCAAAGTACTCTGCCGGCGTGTGGAACTCAGACTGTTTGAAATTACGCTGCATAATAAGACTGTGTTTGACTCTGTCTTGCGTGTTTTCGGACCAATATGCCGATAGAAATGCATGATAAAAATCATTCAGATTATTACAATCTCTAATGAGTGCGCGCATCCGCGTCGCCGGTTCGTTTTCTAAATATCCACACACAAATTCCAGTTTGTGACTTAGTGGCCAATTTGGTGGAAGTGCGTACATAAATTGATCTAACCATGCACATGGATGTATGTCATTCTTAGAGTTGCGGAAGATCTTAAATTTCCGAACAGTCAAAAAGTGTTTATAGTCAAAGTTTTCGCCTCGTGGCGACAAAGACCTACCGCGTCTGTCCCAGTCCAAATGTCGATTATTGTAAAGTTCGCGCGCCTGGCGCTCTCTTGTTGCATCCCGTAAATGAAATAAATTACTTTCTTCATACCCCTCTGCTATCTGTGATTCTAAGTTCCTTCTGCCGTCTTTTCCTACGATTTCGCCTTCGATCTGCTTGACTTGCTTTCGTAATGCCTCAAATTCCCTTTTCACGCGTTCATTAAATTTTCCCTGATTTTCAACATGCTTATTTATGTTCTGGTATTCTTCGGTTTCTGCAAATGGCAATGGGGCTGTATCATCTGAATCTCTGTCCCCATGTAAACTAAGATTTGTCAATTTATCTGAAATTTCCTCAACTCTTTCCGATAAGTCACCTATTTTTTCTTTCTGTTTATTTACGTCTTCCGTAAGTGTCGCGACTCGGGTTTCAGTACTGACACATTTGGTAGTTAACTGTTCACACTGTTGCGTTAAGTTATTTATTCTGTCATTTGGTACGGATTCCTCGATTCTTTCAATTATTTCTTCCTTGTCTTGTGCACGTTGTAAATTTAACTCTGAAAATTTCTGTACTATCACGCGATCTCTTTCTTCCTGTTCTCTATCCTGTTCCCTTTGTCTAATTTCTACTGCAATTAATCTATTATTGTGAGAATTCAGAATCGGTTGTACTTCTTCCCTGATTTCTTTCTTTAATTCATCTTTCATATTTTTGAAACATGTCCCTATTCGTGAATCTATCCGTGTTTCCAAAGTTCCCATCTCTGTTTTAAATTCAGATCCTAACCGAGTTTCCATTGTTCCCATATCAGTTTTAATTTCAGATCCCAAAGTTCCCATCTCTGTTTTAATTGTTCCCATCTCAGTTTTAATTGTTCCCATCTCAGTTTTCATTGTTCCCATCTGTGTTACCATTGTTCCCATTTGTGATCCCAGATTTAATATTGCACCCATCAACTGCTCCAAGGTAGCCGGTTCGCAATTCTTTTCGCGCCTAACATTTCCCGCAAAACCAGTTTCCTCCGTCATAGCTGTAAAGCTATCTGTGTTCGATACAATTTCAGAATCTTCTATCGTTAATCTCGGATTCTGTGAATTTTCTGATTGAGAAAAATTTTGAAATGGTTCCGGACTATTTTCCCGACTTATTACATTGTTTTCCACTTCATTATCCATCATACTGTTTTCCTCTGTTGGCGAGTTCGCCATGTTAACAATTTCGTTATTCTCACTATTCATCATTTTTGCCTTTTTCATTGATCGCGTAATCATTTACAAAATATACGAAAGATTCGTCACTGTACGAAAATCACACACAATGACCCCTTATCTCCAACAATACTATTCACACGCAATGTCTCCCTCAAACACGATCAATCGAACAATTGAAATAATTGCACAAGATTGTCAAACGCGTATACAAGGCAATAAAAATTAAATTTTGAAAAATACCATTAGAAGAATGCCAATTACCAAATCTACACACTCAATACAGACTACAATCACTAAACTCAAAATTACTACAACAATACTACAGTCTACAATTTTCACAATCAGAAAAATTCCAAGGGACGATCCTGGCAGGGTCGCCACGTGCATGGGGGCTTAATTAAATATTTATGATTGAAAATGATTTTTTAGTAGCTGTAATGTCCGATTACGCAAGTCTCGTAAACGGTTGGCCCTGACTAGTATTATTACGCTATCTGACTGCAAAGAACAATGTAAGAAAATTTCCGTAAACACAGTTAATTAATTAAGTCCCCAGCAACTATAAAACCTACAAAACCAATAAGCACAAAAGTAACTGTTCTGTATGTGGGAGTGTGACTCAACGTCCACATCTGGCACGGTTCTTTTCCAACAAGACAAGAATTTTGATACCAATTTTACTGACGTGACAAAAGAAATTTAGAAAAACTATAATTACGCAAGAAAACCAAAATTCACTCTAATACAAGAACACGAGCCAGATGCTTGTTGACTGAACCTGTAGTGACACATTATTTCAGATACACAACTAATAAAGGAACATTATAAATTTTACCTTCATATATATTGACGAAATGCACTCATTACAATAACATCTGCTATCTCTCCCATCAAATAATGCTATGAACTCTCAACAACCACTGTCCTCTCCGATCTCTCCACAAGCACTGACTTCTACAATCTCATAACAAGCACTGACTGCTATGAACTCTCAACAACCACACTGTCCTCTCCGATCTCTTAACAACCACTGACTTTTACGATCTCGTAACACGCACTGTGGAGGCGGCTTAATAGTACTCTTTGGCGCACTCTCTGGCGCAGTGGCACAGTGTAGCCACCTTTCAATGTTGCGACCTGCAACAGACATTAGTGGTCTAGTATTTTCTACTGCAGCTTTTAGCTAGACAATTGAACATTGCTGGACACTGGCAGGGCGGTAAAAAGGTAACGTGCCGCGCCGCAGTTTGGTTGTGTGGACAATGCAACACTTTTGTAAGATAAAATAATTTTAGACAGGCTAAAAGTGACGATGATACCATTGGCCTGTCCCTGTTGCGGGGATCACATGATGTGCGATCAGAAGTGTTGTGGACAGTGCGGCATATGGAGGATAGCCGAAGCCGTTTATGTGACCGCTCGCGACAAGCAGGAAATCCAGGCTCGTGTCCCGGTCCGGTACAAATTTTTATATGTTGCTAGTAAATCTTATAGTCATTGTACGACCGTATCTGCAATTTGCTAATTCATTTCATAATTTAATACGGCTGCCAATTGTCAGCAGTTTCTACTGCTGTGGACATGCGTGCATGCATGTCCGAAGCTACATCACATCAAACTATACAAACACTGTAAAGTATACGCACTGCCTTATTATACGCCAAGTTGAAAGGTTTCCTTGTGGCTCGTTCCTTGTGTACAGGAGACCTTCACAGTAGCCGAGACCTTTCCTGTACAATGTGCTATTTATTCGCATACTTTCTCACGATAATTTCCTATGATATTAATTCTTTAATTCTTTTGTTTATAAATGTTCTAATCAGCATGCTGTAAACTATGTCCTGACACGTTCCATAGCGAAAAAACTTTGGGTGGCATGGTCGTATGGAAGCTGATAAATATGTAATTGACACTGGTGATATACCTGGCAAATAGGACAATGTTTTATGTATTAAAGAGATATTCCTCTGCACTCTGACATGGCCCAGTAGGCTCCATGGAGCATCTTCACGAAGATGCAGTTGTACACAAAAAAAAACCGAGCGAGGTGGTGCAGTGGTTAGACACTGGACTCGCATTCGGGAGGACGACGGTTCTATCCCACGTCCGACCATCCTGATTTAGGTTTTCCGTGATTTCCCTAAATCGCTCCAGGCAAATACCGGGATGGTTCCTTTCAAAAGGTACGGCCGACTTCCTTCCCCATCCTTCCCTAATCCGATGAGACCGATGACCTTGCTGTCTGGTCTCCTTCCCCAAACAACTCAACCCAACCCTATACAAAAAGAGTTGCGCTGGGTAGCCGAGCGGTCTCGGACGCCATGCCACGGTTCGCAGGGCTCCCTCCATCGGAAATTCGAACCCTCCCTCGGGCATGGGTGTGTGTGTGTTGTTCTTGGCGTAAGTTAGATTAAGTAGCGTGTAAGCCGAGGGACGGATGACCTCAGCACTTTTGGTCCCACAGGAACTTACCACAAATTTCCAATTTATACGGAAAAGTCGCAACACTAGTAAACTGTAGCGAAATGCAGCAATATCTGTATAGTTTCGACGCTTGCTGTGGGGATTGCACTTTACCCTCAAATATGTAAAAGTAGGCTGAAAGACCCATTATTGTATGACAGTACAATTGCAGAACAATCATTGGAATCAGTCACACAGAAAATGTCCCAGTAGTATGTATACGTAGTGATTTAAAATGGAGTGACCACAGAAAGCTAAGTGCAAGTACGCCATATGCTCAGATGAGATTTATTGGAAGAATCCTCAGTAAGTGTAGTCCATCCACGAAGGATGCAGCTTAAAATATTACCGTTCTACCGTTACTTCATTATTGGTCGTCAAGAAAGAAAAGTTAAATTAATTACACAAAAAATTAGTTTTATCAACAAGAACTGATTATCTTACAAAAGTCTCAAAATAAATCTCATTCTAAATGAAGATGTGTAGTTACAGTGGTACGAAATATACAGTATCGTATCAAAATGGGTTGGAGAGAAAAACACAGTGACTTCGAAAGTGGGCTAGGCACTGGATGTCACCTGACTAACAGATCCATCAGGGATATTTCATCCGTCTAAAGCTGCCGAAATCGACTGTTGGGGATGTGATAATGAAGTGGAAACGTGAAGAAGCGACCACAGCTGAACCCAGTCAGACGTCATTACTGACGGATAGTGACCGCCGAGCACTGTGGACAGCGGTTCTAAACAATCGTATGAAGTCAGTGGAAATAATCAATCGTCAGTTCCAAGTGGTTCCAGCAGTCTAGCTAGCACGTTGACTGTGTGTAGGCTGTTAAAAAGAGACTGAGGTACAATGCTCGAGCAGCTCCTCATAAACTACAAATTTCTCTAGTCACTCCTAAGTGATGTTTGAGGATTTGTAAAGAGCGGCGTCATTGGAAACGAGTGATATTGGAGTGATGAATATAACTTGTAGAAGGTTTTGGGTTAGCCGAATCACCGGCAGACAGCGAAGTACGGAGGAGCTGGTTTGACGGAGTGCGGGTCTCTTTCGTGGTTAGGATGTGGTCGCCTTACAGTGCTGAAGAAACTGTGGAAGGATATGAACACAGTTTACAACATTGACTGATTGTATCAGCATGACAACCCATAGTGGAATAAAGCAGCTGCTGTGAGGCATAAATCTGTGGAGCTTCGCGGGATTAGCGGAGCGGTCTGGGGCGCTGCAGTCATAGACTGTGCGGCTGGTCCCGGCGGAAGTTCGAGTCCTCCCTCGGGCATGGTTGTGTGTGTTTGTCCTTAGGATAATTCAGGTTAAGTAGTGTGTAAGCTTAGGGACTGATGACCTTAGCAGTTAAGTCCCATAAGATTTCACACACATTTGAACATAAATCTGTGGACAATAGGACAATAACATTCTTGAAATGGGCAGGCGTGCCCAGAGTTTGGACCTGAACCCAATGGAACTCCTTTGGGTTGAGTTAGAATATCGGCTTGGCCCAAGCACGCAACATCACTACCTCTTCTGATTTCTGCTATTGAGGAACAATGGTCTGTCATTCCTCCACAGACAACATCACATCATTCAAAGTGTTTCCAACAGAGCTCAATCCATCATAAAGGCAAAGAATGTGTCTAGGCATTTTTGATCAGATTGGTCGGATTGCACATTATGTGAACTACTACATCGTGATTTCAGCTAGCGCTAATTGGCGGATTCAGATGATTCCCTGCAACGAAGGGCAACCCACATGTAATATTTCCGATTTTAGACATCTGTTTTATACCACACGTCTTTTACTTCGAGTTGTCTGCCTTTCTTTAATCACCACCAAGTGGTTGCTTCTGTTCCAGCAAGTAGTGGTTGCCCCGAGAGGAGTCGGCGAGTCTAAAACTGAGAAAAAATTATATCGCTGAAAGGCCCGCGGAGGATTTTTTTAATAATGCTCCCCTTTTGTCTCTGCTCTTCTTCGCTTAAGACGTGCGTTTCAGAAACAGCGCTGCGTTAGGGTTTACTTCCAACCACTTCGGCGAGGGAGAGGGCATGCTGAGAGAAGGCAGGAGCTTTGTTAAAACTTGTGCGGAAGTTCTCTGGAATACCGTTTCCGCGGCCGATTCCGAAGGCGCGCTCTTCGCCTTCGAAAGTATTTCGGCGGCCAAGTAAAGAGAGAAAAATAAAAAGGCAAGGGGTTTCTTCCGAATCCTTTTACACGGAAGCGCGGAAATGTTACCGTAACAAACTGTTGGTACAAGAATTTCATTAAAATATGTATCGGGCCAGCGGCCGCGTTCGCAGGGAGAAGTTTGGCCACGAGTGTGCATTGTTTGAGTCCTGCAGCGGTGAAGAATACCCCGGAATGTCAGGCCGGCTCTTTGGGCGTCCCGCCGCTGCCCCCCTCCCCCCCCCCCCCCGCCCCCCATCGTTCGTCCGCACCACTCCAAACGTCCTCATTTCCTGCGCCCGCAGTCGGTCGCCCCCGTTATCTGACGCGAAAGTTGAAACTAGGAGAAGGAGGAGGAGGAGGAGGAGGGGAAAAAAAGGAAAGAAAAAGGATGAACGGGGGCGCACTCTGGTGAGGAATATTTGCAGTCCTAAATTCCTGGCGGAGTCGCAGGATTGCGCGGATGGCAGACGCGCAGCCGCGTGAGCGAGGATACTCTCCACAGAGTTCGTGTGTTGGACTGCGCGCTCATCTTGGACGCTCTACGTTGCGAGGCGAGCTTGCGCTCTTGTCTACGTAAACACACTTCTTACTCGCGCAGGGAACAGTTTGCCAGTCCAGTCTGTGCACCGACATTGACTGTCACAGCTGGCGTCCGTCCACACGGCGATTCAGGCGACATCGGAGACACGTTAGCCTTTTCCACAATGATCCACACTATCGTGTGGATTCAGTTCTTACCTTTTCTGTCGGAATGAGTCTCTTGCCTTCTTCCAACCATCCCGCATTGATTGTGCAGGTTCCGCGCTATGTACACTGCTTCTATACCCTCCCAGGCCTCTAACAACAGTAATCAAACACAAACAACACTGATGTACGAAAGTTACCCAGAAAGTAACGCACCGCATTTTTTTTCTTCAACAGTTCTTTACTGAACATAATGAGAATTACACACACGAAAGAATGGTGCATTATCTACACACCCTATTTTGCCACGTAATCTCCATCCTAAGGCCTTCCTCCAGCGCGAAAGGGCGTGTATGCCCTATCGGTAGCAATTCGTGTCCTGGTGGTGCAGCCAGTGCTTCACTGTGTGAATCATCTCTACATCTACATCTTCATCCATACTCCGCAAGCCACCTGACGGTGTGTGGCGGAGGGTACCTTCAGTACCTCTATCGGATCTCCCTTCTATTCCAGTCTCGTATTGTTCGTGGAAAGAAGGATTGTCGGTATGCCTCTGTGTGGGCTCTAATCTCTCTGATTTTATCCTCATGGTGTCTTCGCGAGATATACGTAGGAGGGAGCAATATACTGCTTGACTCCTCGGTGAAGGTATGTTCGCCGGCCGGGGTGGCCATGCGGTTCTACGCGCTTCAGTCTGGAACCGCGTGACCGCTACGGTCGCAGGTTCGAATCCTGCCTCGGGCATGGATGTGTGTGACGTCCTTAGGTCAGTTAGGTTTAAGTAGGTCTGAGTTCTAGGGGACTGATGACCTCAGAAGTTAAGTACCATAGTGCTCAGAGCCATTTGAACCATTGAAGGTATGTTCTCGAAACTTCAACAAAAGCCCGTACCGAGCTACTGAGCGTCTCTCCTGCAGAGTCTTCCACTGGAGTTTATCAATCATCTCCGTAACGCTTTCGCGATTACTAAATGATCCTGTAACGAAGCGTGCTGCTCTCCGTTTGATCTTCTCTATCTCTTCTATCAACCCTATCTGGTACGGATCCCACACTGCTGAGCAGTATTCAAGCAGTGGGCGAACAAGCGTACTGTAACCTACTTCCTTTGTTTTCGGATTGCATTTCCTTAGGACTCTTCCAATGAATCTCAGTCTGGCATCTTCTTTACCGACGACCAACTTTATATGATCATTCCATTTTAAATCACTCCTAATGCGTACTCCCAGATAATTTATGGAATTAACTACTTCCAGTTGCTGACCTGCTATTTTGTAGCTAAATGATAAGGGATCTATCTTTCTATGTATTTGCAGCACATTACACTTGTCTACATTGAGATTCAATTGCCATTCTCTGCACCATGCGTCAATTCGTTGCAGATCCTCCTGCATTTCAGTACAATTTTCCATTGTTACAACCTCTCGATACACCACAGAATCATCTGCAAAAAGCCTCAGTGAACTTTCGATGTCATCCACCAGGTCATTTATGTATATTGTGAATAGCAACGGTCCTACGACACTCCCCTGCGGCACACCTGAAATCACTCTTACTTCGGAAGACTTCTCTCCATTGAGAATGACATTCTGCGTTCTGTTATCTAGGAACTCCACAATCCAATCACACAATTGGTCTGATAGTCCATATGCTCTTACTTTGTTCATTAAACGACTGTGGGGAACTGTATGAACGCCTTTCGGAAGAAACACAGCATCTACCTGTGAGTCCATGTCTCTGGCCTTCTGAGTCTCGTGGACGAATAGCGCGAGCTGGGTTTCATACGATCGTCTTTTTTTAAACCCATGCTGATTCCTACAGAGTAGATTTCTAGTCTCGAGAAAAGTCATTATATTCGAACATAATACGTGTTCCAAAATTCCTCCTCATCGTCGTCAAAATATCTTCCACGAACCTCATCCTTTAATGGTCCAAGAGAGGGCTAGGTAAGGTGTGTCGGGTGTGACAGCCGTGGATGGCCTCCCCGCTGCAGATCGTGGAGCTCCCCCGAACCACATTCTCACCCTCCGTGCCCAAATATTAACTGTACTTCTGTCGACAGCAGATTCTCCACAGACTTTGGACTAGCACTTGTGAATATCCGCCACAGTTTCTTTCTCCTCAGTGAGAAATTCTATGAAACACGTTGCTTGTAGCGTCATTACCTTCCGACACCATTTTGAAATTGTCCTGCAGCTGTGCCATCTGTCAGAAGTGACAGACACTTGTCGCGCTCATTCAGGAGACTTCAAATAATACATATGTAACGTTTCGCATTCGAGGCATTCTTTTCGGCTGAGATAAAGAGTACGATGCATTACTTTCTGGGCAACGTGCACAACGTTTCAACGACATCCACTATTTTTTCTGGGTGCTTCACTTTTCATGTCAGCCACTGTACTTTTGTCGTTTGTCTTGACTTGGTGCCAACAGAAGTCGGAACAAGTAATTGGCTGAGGTCATCAGTCTGCTGGACTTGGAACTACTTCGACATAACTAACCTAAGGATATCACATACATCCATGCCCGAGGCAGGATTCGAACCTGCGACCGTAGCAGCAGCGCGCTTCTGGGCTGTAGCGCCTAGAACCGCAGGGCACATTGTCCCGCAAGCAATTGGCTTTAGTTAATACAAATCTTAGCCAGGTCAACAGCTCGTAATTCAGTTGTTTCAGCGAATTGCTGGGCATGAGCGTTCGTAAAAAGTATACAATGTTATACTGTCGATTGTTGTCAGTAATACCTACGTATAGTAATTTTTCGTTAAATCTGTACTAGAACGATTGTGCGGATTAGATGCTTATAGCATAACTTCAGCCTTGAATGGAATGTGTTATTTGCTCGCTGTATCACTACTTTTTGTTCAAGTTTGTAGGGAAAGCTTTCCGCTGTGGCCGAGCGGTTCTAGGCGCTTCAGGCTGGAACCGCGCTGCTGCTACGGTCGCAGGTTCGAATCCTGCCTCCGGCATGGATGTGTGTGATGTCCTTAGGTTAGTTAGGTTTAAGTAGTTCTACGTCTAGGGGACTGATGACCTCAGATGTTAAGTCGCATAGTA